>NC_092711.1:15652461-15997461 GCF_047496885.1 Scyliorhinus torazame
GAGGGAGGGAGGGAGGGGGGAATGGTGGGATGGAGGGATGGAGGGATGGATGGATGGATGGATGGATGGATGGATCCCATCAACTATTCCCAGGACTGACTGACTGGGTGAATGGATGGATGGATGGATGGATGGACCCCATCAACCATTCCCAGGACTGACTGACTGAATGAATGGATGGATGGATGGATGGATGGATGGATGGATCCCATCAACAATTCCCAGGACTGACTGACTGGATGAATGGATGGATGGATGGATGGATGGATCCCATCAACCATTCCCAGGACTGACTGACTGACTGGATGGATGGATGGATGGATCCCATCAACCATTCCCAGGACTGACTGACTGGATGGATTGTTGGATGGATGGATGGATGGATCCCATCAACCATTCCCAGGACTGGATGAATGGAAGGATGTTTGGATGAATGGATGGATGGATGGATGGATGGATGGATCCCATCAACAATTCCCAGGATCGTCTGACTGGATGAATGGATGGTTGGATGGATCCCATCAACCATTCCCAGGACTGACTGACTGACTGGATGGATGGATGGATGGATCCCATCAACCATTCCCACGACTGACTGACTGACTGACTGGATGGATGGATGGATGGATGGATCGATGGATGGAGGGATGGAGGTTTGGAGGGATGGAGGGATGGAGGGAGGGAGGGATGGAGGGATGGAGGGATGGAGGGATGGAGGGATGAATGGATGGATGGATGGGTGGATGGATGGATGGAAGGATCCCATCAATTATTCCCAGGACCGACTGACTGGATGGCTCGTTGGATGGATGGATGGATGGATCCCATCAACCATTCCCAGGACTGGATGAATGGATGGATGGATGTATGTATGGATGGATGGATGGATGGATGGATGGATGGCTCTCCCCCCACCGCCAGGGGACGCTCTCCCCCCGCCGCCAGAGGCCGCTGTCCCCCCCCCCCCGCCAGAGGCCGCTGTCCCCCCCCCCCCCGCGAGAGGCCGCTGTCCCCCCGCCGCCAGAGGCCGCTGTCCCCCCTCCGCCAGAGGCCGCTGTCCCCCTCCCTGCCGCCAGAGGCCGCTGTCCCCCGAGCGCCAGAGGCCGCTGTCCCCACCCCCCCGCCAGAGGCCGCTGTCCCACCCCGCCAGATGTCGCTGTCCCCCGAGCGCCAGAGGCCGCTGTCCCCCCCCCGCCGCCAGAGGCCGCTGTCCCCCCCCCGCCAGAGGCCGCTGTCCCCCCCCGCCGCCAGAGGCCGCTGTCCCCCCCCGCCAGTGGCCGCTGTCCCCCCCCCCGCCAGAGGCCGCTGTCCCCCCCCCGCCAGAGGCTGCTGAAGCTACCCCTGCCACCAGAGGCCGCTGTCCCCCCCCCCGCCATAGGCCGCTCCCCCACCCCCGCCAGAGGCCGCTGTCCCCCCCCCCACCGCCAGAGGCCGCTGTCCCCCCCCACCGCCAGAGGCCGCTGTCCCCCCCCGCCAGAGGCCGCTCCCCCACCCCCGCCAGAGGCCGCTGCCCCCCCCTCACCGCCAGAGGCCGCTGTACCCCCCCCGCCGCCAGAGGCCGCTGACCCTCCCCCCGCCGCCAGAGGCCGCTGTCCCCCGAGCGCCAGAGGCCGCTGTCCCACCGCCGCCAGTGGCCGCTATCCCCCCCCCGCCAGAGGCCGCTGTCCCCCCTCCCCGCGCCAGAGGCCGCTGTCCCCCCCCCCGCCAGAGGCCGCGGTCCCCCCGCCGCCAGAGGCCGCTGTCCCCGCGCCGCCAGAGGCCGCTGTCCCCCCCGCCGCCAGAGGCCGCTGTCCCCCCACCGCCAGAGGCTGCTGACCCTTCCCCCTGCCACCAGAAGCCGCTGTCCCCCCGCCGCCAGAGGCCGCTGTCCCCCCCACCTCCATAGGCCGCTGCCCCCCCCCCGCCAGAGGCCGCTAGCCCCCCCGCCAGAGGCCGCTGTTCCCCCCCCGCCAGAGGCCGCTTTCCCCCCGCCGCCAGAGGCCGCTGTCCCCCCACCGCCAGAGGCTGCTGACCCTTCCCCCTGCCACCAGAGGCCGCTGACCCCCCCACCGCCAGAGGCCGCTGTCCCCCCCCCCGCCGCCAGTGGCCGCTGTCCCCCTCCCTGCCGCCAGAGGCCGCTGTCCCCCGAGCGCCAGAGGCCCCAGACTCTCCCCCCGCCGCCAGAGGCCGCTTTCCCCCCCTCCGCCAGAGGCCGCTGTCCCCCTCCCTGCCGCCAGAGGCCGCTGTCGCCCGAGCGCCAGAGGCCGCTATCCCCCCCCACCGCCAGAGGCCGCTGTCCCCCCCGCCGCCAGAGGCCGCTGTCCCACCCCCGCCAGAGGCCGCTCTCACCCCGCCGCCAGAGGACGCTGTCCCCCCGCCGCCAGAGGCTGCTGTCCCCCCCCCGCCAGAGGCCGCTGTCCCCCCCCCCGCCAGAGGCCGCTGTCCCCCCGCCGCCAGAGGCCGCTGTCCCCCCGCCCCGCCGGAGGCCGCTGTCCCCCCCCGCCAGAGGCCGCTGTCCCCCCCGCCAGAGGCCGCTGTCCCCCCGGAGCCAGAGGCCGCTGTCCCCCCCCACTGCCAGAGGCGGCTGTTCCCCTCCCTGCCGCCAGAGGCCGCTGTCCCCCCCCCCGCCGCCAGTGGCCGCTGTCCCCCCCCCGCCGCCAGAGGCCGCTGTCCCCCTCCCTGCCGCCAGAGGCCGCTGTCCCCCTCCCTGCCGCCAGTGGCCGCTGTCCCCCGAGCGCCAGAGGCCGCTGACCCTCCCCCCGCCGCCAGAGGCCGCTGTCCCCCGAGCGCCAGAGGCCGCTGTCCCCCCCCCACCGCCAGAGGCCGCTGTCCCCCCACCGCCAGAGGCAGCTGTCCCCCGAGCGCCTTAGGCCGCTGTCCCCCCCCGCCAGAGGCCGCTGTCCCCCCACCGCCAGAGGCCGCTGTTCCCCCCCTGCCAGAGGCCGCTGCCCCCCCCCGCGCCAGTGGCCGCTGTCCCCCCACCGCCGCCAGAGGCCGCTGTCCCCCCTCCGCCGGAGGCCGCTGTCCCCCTCCCTGCCGCCAGAGGCCGCTGTCCCCCCCGCCGCCAGAGGCTGCTGACCCTACCCCTGCCACCAGAGGCCGCTGTCCCCCCCGCCAGAGTCCGCTGCCCCCCCCCGCCAGAAGCCGCTGTCCCCACCCCCTGCCAGAGGCCGCTGCCCC
Organism: Scyliorhinus torazame; assembly: GCF_047496885.1. Lineage (NCBI taxonomy): Eukaryota > Metazoa > Chordata > Chondrichthyes > Carcharhiniformes > Scyliorhinidae > Scyliorhinus > Scyliorhinus torazame. Next base: position 15,655,621 of record NC_092711.1, read on the forward strand.
CCCCCGCCAGAGGCCGCTGTCCCCCCCCCGCCTGAGGCCGCTGTCCCCCGCCAGAGGCCGCTGTCCCCCCCGCCAGAGGCCGCTGTCCCCCCCCGCCAGAGGCCGCTGTCCCCCCCCCGCCAGAGGCCGCTGTCCCCCCGCCGCCAGAGGCCGCTTTCTCCCCCCCCCGCCAGAGGCCGCTGTCCCCCCCGCCGCCAGAGGCCGCTGCTCCCCCCCTCGCCAGAGGCCGCTGTCCCCCCCGCCAGAGGCCGCTGACGCCCCCCGCCACCAGAGGCTGCTGTCCCCCCCCGCCAGAGGCCGCTGACCACCCCCCCGCCAAAGGCCGCTGACCCCCCCGCCAGAGGCCGCTGTCCCACCTCCGCCAGAGGCCGCTGTCCCCCTCACTGCCGCCAGAGGCCGCTGTCCCCCGAGCGCCAGAGGCCGCTGACCACCCCCCCCGCCAGAGGCCGCTGTCCCCCCTCCGCCAGAGGCCGCTGTCCCCCTCACTGACGCCAGAGGCCGCTGTTCCCCGAGCGCCAGAGGCCGCTGACCCTCCCCCCCGCCGCCAGTGGCCGCTGTCCCCCTCCCTGCCGCCAGAGGCCGCTGTCCCCCTCCCTGCCGCCAGTGGCCGCTGTCCCCCGAGCGCCAGAGGCCGCTGACCCTCCCTCCGCCGCCAGAGGCCGCTGTCCCCCGAGCGCCAGAGGCCGCTGTCCCCCCCACCGACAGAGGCCGCTGTCCCCCCACCGCCAGAGGCAGCTGTCCCCCGAGCGCCAGAGGCCGCTGTCCCCCCCGCCAGAGGCCGCTGTCCCCCCACCGCCAGAGGCCGGTGTTCCCCCCCTGCCAGAGGCCGCTGTCCCCCCCCCCGCGCCAGCGGCCGCTGTCCCCCCACCGCCGCCAGAGGCCGCTGTCCCCCCTCCGCCGGAGGCCGCTGTCCCCCTCCCTGCCGCCAGAGGCCGCTGTCCCCCCCGCCAGAGGCCGCTGCCCCCCCGCCTGAAGCCGCTGTCCCCACCCACCGCCAGAGGCAGCTGTCCCCGAGCGCCGTAGGCCGCTGTCCCCCCCCGCCAGAGGCCGCTGTCCCCCCACCGCCAGAGGCCGCTGTTCCCCCCCCTGCCAGAGGCCGCTGTCCCCCCCCCGCGCCAGCGGCCGCTGTCCCCCCACCGCCGCCAGAGGCCGCTGTCCCCCCTCCGCCGGAGGCCGCTGTCCCCCTCCCTGCCGCCAGAGGCCGCTGTCCCCCCCGCCGCCAGAGGCTGCTGACCCTACTCCTGCCACCAGAGGCCGCTGTCCCCCCCGCCAGAGGCCGCAGCCCCGCCCCGCCTGAAGCCGCTGTCCCCACGCACCGCCAGAGGCCGCTGCCCCCCCCCGCCAGAGGCCGCTGTCCCCCCCCGCCAGAGGCCGCTGTCCCCCCCGCCAGAGGCCGCTGTCCCCCCCGCCAGAGGCCGCTGTCCCCCCCCCCGCCAGAGGCCGCTGTCCCCCCCCGCCAGAGGCCGCTGTCCCCCCGCCGCCAGAGGCCGCTGTCTCCCCCCCCGCCAGAGGCCGGTGTCCCCCCCGCCGCCAGAGGCCGCTGCCCCCCCCCTCGCCAGAGGCCGCTGTCCCCCCGCCAGAGTCCGCTGACCCCCCCCGCCACCAGAGGCCGCTGTCCCCCCCGCCAGAGGCCGCTGACCACCCCCCCGCCAGAGGCCGCTGACCCCCCCCCCCGCCAGAGGCCGCTGTCCCCCCTCCGCCAGAGGCCGCTGTCCCCCTCACTGCCGCCAGAGGCCGCTGTCCCCCGAGCGCCAGAGGCCGCTGACCCTCCCCCCGCCGCCAGAGGCCGCTGTCCCCCCCCGCCAGAGGCCGCTGTCCCCCCTCCGCCAGAGGCCGCTGTCCCCCTAACTGCCGCCAGAGGCCGCTGTCCCCCGAGCGCCAGAGGCCGCTGACCCCCCTCCTGCCAGAGGCCGCTGTCCCCCCTCCGCCAGAGGCCGCTGTCCCCCTCACTGCCGCCAGAGGCCGCTGTCCCCCGAACGCCAGAGGCCGCTGACCCTCCCCCCGCCGCCAGTGGCCGCTGTCCCCCTCCCTGCCGCCAGAGGCCGCTGTCCCCCTCCCTGCCGCCAGAGGCCGCTGTCCCCCGAGCGCCAGAGGCCGCTGACCCTCCCCCCGCCGCCAGAGGCCGCTGTCGCCCGAGCGTCAGAGGCCGCTATCCCCCCCCACCGCCAGAGGCCGCTGTCCCCCCACCGCCAGAGGCCGCTGTCCCCCGAGCGCCAGAGGCCGCTGTCCCCCCCCCCCCGCCAGAGGCCGCTGTCCCCCCACCGCCATAGGCCGCTGTTCCCCCCCCCTGCCAGAGGCCGCTGTCCCCCCCCCGCGCCAGTGGCCGCTGTCCCCCCACCGCCGCCAGAGGCCGCTGTCCCCCCTCCGCCGGAGGCCGCTGTCCCCCTCCCTGCCGCCAGAGGCCGCTGTCCCCCCCGCCGCCAGAGGCTGCTGACCCTACCCCTGCCACCAGAGGCCGCTGTCCCCCCCTCCAGAGGCCGCTGCCCCCCCCGCCAGAAGCCGCTGTCCCCACCCCCCGCCAGTGGCCGCTGCCCCCCCCGCCAGAGGCCGCTGTCCCCCCCCCGCCAGAGGCCGCTGTCCCCCCCGCCAGAGGCCGCTGTCCCCCCCCGCCAGAGGCCGCTGTCCCCCCCCCGCCAGAGGCCGCTGTCCCCCCCCCCCGCCAGAGGCCGCTGTCCCCCCGCCGCCAGAGGCCGCTGTCTCCCCCCCCCCCCGCCAGAGGCCGCTGTCCCCCCCGCCGCCAGAGGCCGCTGCCCCCCCCCTCGCCAGAGGCCGCTGTCCCCCCCGCCAGAGGCCGCTGACCCCCCCCCGCCACCAGAGGGCCCTGTCCCCCCCGCCAGAGGCCGCTGACCACCCCCCGCCAGAGGCCGCTGACCCCACCCCGCCAGAGGCCGCTGTCCCCCCTCCGCCAGAGGCCGCTGTCCCCCTCACTGCCGCCAGAGGCCGCTGTCCCCCGAGCGCCAGAGGCCGCTTACCCTCCCCCCGCCGCCAGAGGCCGCTGTCCCCCCTCCGCCAGAGGCCGCTGTCCCCCTCACTGCCGCCAGAGGCCGCTGTCCCCCGAGCGCCAGAGGCCGCTGACCCCCCCCCGCCAGAGGCCGCTGTCCCCCCTCCGCCAGAGGCCGCTGTCCCCCTCACTGCCGCCAGAGGCCGCTGTCCCCCGAGCGCCAGAGGCCTATGACCCTCCCCCCGCCGCCAGTGGCCGCTGTCCCCCTCCCTGCCGCCAGAGGCCGCTGTCCCCCGAGCGCCAGAGGCCGCTGTCCCCCCCCCCGCCAGAGTCCGCTGTCCCCAGAGCGCCAGAGGCCGCTGTCCCCCCCCCGCCAGAGACTGCTGTCCCCCCTCCGCCAGAGGCTGCTGTCCCCCACCGCCAGACGCCGCTAACCCCCCCCGCCGCCAGAGGCCGCTGTCCCCCCGAGCGCCAGAGGCCGCTGTCCCCCCCCCCGCCAGAGGCCGCTGTCCCCCCACCGCCAGAGGCCGCTGACCCTCCAAGGAAAGGGGAATGGGTGTTTGAGAACCGAGAGTGAAGCCGGAGTCAGGAGGCGGAGGCGAGCTTGTCGTATGAGGAACGGTTGAGGACTCTGGGTCTTATGGCAGTAATAATGCTTCAGACAATGGAGGCTTCACACAGAGCTGTCCGTGCGGATGTGCGGGAGAGTCACTATCCCAGCAGGCAGTGCGCGGGCCACCCACTGACTGACATCGTCTCCTCTGGCAACACAAGATGGCTGAGGGAAACTCCCCTGGCAACACAAGATGGCCGCCGGGAGTCTCCCCTGGCAACACAAGATGGCTGCCGGAAGACACACCTGCCAACACAAGATGGCCACCAAGAGTCTCCCCTGGCAACACAAGATGGCTGCCGGGCGTCCCCCTGGCAACAGAAGATGGCTGCCGGGTGTCTCCCCTGGCAACAGAAGATGGCTGCCGGGAGACTCCCCTGCCAACACAAGAGGGGGCAACAGAAAGCTACTAAAAAAGGTATAAAGAAGAATAGGATTTGAGAGTAAACTTGCTCAGAATATTAAAACAGATAGTAAAAGTTTTTACAAATACATAAAACAAAAAAGAGTGGCGAAGGTAAATATTGGTCCTTTAGAGGATGAGAAGGGAGATTTAATAATGGGAGATGAGGAAATGGCTGAGGAACTGAACAGGTTTTTGGGGTCGGTCTTCACAGTGGAAGACACAAATAACATGCCAGTGACTGATGGAAAGGAGGCTATGACAGGTGAGGACCTTGAGAGGATTGTTATCACCAAGGAGGTAGTGATGGGCAAGCTAATGGGGCTAAAGGTAGACAAGTCTCCTGGCCCTGATGGAATGCATCCCAGAGTGCTGAAAGAGATGGCTAGGGAAATTGAAAATGCACGAGTGATAATTTACCAAAATTCTCTAGACTCTGGGGTGGTCCCGGCGGATTGGAAATTAGCAAACGTGACACCACTGTTTAAAAAAGGAGGTAGGCAGAAAGCGGGTAAATATAGGCCAGTGAGCTTAACTTCGGTAGTAGGGAAGATGCTGGAATCTATCATCAAGGAAGAAATAGCGAGGCACCTGGATGGAAATTGTCCCATTGGGCAGACGCAGCATGGGTTCATAAAGGGCAGGTCGTGCCCAACTAATTTAGTGGAATTTTTTGAGGACATGACCAGTGCGGTAGATAACGGGGAGCCAATGGATGTGGTATCTCTGGATTTCCAGAAAGCCTTTGACAAGGTGCCACACAAAAGGTTGTTGCATAAGATAAAGATGCATGGCATTAAGGGGAAAGTAGTAGCATGGATAGGGGATTGGTTAATTAATAGAAAGCAAAGAGTGGGGATTCATGGGTGTTTCTCTGGTTGGCAATCAGTAGCTAGTGGTGTCCCTCAGGGATCAGTGTTGGGCCCACAGCTGTTCACAATTTACATAGATGATTTATAGTTGGGGACCAAGGGCAATGTGTCCAAGTTTGCAGACGACACTAAGATAAGTGGTAAAGCAAAAAGTGCAGAGGATACTGGAAGTCTGCAGAGGGATTTGGATAGGCTAAGTGAGTGGGCTAGGGTCTGGCAGATGGAATACAATGTTGACAAATGTGAGGTTACCCATTTTGGTAGGAATAACAGCAAAAGGGATGATTATTTAAATGATCAAATATTAAAACATGCTGCTGTGCAGAGAGACCTGGGTGTGCTAGTGCATGAGTCGCAAAAGGTTGGTTATCAGGTGCAACAGGTGATTAAGAAGGCAAATAGAATTGTGTCCTTCATTGCTAGAGGGATGGAGTTTAAGACTAGGGAGGTTATGCTGCAATTGTATAAGGTGTTAGTGAGGCCACACCTGGAGTATTGTGTTCAGTTTTCGTCTCCTTAATTGAGAAAGGACGTACTGGCACTGGAGGGTGTGCAGAGGAGATTCACTCGGTTAATCCCAGGGTTGGATTACGAGGAGAGGTTGAGTAGACTGGGACTGTACTCGTTGGAATTTAGAAGGATGAGGGGGGACCTTATAGAAACATATAAGATTATGAAGGGAATAGATAGGATAGATGCGGGCAGGTTGTTTCCACTGGCGGGTGAAAGCAGAACTAGGGGGGCATAGCCTCAAAATAAGGGGAAGTAGATAGAGGACAGAGTTTAGGAGGAACTTCTTCACCCAAAGGGTTGCGAATCTATGGAATTCCTTGCCCAGTGAAGCAGTAGAGGCTAATTCATTCAATGTTTTTAAGATAAAGATAGATAGTTTTTTGAAGAATAAAGGGATTCAGGTTTATGGTGTTCGGGCCGGAAAGTGGAGCTGAGTCCACAAAAGATCAGCCATGATCTCATTGAAGGGTGGAGCAGGCTTGAGGGGCCAGATGGCCTCCTCCTGCTCCTAGTTCTTATGTTCTTATGTTCTTATGGCAATACAAGATGGTTGACGCCAGCACGCAGGGCATGCTGGGATGGGTGTGGCACAGTCGCAGTGGCGGCATCTGCTGCCCATTGGCCCCATTGGGTCGTCGGAATTGTTGTGTCCCAATAGACACCACAGCACTGCCCCTCCGCCCACCCCGGATATCACCCACGCCCCGATATCACACCCGCCCCAATATCACTCCACCACGGATATCGCCCCCTCCCCGGACATCACCCCTCCCCGTTATCACCCCCACACCAATATCACTCCCACCCCGATATCACCCCCACTCCGATATCAACCCCTCCCCGATATCACCCCCTCCCCGATATCACCCCCTCACCGATATCAGCCCGTCCCAGATATCACCCCCTCCCAGATATCACTCCCTCCCCGATATCACCCTCTCACCGATATCAGCCCGTCCCAGATATTACCCCCTCCCAGATATCACCCCTTCCCCGATATCACCCCCTCCCCGATATCACCCCCACCCCGATATCACCCCCTCCCCGATATCACCCACTCCCCGATATCACCCCCTCCCCGATATCACCCCCTCCCCGATATCACCCCCTCACCGATATCAGCCCGTCCCAGATATCACCCCCTCCCCGATATCACCCACTCCCCGATTTCACCCCCTCCCCGATATCACCCCCTCCCCGATATCACTCCCTCCCCGATGTCACCCCCTCCCCGATATCAGCCCGTCACAGATATCACCACCTCCCAGATATCACCCCCTCCCCGATATAAGCCCATCCCAGATATCACACCCTCCCCGATATCACCCATTCCCCGATATCACCCCCTCCCCGATATCACCCCCTCACCGATATCAGCACGTCCCAGATATCACCCCCTCCCCGATATCACCCATTCCCCGATATCACCCCCTCCCCCATATCACACCCTCCCCGATATCAGCCAGTCCCAGATATCACACCCTCCCCGATATCACCCATTCCCCGATATCACTCCCTCCCCGATATCAGCCCGTCCCAGATATCACCCCCTCCCAGATATCACCCCCTCCCCGATATCACCCCCTCCCAGATATATCCCCCTCCCCGATATCACCCCATCCCCGATATAACCCCCTCCCCGATATCACACCCTGCCAGATATCACACCCTTCCCGATATCACCCCCGCCACGATATCACCCCCACCCCGATATCACCCCCTCCCCGATATCACCCCCTCCCCGATATCACCCCCTACCCGATATCACTCCCCCACCGATATCACCCCCTCCCCGATATCACCCACTCCCCGATATCACCCCTCCTCCCGATATCACCCCCTCCTCCCGATATCACCCCCTCCCCGATATCGCCCCTCTCCCCAATACCACTCCCTCCCGATATCACTCCATCCTCAATATCACCCCCACCCCGATATCAACCCAACCCCGATATCATCCCCTCCCCGTTATCACCCCCTCCCTGATATCACCCCCACCCCGATATGACCCCCTCCCCGATATCACCCCCTCCCCGATGTCATCCGCTCCCCGATATCACCACCACCCCGATATCACCCCCACCCCGATATCGCCCCCTCCCCGATATCACCCACCCCCCGATATCACCCCCTACCCGATAACACTCCCCCACCGATATCACCCCATCCCCGATATCACCCACTCCCCGTTATCACACCCTCCCCGATATCACTCCCTCCTCCCGATATCACCCCTTTCCCGATATCACCCCTCTCCCCAATACCACTCCCTCCCGATATCACTCCATCCTCAATATCACCCCCCACCCCGATATCAGCCCAACCCCGATATCATCCCCTCCCCGATATCACCCCCTCCCCGATATCACCCCCACCCCGATATCACCTCCTCCCCGATATCACCCCCTCCCCAATATCACCCCCTCCCCAATATCACCCCCACCCTGATATCACCCCCTCCCCGATATCACCCCCACCCCGATATCACCCCCTTCCTCGATTATCCCCCTCCCCGATATCACCCCCTCCCCGATATCACCCCCTCCCCAGTACTACTCCCTCCCCGATATCACCCCCTCCTCAATATCACCCGCTCCCCGATATCTCCCCCTCCCTGACATCACCCCCTCCCCGATACATCCCCAGGGGGGTTACTGGGTTACGGGGATGGGGCAGAGGTGGGAGCTTAGATGAGATGCTCTTGTAAGGGCTCGTGCAGACTTGATGGACCGAATAGCCTCCTTGTGCACTGTTGATGCTATGATTCTACTCTATGGTCCCACCCTCGATATTAACCACCGGAAATGCCCAGCAACCCCCTGATGCGCCCAGCCAGGTATCATCCCGCCCGATGACACCCCACCCCCATCCTAAACAGCCCAACAGGGGCTGGTTTAGCACAGTGGGCTAAATAGCTGGCTTGCAATGCAGAACAATGCCAGCAGCGCGGGATGAATTCCCGTGCCGGCCTCCACAACAAGCGCCGGACTATGGCGACCAGGGGCTTTTCACAGTGACATCAGTGATATATACTTGTGACAAGGGATTATTAATTTTATTATAGCACCCCCCCCCCCCCGGATATGAATCCAGTCTTGAATTCATGCCCCGGCAAACATTACCGCAGAACAGATATCAGCACCCAACGGATATCACCGAAGCCCCCCCCCCGATATCACCCAATCCCAGATATCACCCAGCCCCAGAGATCACCCAACCCCAGATATCAACCAACCCCAGATGTCAACCAACCCCTGATATCACCCAGCCCCAGATATCACCCAGCCCCAGATAGCACCCAGCCCCAGAGATCACCCAGCCCCAGATATGACCCAACCCCAGATATCACCCAGCCCCAGATATCACCCAGCCCCAGATATCACCCAACCCCAGAGATCACCCAGCCCCAGATATCACTCAACCCCAGAGATCACACAACCCCCGATATCACCAAACCCCAAAGATCACTCAACCCCAGATATCACCCAACCACCGAGATCACTCAACCCCAGAGATCACCCAACCCCAGAGATCACCCAACCCGGGATAGCACCCAACCCCAGATATGACCCAACCACCGAGATCACCCAACCCCAGAGATCACCCAACCCCAGAGATCACCCAACCCGGCATAGCACCCAACCCCAGATATCACCCAACCCCCGATATCACCCAACTACAGATATCACCCAACCCCAAATATCACCCAACCCCCGGTATCACCCAACCTCAGATATCACCCAACCCCAGAGATCACCCAACCCCAGAGATCACCCAACCCCAGAGATCACCCAACCCCAGATATCACCCAACCACAGATATCACCCAACTCCAGATATCACCCAACACCAGATGTCACCCAATCCCAGATATCACACAGCCCCAGATATCACCCACCCCAGATATCAACCAACCCCAGATATCACAGAACGCCTGAGATCACCCAATCCCAGATATCACCTAACCCCAGGTCTCACCCAACCCCAGATATCGCTCAACGCCAGAGATGACCCAACCCCAGATATCACTCAACCTCAGATATCACCCAACCCAAGATATCACCCAACCCAAGAGATCACTCAACCCCAGATATCACCCAACCCCAGAGATCACCCAACCCCAGAGATCACCCAACGCCAGAGATCACCCAACCCCGGATAGCACCCAACCCCAGATACCACCCAACCCCCGATATCACCCTACTACACATATCACCCAACTCCAAATATCACCCAACCCCCGATATCACCCAACCCCAGAAGTCACCCAACCCCAGAGATCACCCAACAACAGAGATCACCCAACCCCAGATATTACCCAACCCCAGAATCACCCAACTCCAGATATCACCCAACCCCAGAGATCACCCAGCCCCAGAGATCACCTAACCCCCCCCATATCACCCAGTCCCATATATCACCCAACCCCAGACATCACGGGGGGCAGGGCAGCACGGTAGCATAGTGGTTAGCACAAATGCTTCACAGCTCCAGGGTCCCAGGTTCGATTCCGGCTTGGGTCACTGTCTATGCGGAGTCTGCACATCCTCCCCGTGTGTGCGTGGGTTTCCTCCGGGTTCTCCGGTTTCCTACCACAGTCCAAAGATGTGCGGGTTAGGTGGATTGGCCATGCTAAACTGCCCATAGTGTCCAAAATTGCCCTTAGTGTAGGGTGGGGTTACTGGGTTATGGGGATAGGGTGGAGGTGTGGACCTTGGGTAGGGTGCTCTTTCCAAGAGCCGGTGCAGACTCGATGGGCCGAATGGCCTCCTTCTGCACTGTAAATTCTGTAAAAAAAAAAAAAATCTGTAAAAATCACCCAACCCCAGATATCACCCAACCCCAGATATCACCCAACCCCAGATATCACCCAACTCCAGATATCACGCAACCCCAGATATCACCCAACTCCAGATATCACCCAACCCCATAGATCATCCAACCCCCCCATATCACCCAGCCCCAGATATCACTCAACCCCAGATATCACCCAACCCCAGATATCACCCAACTCCAGATATCACCCAACCCCATAGATCACCCAACCCCAGATATCACCCAACTCCAGATATCACCCAACCCCCCCATATCATCCAGCCCCAGATATCACCCAACCCCAGACATCACCCAACCCCAGATATCACCCAACTCCAGATACCACCCAACCCCAGATATCACCCAACCCCAGAGATCACCCAACCCCCCCATATCACCCAGCCCCAGCTATCACCCAACCCCAGACATCACCCAACCCCAGATATCACCCAACCCCAGACATCACCCAAACCCAGAGATCACCCAACGCCAGAGATCACCCAACGCCAGATATCACCGAACGGCAGAGATCGCCCAAGCCCAGATATCACCCAACCCCAGAGAGGGGTGAGTGGGCTGCGGGATTTGGAGACAACATCAGTCACTGCAGCAGGTCCCTTTTCAAATGTCCTTTCGTTGGGATTGTCCTGAGGGCCAATATATTTTATACTGCTTGGATTCCGCATAAAAGTGAAGAGCTAATTCTTCATCAGTCCAAGAGTTAGAGTAACTAACTTTTAATCATTACACCCAATAATCAAAGTGAATATGGAAGAACTATTTGTTAAAATGGCTCAGATATTTTAATGAATGTCCCAACATTAAATGTCTTTAAACTGGTGAAGTTCTGACGGGTCTACTGATTTTTACTTGAATTATTTAATTATTTTCTGTGGAAGATTAACCACCTGTTAACATCGTTCATCCCAATAATCAGAGTGAACTTGAATTGATTGTTTGGTCCAATAAACAATTATCTCATTCATTCATTGCGAGGTTTAATTAAATCAGCGAACAGCTCATTATGTCAATGTCCAACAAGCATGACACAACTAATTATTATTTGTGCAACATTGATAGAAAATAACAAATTAGTTTTCAGTCCATTAAATACAGCAAATAACTAAAAACATGTCATTGCATCTTTCACTGTGATTGTCAAAGGATTTTTCATTGCAATAATCACAGGCGGTTTCTAATTACTGGTCAGACCACAATCAAATGAAGATTGTTAATCAGTGGAATAGAATCTGTAATTCCTGACCACACAACAATAAAGGCATCAATAAAAAATGCATTTGTTCAGCTCACAATCCCAATCAATGGGGTTCTCCCTGGGCAGGATCCTCCCCTTCGCCGGCAGCGCCCCCATGTCGGCGGGTTTCCCCACGCCGTGGGGTGGCCACAACGGGAAACCTCACTGACCGGCTGCGGGAACGGAGAATCCCGTTGTGCTGGTGGGTGCGCCGCGCCGGATAACGGAGCTGGTGGGACGGAGAACCGGGTACAGGACATTAAACCGATGATCATTTTCCAAGAGAATTATCATGGCAAGATACTGATTAATCCATTGATCACTAACGGTATGAATAAATCTTTTAACTTCTCACAATAATATGTATTGGGAAATATTTCCCATGTCCATGATACCAGCAATTATATCTCAGGATTTAATTCCATTAATCATAGTTGTGCCATGACTGAATAGTGTGAGAATTCTCCATGCCTGTTTCTACCAAAGAAAACTGCGCAACTCGGACAGCACGGTAGCACAGTGGTTACCACTATGACGTCACAGCGCCAGGGTCCCAGGTTCGATTCCCGCATGGGTCACTCTCTGGGCGGAGTCTGCACGTTCTCCCCGTGTCTGCGCGGGTTTCCTGCGGGTGCTCTGATTGTCTCCCACAGATGTGCAGGTTAGGTGGATTGGACACGTTAAATTGCTCTTAGGTTGGATGGGGTTGCTGGGTTATGGGGATAGGGTGGAGGTGTGGGCTTGGGTAGGGTGCTCTTTCCAAGAGCCGGTGCAGACTCGATGGGCCGAATGGCCTCCTTCTGCACTGTGAATTCTATGATCTCTGAAATCCAATGATGGAAGGCAGGATGACATATATTTCACCATCTTGTTTGCACAGCATTGATAGAAAGCATCACATTCGTTTTCAGTCCATTGAACACAGTAAACAACGAAAAACATTTAATTGCAACTTTGAAAGTGATTATTGAAGGATTGATTATTCCAGTAATCAGAGGCGTAAATTAATATTGTTCAGACAATAATCATAATAAGATTGTTCTTTCAAATAGAGTCAGTAATTCCTGACCTTCCTATAATAACACAATAAACTGAACATGCACATTTCTGCTCACAATTAACTAGACTGTGATTATCTTTCTATAGAATCATCATGCCAGGAACATAATTATTTTCCGTCCAATGATTAGCGAATATGTCTAGAAACCTTTATGCTTTTCACAATAATATGCATTTAGAAATGTCTATGAGTACCAGAAATTATCTTTCAGGTTTTAATTCCATTAGTTACTAGACATATCGCTGCTATGTGGTGGAATACATTGTGATCTCTCTGCCTGTTTCTACTGAAGACGTCCCAGCAATTTAAATAATGGAATCCGGGAAGTAATGGGCTGAGAAACAATTATATATTGTGTCACATATTTATTTAAATTATTGAGGTTATCTGACTGCTGGAACTGGATAACTACAAACTCCCGCTGGTGTTGTTGGGGAGACTGGTCCTTTTGGTTCCCTTCTGTATCCTGTAGTGTTTCTCCTCGGGAAAATACTGACTGTTTCACAATAAGAGAGTGATCAACCATTGTTTCCATTCATTATTTCTCAATTAGAGTCTGTTCCCCAGGTTTAATGGACTGATCGATGCCGAGGTCTAATGCGATGGTTAAGATTGGAGCTGGCGGATTGGAGGAGAATCAAACCCTGCCATGGCCTTGGTGATTTATTTCTCAGTATTACACAGCAGATCCATAGCCGTGATACCGATACTCTCCCAATTCTTCAGGATTCCTGATTTGAAGGCCGGCATGATAGCACAGTGGTTAGCACACTGGCTTCACAGCTCCGGGGTCCCAGGTTCGATTCCCGGCTTGTGTCACTGTCTGTGTGGAGTCTGCACGTTCCCCCCGTGTCTGCGTGGGTTTCCTCCGGGTGATCCGGTTTCCTTCCACAAGTCCCGAAAGACCTGTTGTGAGGTGAGTTGTACATTCTAAAATCTCCCTCTGTGTATCCGAACAGGTGCCGGAGTGTGGCGACTAGGGGATTTTCACAGTAACTTCATTGTAGTGTTAATGTGGGACTACTTGTGACAATACATATTTTTATTATTAATAAAGATTATTATTATCATATTAATAGTTGAACACATGATGCCTTCTCTTCCGCTGTCTGGCCCGGAAGGTATGGGATTATCTCCTCCAGTCTCTCAGTCCCATTACCTCGTGTTCGTTGTTCAAGACAAACACTTGTAACATAGACTATTGATTGCGATTTTGGTCTCCGGACTCAGCAATACCTGATACAAATAGTTAGAACAAGGAACAAGGCACAAATAAAAGTACAACATAGATAAGAGAGGAGGGGGAGTGGCGTTTTTGATTAGGGAGAACATTACGGCAGTACTTAGAGGGGATATATCCGAGGGTTCGCCCACTGAGTCTATATGGGTGGAACTGAAAAATAAGAAAGGAGAGATCACCTTGATAGGACTGTACGACAGGCCCCCAAATAGTCAGCGGGAAATTGAGGAGCAAATATGTAAGGAGATTACAGATAGCTGCAAGAAAAATAGGGTGGTAATAGTAGGGGACTTTAACTTTCCCAACATTGACTGGGACAGCCATAGCATTAGGAGCTTGGATGGAGGGAAATTTGTTGAGTGTATTCAGGAGGAATTTCTCATTCAGTATGTGGATGGCCCGACTAGAGAGGGGGCAAAACTTGACCTCGTCTTGGGAAATAAGGAAGGGCAAGTGACAGAAGTGTTAGTGAGGGATCACTTTGGGACAAGTGACCATAACTCCATTAGTTTTAAGATAGCTATGGAGAATGATAGGTCTGGCCCAAGAGTTAAAATTCTTAATTGGGGCAAGGCCAATTTTGATGGTATCAGACAGGAACTTTCAGAGATAGATTGGGGGAGACTATTGGCAGGCAAAGGGACGGCTGGTAAATGGGAGGCTTTTAAAAATGTGTTAACCAGTGTTCAGGGTAAGCACATTCCCTTCAGAGTGAAGGGCAAGGCTGGTAGAAGTAGGGAACACTGGATGACTCCAGATATTGAGACTCTGGTCAAAAAGAAGAAGGAGGCATATGACGTACATAAGCAACTGGGATCAAGTGGATCCCTTGAAGAGTATAAAGATTGTCGAAATAGAGTTAAGAGGGAAATCAGGAGGGCAAAAAGGGGACATGAAATTGCTTTGGCAAATAATGCAAAGGAGAATCCAAAGAGCTTCTACAGATACATAAAGGGGAAAAGAGTAACTAGGGACAGAGTAGGGCCTCTTAAGGATCAACACGGACATCTATGTGCAGAACCACAAGAGTTGGGTGAGATCCTGAATGAATATTTCTCATCGGTATTCACGGTGGAGAAAGGCATGGATGTTAGGAAACTAAGGGAAATAAATAGTGATGTCTTGAGAAGTGTGCATATTACAGAGGAGGAGGTGCTGGAAGTCTTAAAGCGCATCAAGTTAGATAAATCCCCGGGACCTGATGAAATGTAACCCAGGATGTTGTGGGAGGCTAGGGAGGAAATTGCGGGTCCCCTAACAGAGATATTTGAATCATCAGCAGCCACAGGTGAGGTGCCTGAAGATTGGAGAGTAGCGAAAGTTGTGCCCTTGTTTAAGAAGGGCAGCAGGGAAAAGCCTTGGAACTACAGACCGGTGAGCCTAACGTCTGTAGTAGGTAAGTTGCTAGAAGGTCTTCTGAGAGACAGGATCTACAAGCATTTAGAGAGGCAAGGACTGATTCGGGGCAGTCAGCATGGCTTTGTGCGTGGAAAATCATGTCTCACAAATTTGATTGAGTTTTTTGAGGGGGTGACCAAGAAGGTAGATGAGGGCAGTGCAGTAGACGTTGTCTACATGGACTTTAGCAAAGCCTTTGACAAGGTACCGCATGGTAGGTTGTTGCAGAATGTGAAAGCTCACGGGATCCAGGGTGAGGTTGCCAATTGGCTGGACGACAGAAGACAGAGGGTGGTTGTAGAGGGTTGTTTTTCAAACTGGAGGCTTGTGACCAGTGGTGTGCCTCACGGATCGGTGCTGGGTCCACTGTTATTTGTGATTTATATTAATGATTTGGATGAGAATTTAGGAGGCATGGTTAGTAAGTTTGCAGATGACACCAAGATTGGTAGCACAGTGGATAGTGAAGAAGGTTATCTAGGGTTGCAATGGGATCTTGATCAATTAGGCCAGTGGGCCGACGAATGGCAGATGGAGTTTAATTTAGATAAATGTGAGGTGATGCATTTTGGCAGATCGAATCAGGCCAGGACCTACACAGTTAATGGTATGGCGTTGGGGAGAGTTATAGAACAAAGAGATCTAGGAGTAAAGGTTCATAGCTCCTTGAAGGTGGAGTCGCAGGTGGACAGGGTGGTGAAGAAGGCATTCGGCATGCTTGGTTTCATTGGTCAGAACATTGAATACAGGAGTTGGGACGTCTTGTTGAAGTTGTACAAGACATTGGTACGGCCACACTTGGAATACTGTGTGCAGTTCTGGTCACCCTATTATAGAAAGGATATTATTAAACTAGAAAGAGTGCAGAAAAGATTTACTAGGATGTTGCCGGGACTTGATGGTTTGAGTTATAAGGAGAGGCTGGATAGACTGGGACTTTTTTCCCTGGAGCGTAGGAGGCTTAGGGGTGATCTTATAGAGGTCTATAAAATAATGAGGGGCATAGATAAGGTAGATAGTCAACATCTTTTCCCAAAGGTAGGGGAGTCTAAAACTAGAGGGCATAGGTTTAAGGTGAGCAGGGAGAGATTCAGAAGGGTAATTTCTTCACTCAGAGGGTAGTGAGTGCCTGGAATGTGCTGCCAGAGGTAGTAGTAGAGGCGGGTACAATTGTGTCTTTTAAAAAGCATTTAGATAGTTACATGGGTACGATGGGTATAGAGGGTTATGGGCCAAATGCGGGCAACTGGGACTAGCTTAATGGTAAAAACTGGGCGGCATGGACTGGTTGGGCCGAAGGGCCTGTTTCCATGCTGTAAACTTCTATGATTCTATGATTCTATATTGGCCCTTCGGCCCTCAAGCCTGTGCTGAACTTGCTGCCCATCTGACCTATAATCTTCTGCGCTTCCTGTGGTCCGTATCCCTGTATTCCCATTCTGTTCATGCGTTACTCATGTAATTCAGGTTCTATACAACTGCAGTAACTAATTCATTAAATGGGCAGAGGAGTAAGTAAACCTGAGAGCAGGGATTAGAATTTAACATTTATTTACAGTAAAAATCCAGCGCAGGACCATAGAGTTAATTGTAACTTAATCTGATAATAATTTAAGTGATTATTTTGAATGAATTAACTAGTGCATAAATGTCACTCAGAGGGTGCAGTGCTCTAACTGTGAGATGTGGGAGAACCGTGACACTTCCAGTGTTCCAGTCAACTGCGTCTGCAGCAGGTGTAGCCAATGGCAGCTCCACACAGACCGCGTGGTTCGGTTCGAGCAGCAATTGGATGCACTGAGGAGCATACAGGTGGCGGAAAGCATCATAGGTAGACGTTCTGGAGGCGTGGTCACACCTAAGGTGCAGGCAGATAGTTCGGTGGATGACTGCTGGAACGGGCAGGCAGTCAGCGCTGGAATCCCCTGTGGCTGTCCCCCTCTCTAATAGGTATACTGTGTTGGATACAGTTGGGGGATAGCATCTCAGGGGAAAACAACAGCAGCCAGAACAGTGGCACCACAGCTGGCTCTGTTACTCAGCAGGGGAGGGTAAAGTGCAGGAAAGCGATAGTTACAGGGACTCTATAGAAAGGGGCACAGATCGGCGCTTCTGTGGACAGGAAAGAGACTCCAGGTTGGTATGTTGTCTGCCTGGTGCCAGGGTCAAGGTTGTCTCTGAACGAACACAGGACGTCCTGAAGAGGGAGGGTGAACAGCCAGAGGTCTTAGTTCACAGAGGTACTAACGACATCGGCAGGAAGAGCGATGAGGCCCTGCAGAAGGAGTTCAGGAAGTTAGACAGTAAGCTAAAAAGCAGGACCTCTCGGGTTGGAATCTCAGGATTACTCCCTGTGCCACGTGAGAGTGAGGCTAGAAACAAGAGGATAGTACAGCTAAACTCGTGGCTTAACTGGTGGTGTAGGAGGGAGGGTTTCAGATTTCTGGGCCATTGGGCGATATTCCGGGAAATGTGGGACCTGGACAAGAAGGGCGGGCAGCTTCTAAACTGGAGGGACATCACTATCCTCGCTGGGAGGCTTGTTAGTGTCTCCCGGGAGAATTGAAACTAATATGAAAGGGGATGGGAACCAGAGCGGTAGCTCAGCAGGTGTAATAACTGAAGGGGAAACGGAGAACACAAATACCTGAACAACATCACCCTCAGGCAGAGCAAAAAAGGTGCCGAGGGTGAGAAGGGAGGTGCTCAATGCAGCATTGAGGGTGGTGGACCTAAATGTGTGCAGTGTACGGAACAAGGTGAATTTGCATGTTGCGCACATTGATATTGGCTGGTACGATGTTGTTGGAATCACAGAGACGTGGCTGCAAGGTGATCAGGGCTGGGATCAAAATGTGCAAGTGTTCTATCAAAAGGACAGGCAGATGGGTAAAGGAGGCGGGGCTCCATTGTGAGTAAGGAATGAAGTTAAATCGATAGCAAGGCGCGATATAGGATCAGAAGGCAGAGATTCCCTATGGACAGAGTTGAGGAATCGAATCGATAAAAAGACTCTGATCGGACTTATTTGCAGGACTCGGAGCAGTAATCAAGAGGTGGAGCAAAAAATAAATCAGGAGATAGAAAAGGCATGTAAAAAAGGAAATATTACAATAATCATGGCGGACTTCAACATGCAGGAAAATCAGGTTGATCGTGGATCCCAAGAAATGGAATTTGTGGAATGAGATGTTTTTTTGGAGCAGTCTGTGACGGAGCCGACTGGGGAACAGGCAATTCTGGATTTGGTGATGTGTAATGAAGCAGACTTGATGAGGGAACTTAAGGTGAAGGAACCCGAAGGGAGCAGTGACCACAATATGATAGAATTTACCCTGCAGTTTGAGAGGGAGAAGCTGGAGTCAGATGTAACAGTATTACAATTAAATAGGGGTAACTACAAAGGCATGGGAGGAGCTGGCCAGAGTTGATTGGAAAAGGAGACGAGCAGGGAAGACAGTGGAACAGCAATGGCAGCAGTTTTGGGGGGTTATTCGGGAGGAACAACAGAATTTCATCCCAAGGAGGAGGAAACATGCCAAGGGGAGGACAAGGAGTCCATGGCTCACGAGGGAAGTCAAGGAGAGCAGTAAATCAAAATAAAAAACATACAATGTGGCGCGGAATAGTGGGATGCCAGAAAATCGGGAAGCCTTTAATAGCGAGCAGAGGAAAACTGAAACAGCAATAAAGGAGGAGGTGAAATTTGAGGCCAAGCTAGCTAGTAATATAAAAGAAGACAGGAAGATGTTCTTTTCAATATATTAAAGGTAAGAGAGAGACAAAAAAAGACATTGGACCACTGGAAAATGTGACTGGAGAAGTAACAATAGGTAACAAAGAAATGGCAGACGAACTGTATAGTTACTTTGCATCAGTCTTCACGGTGGAAGACACCAGTGGGATGCCAGAGCTCCAGGAGAACCAGGGGGCAGAGGGAGTGCCGTGGCCGTCACTAAGGAGAAGGTTCTGCGCACAATGAAAGGTCTGAAGGTGGATGAATGACCTGGACGGATGGACTACATCCCAGGGTTCTAAAAGAGATAGCTGAGGAGTTTGTGGAGGCAGTGGCGGTAATCTTTCAGGAATCACTGGAGGCAGAAAGGGTCCCAGAGGACTGGAAAGTGGCGAATGTAGCACCGCTGTTTAAGAAGGGAGGGAGGCAGAAGACGGGAAATTATCGGCCGGTTAGCCTGACTTCGGTCATTGGTGAGATTTTAGATCCATTATTAAAGATGAGATTGCGGAGTACTTGGAAGTGCAGGATAAAATAGGACTGAGTCAGCTCGGCTTCGTCAAGGGGAGGTCATGTCTGACAAATCTGTTAGAGTTCTCTTTGAGGAAGTAACACGGAAGTTAGATAAAGGAGAACGAGCGGTAAGATTTATTTAGATTTCCAGGAGGCATTTGATATGGTGCCGCACAGGAGGCGGTTAAATTGGTTAAGAGCCCATGGTGTTCAGGGTAAGATCCTGGGATGCAAAAAGAATTGGCAGAGAGCGGCATAAAGGGGTATTTTTCAGGATGGCAGCCGGTGTCTAGTGGTGCGCCTCAGGGGTCTGTGCTGGGACCACAACTTTCCACAATATACATTAATGATCTGGAAGAAGGAACCGAAGGCACTGTTGCTGAGTTTGCAGATGATACAAAGATTTGGACAGGTGGTATTGAGGAAGCGGTGGGGGTTGGGGGGTGGGGGGGGGGGGGGGCGGCTGCAGAAGGACTTTGAGACTCGGAGATTCTGCAAAGACGTGGCAGATGGAATACAATGTGGAAAAGTGTGAGGTTATGCACTTTAGAAGGAGGAATTGACTATTCTCTAAATGGGGAAATGCTTCGGAAATCAGGAGCACAAAGGGACTTGGGAGGCCTTGTTCACGATTCTCTTACGGTTAACGGGCAGGTTCAGTCGGCAGTTAGGAAGGCAATTGCAATATTAGCATTCATGTCGAGAGGGCGAGAGTACAAGAGCAGGGATGTATTTCTGAGGCTGTATAAGTCTCTGGTCAGGCCCCATTTGGAGTATTGTGAGCAGTTCTGGGCCCCGTATCTAAGGAAGGATGTGCTGGCCTTGGAAAGGGTCCAGAGGAGGTTCACAAGAACGATCCCTGGAATGAAGAGCTTGTCGTATGAAGAACGGTTGAGGACTCTGGGCCTGTGCTCGTTGGAGTTTAGAAGGATGAGGGGGGATCTTACTGAAACTTCCAGGATACTGCGAGGCCTGGCTAGAATGGATGTGGAGAGGATGTTTCCACTTGTATGAAAAACTGGAACCAGAGGACACCATCTCAGACTAAAGGCACGATCCTTTAAAACAGAGCTGAGGAGGAATTTATTCAGCCAGAGGGTGGTGAATCGGTGGGACTCTGCCACAGAAGGCTGTGGAAGCCAAATCACTGAGTGTCTTTAAGACAGAGATAGATAGGTTCTTGGTTAAAAAGGAGGTCAGGGGTTATGGGGAGAAGGTGAGAAGGTAGAAGAATGAGGATGAGAAACATATCAGCCATGATTGACTGGTGGAGCAGGCTCGCTGGGCCGAGTGACCAAGTTCAGCTCCTGTGTCTTATGGTCTTATGGCCGTAAATGTCCAACTCGGTTTGAAATGTGACTTTGGGTATCAGCCTCCATTATTCTTACAGAAAATGATCTTTGAGGTAATGAAAGGATGTGAGGAACAAGCGGGAAATGACATTGAGGCAGAAGCTGAGCAGTGATTAAATTGAATGGTGGAGGAGGTGTGAGGGACCGTGTAGTCTCCCCATGTTGTCATTTGTTATCAGCTCCGGCTCTGCAATACTCGCTGATGAATGTAGCTGCACAATCATATATTTCAGTTACATCTTTCCCACAGATATTTATATTGTTCATGGAAATAGTTCATTTACATCCAGATTATCCAAAACTAATATCATCTTAAATGTGTGGAACGAATCTCACATCATAGAACAATACAGCGCAGTACAGGCCCTTCGACCCACGATGTTGCACCGTCTTTTATTCCCAATAACCCAGCCCCAGCCAATCCAATCATCCCGAAGGGAAAACTGCTTCTAAACGATTCACACAACCAGTGGTTCTGATCTGGTCTGCACGGCCTGGGACACTGGTGCCGGCAGATACAACAGTGGTTTCACAGGGAATGGTAGGAGTGACAGAAATCAAATGTACGTCTCCAGGGAAAGGGCGGTGCAGTCGGATTGAATCATCTGCTCATCTACAGAGCCGCTGAGGTCAACGGAATGAAATGAAATGGAATGAAATGAAATGAAAATCGCTTATTGTCACAAGTTGGCTTCAAATGAAGTTACTGTGAAAAGCCCCTAGTCGCCACATTCCGGCGCCTGTTCGGGGAGGCTGGTACGGGAATTGAACCGTGCTGCTGGCCTGCCTTGGTCTGCTTTAAAAGCCAGCGATTTATCCCAGTGTGCTAAACCAGCCCCAGGAATGAATGTCCTCCTTCGGGTCTTCACGCGTTTTAAAGGCTTTGGATGTGGTCTGGCTGTGAGATGATGGGACCAACACCTGCAGGTTCCCTCCAAGTTCCCCAGCACCGCGAGTATTCTCACTGTAATCCTTTCTATTCACTGTGTCCATGTGTGAACCCAGCGTCCGCTTTAGCTCACTGCTTACTTCACAGCATCAACTTCATTGTAAGTTCCAATCTGTCTGACCCTGGGCGCTGTCTGTGCTTTAATATTGAAAACATCTGTGTTGCTCCCAATAAAAGCAGACGCACATTTAATCATTAGAGGGAGGTCTATCTTTTTTCAGGTTGCTTTGCAATTATTGTTAAAAGCGGCTGTGCCACGTGTTTGCTTTCTGGCCTCTGACTGGGGAAAGACAAGTTCTATTCCAGCTCTGCACAATAACTGACCTATCACACTCTGTCAGTTATTCACAACTTAAATGGTGCAATACTGCATGGAGGACACTTACTTCATCCAGGATCTGATTTTATAATTTAGGAACAAGTTTGTTTCCTCAGCAAATGTATTAATCCGGATTGTGTTTCCCCCTGATACCCAGTTCCACATATCTTTACGATAGTGACATTTAAGGGGCATCTTGACAAAGACATGTAGAGGTTGGGAATAGAGGGATACGGCCCCCGGAAGTGTAGAAGATTGTAGTTTAGTCGGGCAGCATGGTCGGCACGGGCTTGGAGGGCCGAAGGGCCTGTTCCTGTGCTGTACATTTCTTTGTTCTTTGTTCTTTGTATCTCCAAGAGCACTCCCTCACACTCTATCTCTCCCTTGCACTCTCTCCCTCCCTCACCCTCGCTCTCTCACACTATCCCTCTCTCACACTCTCTCACTCGCTCACACTCTCTCCCTCTCAACAATCCCTCCCACTCTCACACTCTCTCCCTCTCCCACACTGTCACCCACTCTCACACTCTCTCCCTCTCCCACACTGTCTCCCTCTCTCACACTGTCTCCCTCTCTCACACTCTCTCCCTCTCTCACACTGTCTCCCTCTATCACGCTCTCTCCCTCTCCCACACTGTCACCCACTCTCACACTCTCTCCCTCTCTCATACTGTAACCCACTCTCACACTCTCTCCCTCCCCCACACTGTCTCCCTCTCCCACACTGTCTCCCTCTCTCACACTCTCTCCCTCTCTCACACTGTCTCCCTCTCTCACACTCTCTCCCTCTCCCACACTGTCACCGACTCTCACACTCTCTCCCTCGCTTACACTCTCTCCCTCTCAACAATCACTCCCTCTCTCACACTCTCTCCCTCTCCCACACTGTCTCCCACTCTCACACTCCCTCCCTCGCTCACACTCTCTCCCTCTCCCACACTGACTCCCTCTCTCACTCTCTCTCTCACACACTCCCTTCCTCTCTCACAGTGTCTCCCTCTCTCCCTCTCTCACACTCTATCCCTCTCCCACACTGTCACCCACTCTCACACTGTCTCCCTCTCCCACACTGCCTCCCACTCTTACACCCTCTCCCTCTCCCACAGTCACCCACTCTCACACTCTCTCCCTCTGCCACACTGCCTCACTCTCTCACACTCTCTCCCTCTCCCACACTGTCACCGACTCTCACACTCTCTCCCTCGCTTACACTCTCTCCCTCTCAACAATCACTCCCTCTCTCACACTCTCTCCCTCTCCCACACTGTCTCCCACTCTCACACTCCCTCCCTCGCTCACACTCTCTCCCTCTCCCACACTGACTCCCTCTCTCACTCTCTCTCTCTCTCACACTCCCTTCCTCTCTCACAGTGTCTCCCTCTCTCCCTCTCTCACACTCTATCCCTCTCCCACACTGTCACCCACTCTCACACTGTCTCCCTCTCCCACACTGCCTCCCACTCTCACACTCTCTCCCTCTCCCACAGTCACCCACTCTCACACTCTCTCCCTCTGCCACACTGCCTCCCACTCACACACTCACTCCCTCTCCCACACTGCCTCCACCTCTCACTCTCCCTCTCCCACACTGCCTCCCACTCTCACACTCTCTCCCTCTCCCATACTGCCTCCCACTCTCACACTCTCTCCCTCTCCCACACTGTCACCCACTCTCACACTGTCTCCCTCTCCCACACTGTCACCCACTCTCACACTCTCTCCCTCTCTCACACTCTCTCCCTCTCCCACACTGTCACCCACTCTCACACTCTCTCCCTCTCCCACACTGTCACCCACTCTCACACTCTCTGCCTCTCCCACACTGCCTCCCACTCTCACACTCTCTCCCTCTCCCACACTGTCACCCACTCTCACACTCTCTCCCTCTCCCACACTGCTTCCCACTCTCACACTCTCTCCCTCTCCCACACTGTCACCTACTCTCACACTCTCTCCCTCTCCAACACTGCCTCCCACTCTCACACTCTCTCCCTCTCCCACACTGCCTCCCATTCTCACACTCTCTCCCTCTCCCAAAGTCACCCACTCTCACACTCTCTCCCTCTTCCACACTGCCTCCCACTCTCACACTCTCTCCCTCTCCCACACTGCCTCCCACTCTCACACTCTCTCCCTCTCCCACACTGCCTCCCACTCTCTCCCTCTCACACACTGTCTCCCTCTATCACTCTCTCTCTCACACACTCCCTTCCTCTCTCACAGTGTCTCCCTCTCTCCTTCTCTCACACTCTATCCCTCTCCCACACTGTCACCCACTCTCACACTGTCTCCCTCTCCCACACTGCCTCCCACTCTCACACTCTCTCCCTCTCCCACAGTCACCCACTCTCACACTCTCTCCCTCTCCCACACTGCCTCCCACTCACACACTCTCTCCCTCTCCCACACTGCCGCCCACTCTCACACTCTCTCCCTCTCCCACACTGCCTCCCACTCTCACACTCTCTCCCTCTCCCACACTCTCTCCCTCTCCCACACTGTCACCCACTCTCACACTCTCTCCCTCTCCCACACTGTCACCCACTCTCACACTGTCTCCCTCTCTCACACTCTCTCTCTCTCCCAGACTTTCTCCCTCTCTCACACTCTCTCCCTCGCTCACACTCTCTCCCTCTCAACAATCCCTCCCACTCTCACAATCTCTCCGTCTCTCACACTGTATCCCTCTCTGACACTCACTCCCTCTCCCACACTGTCTCCCTCTCTCACACTCTGTCCCCCTCTCACACTCTCTCCCTCTCCCACACTACCTCCCACTCTCACACTCTCTCTCTCTCTCACACTCTCTCCCTCTCTCACACTCTCTCCCTCTCTCACACTGTCTCCCTCTCTCAACTCTCTCCCTCTCCCACACTGTCACCCACTCTCACACTCTCTCCCTCGCTCACACTCTCTCCCTCTCAACAATCCCTCCCTCTCTCACACTCTCTCCCTCTCCCACACGGTCTCCCACTCTCACACTCTCTCCCTAGCTCACACTCTCTCCCTCTCCCACACTGTCTCCCTCTCTCTCACTCTCTCTCACACACTCCCTTCCTCTCTCACAGTGTCTCCCTCTCTCCCTCTCTCACACTCTCTCCCTCTCCCACACTACCTCCCACTCTCACACTCTCTCCCTCTCTCACACTCTCTCCCTCTCTAACACTGTCTCCCTCTCTCAACTCTCTCCCTCTCCCACACTGTCACCCGCTCTCACACTGTCACCACTTTCACACTCTCTCCCTCTCCCACACTGCCTCCCACTCTCACACTCTCTCCCTCTCCCACACTGCCTTCCACTCTCACACTCTCTCCCTCTCCCACACTGCCTCCCACTCTCACACTCTCTCCCTCTCCCACACTGCCTCCCACTCTCACACTCCACTCTCTCCCTCTCCCACACTGTCACCCACTCTCACACTCTCTCCCTCTCCCACACTGTCACCCACTCTCACACTCTCTCCCTCTCTCACAATCTCTCCCTCTCCCACACTGTCACCCACTCTCACACTCTCTCCCTCTCCCACACTGTCACCCACTCTGACACTGTCTCCCTCTCACATTCTCTCTCTCTCCCAGACAGTCTCCCTCTCTCACACTCTCTCCCTCGCTCACACTCTCTCCCTCTCAACAATCCCTCCCACTCTCACAATCTCTCCCTCTCTCACACTGTATCCCTCTCTGACACTCACTCCCTCTCCCACACTGTCTCCCTCTCTCACACTCTGTCCCCCTCTCACACTCTCTCCCTCTCCCACACTACCTCCCACTCTCACACTCTCTCCCTCTCTCACACTCTCTCCCTCTCTCACACTCTCTCCCTCTCTCACACTGTCTCCCTCTCTCAACTCTCTCCCTCTCCCACACTGTCACCCACTCTCACACTCTCTCCCTCGCTAACACTCTCTCCCTCTCAACAATCCCTCCCTCTCTCACACTCTCTCCCTCTCCTAAACTGTCTCCCACTCTCACACTCTCTCCCTCGCTCACACTCTCTCCCTCTCCCACACTGTCTCCCTCTCTCTCACTCTCTCTCACACACTCCCTTCCTCTCTCACAGTGTCTCCCTCTCTCCCTCTCTCACACTCTCACCCTCTCCCACACTACCTCCCACTCTCACACTCTCTCCCTCTCTAACACTGTCTCCCTCTCTCAACTCTCTCCCTCTCCCACACTGTCACCCGCTCTCACACTGTCACCCACTCTCACACTCTCTCCCTCTCCCACACTGCCTCCCACTCTCACACTCTCTCCCTCTCCCACACTGCCTTCCACTCTCACACTCTCTCCCTCTCCCACACTGTCTCCCACTCTCACACTCTCTCCCTCTCCCACACTGCCTCCCACTCTCACACTCTCTCCCTCTCCCACACTGTCACCCACTCTCACACTCTCTCCCTCTCCC
Organism: Scyliorhinus torazame; assembly: GCF_047496885.1. Lineage (NCBI taxonomy): Eukaryota > Metazoa > Chordata > Chondrichthyes > Carcharhiniformes > Scyliorhinidae > Scyliorhinus > Scyliorhinus torazame. Next base: position 15,682,004 of record NC_092711.1, read on the forward strand.
ACACTGTCACCCACTCTCACACTCTCTCCCTCTCTCACAATCTCTCCCTCTCCCACACTGTCACCCACTCTCACACTCTCTCCCTCGCTTACACTCTCTCCCTCTCAACAATCACTCCCTCTCTCACACTCTCTCCCTCTCCCACACTGTCTCCCACACTCACACTCCCTCCCTCGCTCACACTCTCTCCCTCTCCCACACTGACTCCCTCTCTCACTCTCTCTCTCTCACACACTCCCATCCTCTCTCACAGTGTCTCCCTCTCTCCCTCTCTCACACTCAATCCCTCTCCCACACTGTCACCCACTCTCACACTGTCTCCCTCTCCCACACTGCCTCCCACTCTCACACTCTCTCCCTCTCCCACAGTCACCCACTCTCACACTCTCTCCCTCTGCCACACTGCCTCCCACTCCCACACTCACTCCCTCTCCCACACTGCCTCCCCCTCTCACACTCTCTCCCTCTCCCACACTGCCTCCCACTCTCACACTCTGTCCCTCTCCCATACTGCCTCCCACTCTCACACTCTCTCCCTCTCCCACACTGTCACCCACTCTCACACTGTCTCCCTCTCCCACACTGTCACCCACTCTCACACTCTCTCCCTCTCTCACACTCTCTCCCTCTCCCACACTGTCACCCACTCTCACACTCTCTCCCTCTCCCACACTGTCACCTACTCTCACACTCTCTGCCTCTCCCACACTGCCTCCCACTCTCACACTCTCTCCCTCTCCCACACTGTCACCCACTCTCACACTCTCTCCCTCTCCCACACTGCTTCCCACTCTCACACTCTCTCCCTCTCCCACACTGTCACCCACTCTCACACTCTCTCCCTCTCCAACACTGCCTCCCACTCTCACACTCTCTCCCTCTCCCACACTGCCTCCCATTCTCACACTCTCTCCCTCTCCCAAAGTCACCCACTCTCACACTCTCTCCCTCTTCCACACTGCCTCCCACTCTCACACTCTCTCCCTCTCCCACACTGCCTCCCACTCTCACACTCTCTCCCTCTCCCACACTGCCTCCCACTCTCTCCCTCTCACACACTGTCTCCCTCTATCACTCTCTCTCTCACTCACTCCCTTCCTCTCTCACAGTGTCTCCCTCTCTCCTTCTCTCACACTCTATCCCTCTCCCACACTGTCACCCACTCTCACACTGTTTCCCTCTCCCACACTGCCTCCCACTCTCACACTCTCTCCCTCTCCCACAGTCACCCACTCTCACACTCTCTCCCTCTCCCACACTGCCTCCCACTCACACACTCTCTCCCTCTCCCACACTGCCTCCCACTCTCACACTCTCTCCCTCTCCCACACTGCCTCCCACTCTCACACTCTCTCCCTCTCCCACACTCTCTCCCTCTCCCACACTGTCACCCACTCTCACACTCTCTCCCTCTCCCACACTGTCACCCACTCTCACACTGTCTCCCTCTCTCACACTCTCTCTCTCTCCCAGACTGTCTCCCTCTCTCACACTCTCTCCCTCGCTCACACTCTCTCCCTCTCAACAATCCCTCCCACTCTCACAATCTCTCCCTCTCTCACACTGTATCCCTCTCTGACACTCACTCCCTCTCCCACACTGTCTCCCTCTCTCACACTCTGTCCCCCTCTCACACTCTCTCCCTCTCCCACACTACCTCCCACTCTCACACTCTCTCCCTCTCTCACACTCTCTCCCTCTCTCACACTCTCTCCCTCTCTCACACTGTCTCCCTCTCTCAACTCTCTCCCTCTCCCACACTGTCACCCACTCTCACACTCTCTCCCTCGCTCACACTCTCTCCCTCTCAACAATCCCTCCCTCTCTCACACTCTCTCACTCTCCCACACTGTCTCCCACTCTCACACTCTCTCCCTCGCTCACACTCTCTCCCTCTCCCACACTGTCTCCCTCTCTCTCACTCTCTCTCACACACTCCCTTCCTCTCTCACAGTGTCTCCCTCTCTCCCTCTCTCACACTCTCTCCCTCTCCCACACTACCTCCCACTCTCACACTCTCTCCCTCTCTCACACTCTCTCCCTCTCTAACACTGTCTCCCTCTCTCAACTCTCTCCCTCTCCCACACTGTCACCCGCTCTCACACTGTCACCCACTTTCACACTCTCTCCCTCTCCCACACTGCCTCCCACTCTCACACTCTCTCCCTCTCCCACACTGCCTTCCACTCTCACACTCTCTCCCTCTCCCACACTGCCTCCCACTCTCACACTCTCTCCCTCTCCCACACTGCCTCCCACTCTCACACTCCACTCTCTCCCTCTCCCACACTGTCACCCACTCTCACACTCTCTCCCTCTCCCACACTGTCACCCACTCTCACACTCTCTCCCTCTCTCACAATCTCTCCCTCTCCCACACTGTCACCCACTCTCACACTCTCTCCCTCTCCCACACTGTCACCCACTCTGACACTGTCTCCCTCTCACATTCTCTCTCTCTCCCAGACAGTCTCCCTCTCTCACACTCTCTCCCTCGCTCACACTCTCTCCCCCTCAACAATCCCTCCCACTCTCACAATCTCTCCCTCTCTCACACTGTATCCCTCTCTGACACTCACTCCCTCTCCCACACTGTCTCCCTCTCTCACACTCTGTCCCCCTCTCACACTCTCTCCCTCTCCCACACTACCTCCCACTCTCACACTCTCTCCCTCTCTCACACTCTCTCCCTCTCTCACACTCTCTCCCTCTCTCACACTGTCTCCCTCTCTCAACTCTCTCCCTCTCCCACACTGTCACCCACTCTCACACTCTCTCCCTCGCTCACACTCTCTCCCTCTCAACAATCCCTCCCTCTCTCACACTCTCTCCCTCTCCCACACTGTCTCCCACTCTCACACTCTCTCCCTCGCTCACACTCTCTCCCTCTCCCACACTGTCTCCCTCTCTCTCACTCTCTCTCACACACTCCCTTCCTCTCTCACAGTGTCTCCCTCTCTCCCTCTCTCACACTCTCTCCCTCTCCCACACTACCTCCCACTCTCACACTCTCTCCCTCTCTCACACTCTCTCCCTCTCTAACACTGTCTCCCTCTCTCAACTCTCTCCCTCTCCCACACTGTCACCCGCTCTCACACTGTCACCCACTCTCACACTCTCTCCCTCTCCCACACTGCCTCCCACTCTCACACTCTCTCCCTCTCCCACACTGCCTTCCACTCTCACACTCTCTCCCTCTCCCACACTGCCTCCCACTCTCACACTCTCTCCCTCTCCCACACTGCCTCCCACTCTCACACTCTCTCCCTCTCCCACACTGTCACCCACTCTCACACTCTCTCCCTCTCCCTCACTGTCACCCACTCTCACACTCTCTCCCTCTCTCACAATCTCTCCCTCTCCCACACTGTCACCCACTCTCACACTCTCTCCCTCTCCCACACTGTCACCCACTCTCACACTGTCTCCCTCTCTCACATTCTCTCTCTCTCCCAGACAGTCTCCCTCTCTCACACTCTCTCCCTCGCTCACACTCTCTCCCTCTCAACAATCCCTCCCACTCTCACACTCTCTCCCTCTCTCACACTCTCTCCCTCTCTAGCACTGTCTCCCTCTCTCAACTCTCTCCCTCTCCCACACTGTCACCCGCTCTCACACTGTCACCCACTCTCACACTCTCTCCCTCTCCCACACTGCCTCCCACTCTCACACTCTCTCCCTCTCCCACACTGCCTTCCACTCTCACACTCTCTCCCTCTCCCACACTGCCTCCCACTCTCACACTCTCTCCCTCTCCCACACTGCCTCCCACTCTCACACTCTCTCCCTCTCCCACACTGTCACCCACTCTCACACTCTCTCCCTCTCCCACACTGTCACCCACTCTCACACTCTCTCCATCTCTCACAATCTCTCCCTCTCCCACACTGTCACCCACTCTCACACTCTCTCCCTCTCCCACACTGTCACCCACTCTGACACTGTCTTCCCTCTCTCACATTCTCTCTCTCTCCCAGACAGTCTCCCTCTCTCACCCTCTCTCCCTCGCTCACACTCTCTCCCTCTCAACAATCCCTCCCACTCTCACACTCTCTCCCTCTCTCACACTGTCTCCCTCACTGACACTCTCTACCTCTCCCACACTGTCTCCCTCTCTTACACTCGTCCCCCCTCTCACACTCTCTCCCTCTCCCACACTACCTCCCACTCTCACACGCTCTCCCTCTCTCACACTCGCTCCCTCTCCCACACTGTCTCCCTATCTCACACTCTCTCCCTCTCTCACACTCTCTCCCTCTCTCACACTCTCTCCCTCTCCCACACTGTCACCCACTCTCACACTCTCTCCCTCTCCCACACTGCTTCCCACTCTCACACTCTCTCCCTCTCCCACACTGTCACCCACTCTCATACTCTCTCCCTCTCCAACACTGCCTCCCACTCTCACACTCTCTCCCTCTCCCACACTGCCTCCCATTCTCACACTCTCTCCCTCTCCCAAAGTCACCCACTCTCACCCTCTCCCACACTGCCTCCCACTCTCACACTCTCTCCCTCTCCCACACTGCCTCCCACTCTCACACTCTCTCCCTCTCCCACACTGCCTCCCACTCTCACACTCTCTCCCTCTCACACACTGTCTCCCTCTCTCACTCACTCTCTCTCACACTCTCTCCCTCTCTCACACTCTGTCCCTCTCTCACACTGTCTCCCTCTCTGACACTCTCTCCCTCTATCACATTCTGTCCCCCTCTCACACTCCCTCCCTCTCTCACAGTGCCTCACTCTCTCACACTCTCTCACTCTCTCACCCTCCCTCTCTCACCCTCCCTCTCTCACACTTTCTCCCTCTCTCACACTCTCTCCCGTTTCGCATTCTTTCTTTTGTACTCTCTCCCTCTCTAGCACTCTCACCCTCTCTCACACTCTCCCCCTCACAATCTCTCCCTCTGACACATTCTCTACCTCAGTCACCCTACCTCTCTCCCATTGTCTCCCACTTTGTCTCCCTCTCAGACTCTCTCCCTCTCTCACACTCTCTCCCTGTCTAACACAATCTACCTGTCTCACTCACTCTCCCTTCCTCACACTCTCTCCCTCTCTCACCCTCCATCTCTCACAATCCCGCCATCTATCACACTCCCTCTCTCAAATTCCTGCCTCTCACATGCTTTCTTCTTCATTGATACTCACTCCCACTCTCCCACTCTCTCTAGAAGATTTCCCTTGTCTCACACTTACCCCTCTCTCACATTCTGTCCCTCTCTCTCACTCTCCCCCCTCTCTCTCTCTGCATCATGCATCCCTCCCTCCCTCTCTCACATCTCCGTTAGACACTTTCACACTCTGTCCCTCTCTCTCTCCATCCCTATATCTCTCTCCCTCCATGCCTCCCTCCCTCTCACAAAACTCCCTCAATGACACTTTCTCTCACACTCTTTCTCTCTCTCACACTTTGTCCCTCTCTCACACTTTCTCTCACTCTCTATCCCTCTCTCACAATTTCTCTAACACTCTTTCCCTCTCTCACACTTTCTCTCACTCTCTATCCCTCTCTAACACTTTCTCTCACACACTTTCCCTCTCTCACACTTTCTCTCACTCTCTTTCCCTCTCTCACAGTTTTTCTCACTCTCTTTCCCTCTCTCACAATTTCTCTCACTCTCTTTCTCTCTCTCACAATTTCTCTCACAATCTTTCCCTCTCTCACACTTTCCCTCTCTCACACTTTTTCTCACTCTCATTCCCTCTCTCACAATTTCTCTCACTCTCTTTCCCTCTCTCACAATTTCTCTCACACTCTTTCTCTCTCTCACACGTTCTCTCACATTCTTTCCCTCTCTCACACTTTCCCTCTCTCACACTTTTTCTCACTCTCTTTCCCTCTCTCACAATGTCTCTGACTCTATTTCACTCTCTCACACTTTGTCGTAAACTCTTTCCCTCTCTCACACTTTTTCTCATACTCTTTCCCTCTCTCACACTTTCCGTCTCTCACACTTTCTCTCACACTTTCCCTCTCTCACACTTTCTCTGACTCTCTTTCCCTCTCTCACACTTTCTCTCACACTCGTTCCCTCTCTCACACTTTCTCTCACACTCTTTCCCTCTTTCACACTTTCTCTGACTCTCTTTCCCTCTCTCACATTTTCTCTCACACTCTTTCCCTCTCTCACACGTTCTCTCACACTCTTTCCCTCTATCACACTTTCTCTCACTCTGTTTCACTCTCTCACAATTTCCCTCACAATCTTTCCCTCTCCCGCTCCCTCAGTCACTCAGTTACTCTCTCCTGTACTTATGGCTAAGATTATGTGAGTATTTAATACACCATCCTTCTCACCCAAACTGCCTCCGTCAGCCACTCACCCTCTCCACTATCTGCTTCCCTTTCTCTCAGACAATCCACCTCCATCTCCCGTTTTATCCTTTATTTCTCCACCCTCTTTCTCTCCCAATATCTCTCCTCACACCCTCTTTCTCTCTCACCCTGTCTTCTATCAGCACATCTCACACACCAGTTCTCTCTTCCTCCACATCTCACCCCACCTCTCTCCCAGTTGAAGTGTGTGTATCAGATGGAGGCCGGTGTCAGTTAGAGACGGGGTACTAGTTTTCACTGCTGACTATGTACTAATGCTGCTCTCTGAGGTGATGAGTTTGTCTCTGCTGCAGCCTCTGAGTTTTCTGAGGTTCCAATGATTCTAAATAGTTTCTTAGTTTGAGGGGCTGAATCAGATTTAGATATGGGATCACATACTTTGCACGTTAAATAGTTCCAGATTTTGGAGACATTGAAATGTTCTACTTATTCTCAAACAGAAACTACTGAAATAAAATAAAGGAATGGTCACAGTTACAGAGACAGCTACACCCCAGTGTGCAGTGGACCCACCCAGAGAAACACACTGACAATTGCAACAGAATCACTGAATGGTCACAGTTACAGAGACAGCTACACCCCAGTGTGCAGTGGAACCACCCAGAGAAACACACTGACAATTGGAACTGAATCATTGAATGGTCACAGTTTTAGAGACAGCTACGCCCCAGAGTGCAGTGGACCCACCCAGAGAAACACACTGACAATTGGAACTGAATCACTGAGTGGTCACAGTTACAGAGGCAGCTACACCCTAGAGTGCAGTGTAACCACCCAGAGAAACACACTGACAATTGGAACGGAATCACTGAATGGTCACCGTCACAGAGACAACTACACTCCAGAGTGCAGTGGAACCACCCAGAGAAAAACACTGACAATTGGAACTGAATCACTGAATGGTCACCGTCACAGAGACAACTACACCCCAGAGTGCAGTGGAACCACCCAGAGAAACACACTGAAAATTGGAACTGAATCACTGAATGGTCACAGTTACAGAGGCAGCTACATCCCAGAGAGCAATGGAACCACCCAGATAAAAACACACTGACAATTGGAACTGAATCACTGAATGGTTACAGTGGAGTGAGGGATATCTCTGAAACAATGTGAGATGTAGAGATGGGACTGATGGTTTCTGAGTGGACAGCATCCTTTCTGTTAATGTTAGTTGAACAATGTGATCAACACCGTCCGGTGTTTGCAAAGAGGTCACTCACTCAGAAAAATAATATTTGCTTTCACTGAACACAATATCGTAATCTGTTTGTTCACGTCTTGAAAAATAAGTTAAACGATGTCACAACCTCAATTTCCCTTGTGTGGTTCCACAGGGTATTAATTAAAAGCTTGGAGAATATATAACCTCAGAGTTTTAGACAGAGAGATTGCCAATCGCAGGAAGGGACACATCACTTCACACTGAAAATGCATCGTCCAATTGATATGGTTGAGAAAGTATTCTACCCAATCCTGGCTATTGTTGGTGTTCCTGGTAAGTGACTGTCACCATTGAATTGGTGTAAATCTGTGTGTGAGCGGCTCTCTGATTTTAAACTGCGACTGAAAATACCTGATCCTGATCTCGTGCTCACTGTGAAATAGACACCTGGTCAACGATATAATTGTCAAATGTATTCAAGCCTGTCAATGGTTTGAATCCCTTTCATCAACTCACAATAAACCTCTGTTTGTAACTCACTGGATCTCTGACCGGGGAAGTTATTATATTGAGTGGAATTTTGTATAATGTTAGATTGGATGACAGCAAAGGCAATCTCTCTGAAGGGAGGGTTAGGAGGAGAAAGAATTAAATCACACTGAGTGTGGGTATCTGTCAGTGTAGAATTGTACTGACTGTGGGTCACTATCAGAGTGGAATATCTGACAGCGGTGAACAAGGGTTACTGGAAGTATCTGTCAGTGTGGAATTGTACTGACTGTGGGTCACTATCAGAGTGCAATATCTGACAGCGGTGAACAAGGATTACTGGAAGTATCTGTCAGTGTAGAATTGTACTGACTGTGGGTCACTATCAGAGTGGAATATCTGACAGCGGTGAACAAGGATTACTGGAAGTATCTGTCAGTGTAGAATTGTACTGACTATGGGTCACTATCAGAGTGGAATATCTGACAGCGGTGAACAAGGATTACTGGAAGTATCTGTCAGTGTAGAATTGTACTGACTGTGGGTCACTATCAGAGTGGAATATCTGACAGCGGTGAACAAGGATTACTGGAAGTATCTGTCAGTGTAGAATTGTACTGAATGTGGGTCACTATCCAGAGTGGAATATCTGACAGCGGTGAACAAGGATTACTGGAAGTGTCTGTCAGTGTGGAATTGTACTGACTGTGGGTCACTATCAGAGTGGAATATCTGACGGCGGTGAACAAGGATTACTGGAAGTGTCTGTCAGTGTGGAATTGTACTGACTGTGGGTCACTATCAGAGTGGAATATCTGACGGCGGTGAACAAGGATTACTGGAAGTATCTGTCAGTGTAGAATTGTACTGACTGTGGGTCTCTCACCAGAGTGGAATATCTGACAGCGGTGAACAAGGATTACTGGAAGTATCTGTCAGTGTAGAATTGTACTGAGTGTGGGTCTCTCACCAGAGTGGAATATCTGACAGCGGTGAACAAGGATTACTGGAAGTATCTGTCAGTGTAGAATTGTACTGACTGTGGGTCCCACACCAGTGTGGAATATCTGACAGCAGTGAAGAAGGATTACTGGAAATGTCTGTCAGTGTAGAATTGTACTGACTGTGGGTCTCTCACCAGAGTGGAATATCTGATTCAATTATCTATCTATTACTGGGACTATCTGTCCGTGTGGAATTGTATTGTGTGTGGGTCAGTAACTGGACTGAAATTAGTTGGTTCTGTTTTGAAATGATGTCTTTTATTGGTGAGGGGTCGCTCCATTCTGTGGAGTTCTCTCTGTGTGTTTTAACTTTGGAATAGGTTGAAAACAGGAAGAGTTTGGCTGTGTTTTGAAGATGTTTGATATTTATTGTATGAAGTGCAATGTTTCTATCTCTGTTTTCTATTGATCTACTCTAACAGGAACAGATATCACCCACAGTCTAAGATTTCACAAAACCCACAGCAGTGCAGCATTCCAATAGGTTTTGTGATATTTTCTCATTCCTATTCATCCTGAAATGAACTCACAAGTTTGATCAATTTTTATGGGTGTTTTTAAACTGTCTTTCTGCTTCACACGATTTGTGAATCTATTCACCTGAAGCCAGAAACCCCTCCAGTCCATTCACACACTTGTTTTCCAAGGAGTGATTGGGGGACTTATTGTTCTGAACAAAATGCAGCAGCGGACACTGATCTGTCGGGACATTAATGTCCCATCGAAATACCCACTTTGCAAATTCATAATGAATAATGACGTGTGCCTGTAATTAGTTGTATTCTGCCTCCGTATTCACTATCACTCCCAATTTGTTTCCGTCTGTAAATTGTGTAATTATCATTCTGCTTCCCGATCCCATACTGTTGATGGGAATGGTGAAGGAGAGTGATCCCAGTGCTGATCCTTGTGGAACACCACTTCCCACCTTCCACCAATCAGCCTAAATCCCTTTAACTCCTCTCCCTGTTTTCTGTGTGTGTCGCCAGCATGTGTCCATCCTGCTGCTGTGTCCCCTAACTCCACTGGCTCTGAGATTACCCATCAGTCTGTTACGTCGAATCTTACTGACGGCCTTTAGAAAATCAAATTGTTTAACATCTATCATACCACTCAGATCTATTATTTCTGGTAGTTATTGAAATAATTGGATGAAATGTGTCAGGAAGAATGCTGACTTTGGAATATGTGCCGGCTATTTAGTGTACTCTGGGTTGCTGGATTTCTTTTAACTCAGACTTCTAATTCAATGCTTCCAACTGTTGACATTGTGACTGGAAGATTTGATTATATTCTCTTCTAAGTTCAAGAATAACAGAGACCGACTTCTGCTTCTCAATTCTTTGGTAATTATTCTGATGTTGATCAGTGAATAGATAATATTGTCTCTGCTGTTTCTGTCTATTTTATGAATATTTGTTGTGAAATCCATCCGCCTCCAGTAATCTCCCTCTACCTGGACCTACCCTCTGGCCTCCTATCAGCTCTTGATCTTTTCATTGAGATCTGTCAGTGCGACATCGACCGTCTCAATTTCCCTGTGCCTCTCACCAACTCTATCCTGACTCACTCTAAACTTGCCCCAATCCGCTATCGAATATCCAACCCTGGCCTGGTGATCTAAGCTGCTCACAAGGGTGGTGCCATTATTGTCTGGTGTCCTGACCTCTTCCTCACAGAGGCTGACCGTCCGCTCTCAGGCCCATCCTGGTACCTCCCCCTGGACCAGCAGCACACCACCAAACATCATGATGTTGTTTCCAGGTCTTTCACTGACCTCGTTGACTCTGGATATCTTCTGTCCTCAGCCTTGGACATCATAGTCCCACAATCCCACACATCCTGCATCAACCTCCCGCTTCTACCTCCTTCCCAAAATCCACAAACAGGAAAGTCTAAGTGCACCGATTATTTCGGTCTGTTCCAGCCCAACCAAGATCATTTATTCCGATCTTGATTCCATCCACTTTTCCCTGTTCTGCCCTTCCCAAAGACAGTGGTGTCACAGTGACACACTGGTTTGCACTGCTGCCTCACAGCACCAGGGTCTCCGGATCATTTCCCACCTTGGGTGACTGTCTGTGTGGAGACTGCACTTTTTCTCCCTGTCTGTGTGGGTTTCCTCCGGGTCTCCGGTTACCTCCCATAGCCCAAAGATGTGCAGGTTAGGTGGATTGGCCATGCTAAATTACTCCGTAGTGTCCAAAAAGATGTGTAGGTTAGATTCAGGGGTTAATGAGATAGGCGGGGGAGTGAGCTTGGTTGAGGTACTCTTTCAGAGGTTTGGTACAGACTTAATGGGCCGAATGGCCTCCTTCTGCACTGTGGGGATTTTATGTTTCCTGATTCCTCTGGTGTCGTAAACAACGTCCATTTCCCTGGCCCTAACCGCCTAATCTTCACAATGGACGTCCAATCCTCCGTTCCCCAACACGAGGGCTGTGTTCAGATCCTCATTCCCTGCTTCCTGTAAAGACTGCATCTCATTCTCCCACTTTCTCCGCCTCCATCGCCTCTGTTCTGATGCTGGCGTCTTAGAAAATAGCCCCCCTGGCATGTCTGTCTTTTCCTTAACCGGGCCGTCCCCACCACCTTCCTTTGTTAACAGGGCTCTCAATCGTGTTCACTTCACTTCTCACACCTCTGTCCTCACACAGCCCCCTCCCTCCCGGAAACATGATAGGGTTCCCCTCCTCACTTTCCACACCATCAGCCTTCTCATTGAAAGGAAAATCCTCGATTTCTGCCAACTCCAGCATGATGTCACCACCAAACACATCTTCACCTCTCTCCAACCACCCCCCTCAATGTCTGCATTCCTCAGGTACCGCTCCCTCCCCCTTGTCCACTTCCCCCTCACACCCCACACCCCTTTCCCTTCCCCCAGCACCTTCCCCTGCAATCACAGACGGTGCAACAACTGTCCCTTTACCTCCTCCCGTCTCCCGGTTCTCAGCAGCAAACTCTCCTTTCTGGGGAAGCAGCGTTTCACTTCTGTGCCTTCAGTTTGTTCTCCTGTATTCGCTGCTGCCAATACCGTCTCCTCTACATTGGGGAGACTAAACGCAGACTGGGAGGCTGCTTTGTGGAACACCTTCACTCAGCCCACAGCATGGCCCCCGCCTTCCTGTTGTGGCCATGTTAACTCAGCACCTTGCTCTCGGGCCCACATGTCTGTCCTTGGCCTGCTGCCAGAATGCAGTGAAGCCCAACGCAAGCTGGAGGAGCAACATCTCATCGTCCAATTAGGATGTTGCATCCCGCAGGACGTAACTTTAATTTCAGCTACTTTATTCTGGGAACTTTCTCCTCCATCTTAACGCTCTTGTTTTGGAATTTACCTACTTTTTTGACGAATGCAATGAGTCCGAATCTGGAGAGAGTCTATTCCGGCCAAGTGAACCCTGGGGAATGTCCAATGCCGGAGCGGGAATATTCCTGAGAAAAGCTTGGCAGGGAGTGTTTTCAAACAGGGAGAGGATGGATTCCTGCGAACAGTGATGTTGGGATGTTCCAGACATGGCAATGGGGGATTCCTGGGAGCGGGTGCTGTACGAATGACTAAACCTGGGAGGGGTGATCCCACGGGATGTTCTGGAGACTGGACAGACTCTATTCTGGACAGGCTGGGCTGCACGGTAGCACAGTGGTTGGCACAGTTGATTCACAGCTCCAGGGTCCCAGGTTCGATTCCCGGCTTGGGTGAATGTCTGTGCAGAGTCTGCACATCCTCCCCGTATCTGCGTGGGTTTCCTCCGGGTGCTCCGGTTTCCTCCCACAGTCCAAAGATGTGCGGGTTAGGTGGATCGGCCAAGATAAATTGTGTTTAGTTTCCAGACAATTTTGATGGGGTCACTGGGTTATGGGGATGGGGTGGGCTGAACTGGTTTTCTCTTTCCAAGGGCCGTTGCAGACTCGATGGGCCGAATGGCTTCCTTTTGCACTGTACATTCTATGTTTCTATTCCTCCCATGGTTATGAAGTGGGAAGGTCCCGCGTTTGTTTTATTTTTCCCATTGATCGTGGAGTATTCAAATAAACCAGGAGTGGGGTCCAACCCCATCAGAAATCCAGTCCAGGGAACGGTCCAATCCGGGGTGTGGTCCAATAATTGAGCTGGGATGACAATCTCGGGTATGTTTGTATCCGGTTTGGGAAACCTGGCCGGCCTGAGTGAATCCTGTAAATCAGACTAAATGAGAAATGTAACCTCTCCCAAAGGTCTCTGAATTATAAACATTTTCCTACCACTGCCATCAAACTGACAGGGCTGCAATTCACACTTTCCCCCCATTCCCCACCTTTAACACTGGAGTTCCATTTCCTACTCCCCTCTCTGCAATGTTAATTTCTGTGCCCACTCCTCTCCCAGCACCCCCACCCACCCACTGTCCATTATATTGATGCTGCAATTGTGTCCTGGTTCAGACAGGGAGATTCATTACCCAGTAATTTCCCGCGTCTCTCCTTTCTCTCTCTGACAGTTAATATACTGGGAATTGTGATTCTGTGTCGGGGGAAGTGTGGCCTCTCTACCTGCACCACTCGCTACCTGGTGGCCATGGCAACGGCGGATCTGCTGTTTATTATCACTCGTCCCATACTGACCATGATCCGTGGTTATTATTTCCCCTGGAGTTTCCTGGACCTCACCCCTGTGTGTAGTGTTAACTCTGTCCTGCAGGCTGCAGCCACGGACTGTTCTGTCTGGTTCACCCTCACTTTCTCCTTTGATCGATTTGTGGCCATTCGCTGCCAGAAACTGAAAAGTAAATATTGCACCGGGAAAACTGCGGCTGTGGTTCTGTCCACAAGCGGCCTCCTGCTCTGTGTGAAAAACATCCCCCTGTACTTTACATTGGAACCTGGGGAGATAATCGACAATGTCCAGTGGGGCTGCGTCACAAAGAGCAGCGTCGTCACTGACCCGGGATGGGGTGGGTATCTCTGGTTTGATGAGGTTGTAACCCCATTGGTGCCGTTCTTCTCAATCCTGTTGACCAACGCTCTGACAGTCAGACACATTTTACTCAGCAGTCGGGTCCGGAAGGCACTGAGGGCCCAGAGTCAGGGAGACAATCGCAGCGACCCAGAGATGGAGAGCAGAAGGAAGTCAATGATTTTACTCTTCAGCATCTCCGGAACGTTCATCCTCCTCTGGACCGTGTCTGTTATTAAATTTTTCTATATCGATGTGAGAGGATTATATTACCTCACCCGTCCTCAATATACTTTACAAATAGTCGGATATATGCTGATGGATTTAAATTGCTGCACAAACACATTTATTTATGTGGTGACTCAGTCCAGGTTCAGGGAGCAGATCAAGGTCGCGGTGAAATATCCGGTTACATCAATTATTAAATTAATGAGATAATAAAACGGACTGAAAACCTCTCAGCCAATCAGGTGCTCCAACCGCTGACTGACAGCCTCTCAACCAATCAGGAGCTCCAGCCGCTGACTGACAGCCTCTCAGCCAATCAGGAGCTCCAACCGCTGACTGGCAGTCTCTCAGCCAATCAGGAGCCCCAACCGCTGACTAACAGCCTCTCAGCCAATCAGGAGCCCCAACCGCTGACTAACAGTCTCTCAGCCAATCAAGTGCTCCAACCGCTGACTCACAGACGCCCAGCCAATCAGTAGCTCCTGGCGCTGACTGACAGCCTCTCATCCAATCAGCAACTCCAGCCGCTGACTGACAGCCTCTCAGCCAATCAGGAGCCCCAACCGCTGACTAACAGCCTCTCAGCCAATCAGGAGCTCCAGCCGCTACTAACAGCCTCTCAGCCAATCAGGAGCTCCAGCCGCTGACTGAAACCATCTCAGCCAATCAGGAGCCCCAACCGCTGAATAACAGCCTCTCAGCCAATCAGGAGCTCCAGCCGCTACTAACAGCCTCTCAGCCAATCAGGAGCTCCAGCCGCTGACTGAAACCATCTCAGCCAATCAGGAGCTCCAGCCGCTAACTGACAGTCACTCAGCCAATCAGGGGCTCCAACCGCTGACTGATAGTCTCTCAGCCAATCAGAAGCTCCAACCGCTGACTGATAGTCTCTCAGCCAATCAGTAGTCCCTGGCGCTGACTGACAGCCTCTCATCCAATCAGCAGCTCCAGCCGCTGACTGACAGCCTCTCAGCCAATCAAGAGCCCCAACCGCTGACTAACAGCCTCTCAGCCAATCAGGACCGCCAGCCGTTACTAACAGCCTCTCAGCCAATCAGGAGATCCAGCCGCTGACTGAAACCATCTCAGCCAATCAGGAGCTCCCGCCGTTGACCGACAGTCTCTCAGCCAATCAGAAGCTCCAACCGCTGACTGATAGTCTCTCAGCCAATCAGGAGCTCCAGCCGCTGTCTGACAGTCTCTCAGCCAATCAGGAGCTCCAGCCGCTGACTGACAGCCTCTCAGCCAATCAGGAGCCCCAACCGCTGACTAACAGCCTCTCAGCCAATCAGGAGCTCCAGCCGCTACTAACAGCCTCTCAGCCAATCAGGAGCTCCAGCCGCTGACTGAAACCACCTCAGCCAATCAGGAGCTCCAGCCGCTGACTGACAGTCTCTCAGCCAATCAGGAGCTCCAACTGCTGACTGACAGTCTCTCAGCCAATCAGGAGCTCCAGCCGCTGACTGACAGCCTCTCAGCCAATCAGGAGAACCAGCCGCTACTAACAGCCTCTCAGCCAACCAGGAGCTCCAGCCGCTGACTGACAGTCTCTCAGCCAATCAGGAGCTCCAGCCGCTGACTGACAGTCTCTCAGCCAATCAGGAGCTCCAGCCGCTGACTGAAAGACTCTCAGCCAATCAGGAGCTCCAGCCGCTGACCGACGGCCTCTCAGCTAATCAGCAGTTCTAGTCTCTGACTGGCAGTCTCTCAGCCAATCAGTAGCTCCTGGCGCTGACTGACAGCCTCTCATCCAATCAGCAGCTCCAGCCGCTGACTGACAGCCTATGAGCCACTCAGGAGCTGGGTCTGGGGCGTGGGGAGCACTGGCAGTGCTGGTTGTGTGGGGGAGCACTGACAGTGCTGGCTGTGTGGTGGGAGCACTGACAGTGCTGGCTGTGTGGTGGGAGCACTTACAGTGCTGGCTGTGTGGTGGGAGCACTGACAGTGCTGGCTGTGTGGGGGAGCACTGACAGTGCTGGCTGTGTGGGGAGCACTGACAGTGCTGGCTGTGTGGTGGGAGCACTGACAGTGCTGGCTGTGTGGGGGAGCACTGACAGTGCTGGCTGTGTGGGGGGAGCACCGACAGTGCTGGCTGTGTAGGGGAGCACTGACAGTGCTGACTGTGTGGTGGGAGCACTGACAGTGCTGGCTGTGTGGTGGGAGCACTGACAGAGCTGGCTGTGTGGGGGGGCACTGACAGTGCTGGCTGTGTGGGGAGCACTGACAGTGCTGGCTGTGTGGTGGGAGCACTGACAGTGCTGGCTGTGTGGGGGAGCACTGACAGTGCTGGCTGTGTGGTGGGAGCACTGACAGCGCTGGCTGTGTGGTGGGAGCACTGACAGTGCTTGCTGTGTGGTGGGAGCACTGACAGTGCTGGCTGTGTGGGGAGCACTGACAGTGCTGGCTGTGTGGGGAGCACTGACAGTGCTGGCTGTGTGGTGGGAGCATTGACAGTGCTGGCTGTGTGGTGGGAGCACTGCCAGTGCTGGCTGTGTGGTGGGAGCACTGACAGCGCTGGCTGTGTGGTGGGAGCACTGACAGTGCTAGCTGTGTGGTGGAAGCACTGACATTGCTGGCTGTGAGGTGGGAGCACTGACAGTGCTGGCTGTGTGGGGAGCACTGACAGTGCTGGCTGTGTGGTGGGAGCACTGACAGTGCGGGCTGTGTGGTGGGAGCACTGACAGTGCTGGCTGTGTGGGGAGCACTGACAGTGCTGGCTGTCTGGGGGGAGCACTGACAGTGCTGGCTGTTTGGGGGGAGCACTGACAGTGCTGGCTGTGTGGAGGGAGCACTGACAGTGCTGGCTGTGTGGTGGGAGCACTGGCAGTGCTGGCTGTGTGGGGGGAGCACTAACAGTGCTGGTTGTGTGGGGGGAGCACTGACATTGCTGGCTGTGTGGTGGGAGCACTGACAGTGCTGGCTGTGTGGGGGGAGCACTGACAGAGCTGGCTGTGTGTTGGGATCACTGACAGTGCTGGCTGTGTGGTGGGAGCACTGACAGTGCTGGCTGTGTGTTGGGATCACTGACAGTGCTGGCTGTGTGGTGGGAGCACTGACACTGCTGGCTGTGTGGGGGAGCACTGACAGTGCTGGCTGTGTGAGGGGAGCACTGACAGTGCTAGCTGTGTGGTGGGGGCACTGACGGTGCTGGCTGTGTGGTGGAAGCACTGCCATTGCTGGCTGTGTGCGGGGAGAACTGACAGTGCTTGCTGAGTCAAGGGGAGCAATGGCAGTGTTGGCTGTGGGGAGCACTGACAGTGCTGGCTGTGTGGTGGGGGCACTGTCAGTGCTGGCTGTGTGGGGTGCACTGACAGTGCTGTCTGTGTGGGGGGAGCACTGACAGTGCTGGCTGTGTGGGGGGAGCACTGACAGTGCTGGCTGTGTGGGGGAGCACTGACAGTGCTGGCTGTGTGGGGGGAGCACAGACAGTTCTGGCTGTGGGGGAGCACTGGCAGTGCTAGCTGAGTCAAGGGGAGCACTGGCAGTGTTGGCTGTGGGGAGCACTGACAGTGCTGGCTGTGTGGTGGGGGCACTGACAGTGCTGGCTGTGTGGGGTGCACTGACAGTGCTGGCTGTGTGGGAGGAGCACTGACAGTGTTGGCTCTGTGGTGGGAGCACTGACAGTGCTGGCTGAGTGGTGGGAGCACTGACAGTGCTGGCTGTGTGGTGGGGGCACTGACAGTGCTGGCTGCGTGGCGGAAGCACTGACAGTGATGGCTGTGTGGGGGAGCACTGACAGTGCTTCCTGTGTGGGGGAGCACTGACAGTGCTGGCTGTGTGGGGGGAGCACTGACAGTGCTAGCTGTGTGGGGGGTGCACTGACAGTGCTGGCTGTGTGGTGGGAGCACTGATTGTGCTCGCTGTTTGGGGGAGCACTGACACTGCTTGCTGTGTGGGGGGGCACTGACAGTGCTGGCTGTGTGGTGCTAGCACTGACAGTGCTGGCAGTGTTGGGGGAGCACTGACATTGCTGGTTGTGTGAGGGGAGCACTGGCAGGGCTGGCTGTGTGGGGGAGCCCTGACAGTGCTGGCGGTGTGGATGGAGCACTGACAGTGCTGGCTGTGTGGTGGGAGCACTGACAGGGCTGGCTGTGTGGGGGTGCACTGACAGTGCTGGCTCTGTGGGGGAGCACTGACAGTGGTGGCTGTGGGGATTACAGGCATTCTGACTGTGGGGGGAGGACTGGCCGTGCTGGCTGTGTGGGGGAGCACTGACAGTGCTGAATGCGTGGGTGGAGCACTGACAGTGCTGGCTGTGTGGGGGAGCACTGACAGTGCTGGCTGTGTGGGGGGAGCACAGACAGTTCTGGATGTGGGGGAGCACTGGCAGTGCTAGCTGAGTCAAGGGGAGCACTGGCAGTGTTGGCTGTGGGGAGCACTGACAGTGCTGGCTGTGTGGTGGGGGCACTGACAGTGCTGGCTGTGTGGGGTGCACTGAAAGTGCTGGCTGTGTGGGGGAGCACTGACAGTGCTGGCTGTGTGGGGAGCACTGACAGTGCTGGCTGTGTGGTGGGAGCACTGACAGTGCTGGCTGTGTGGGGGAGCACTGACAGTGCTGGCTGTGTGGGGGGAGCACCGACAGTGCTGGCTGTGTAGGGGAGCACTGACAGTGCTGACTGTGTGGTGGGAGCACTGACAGTGCTGGCTGTGTGGTGGGAGCACTGACAGAGCTGGCTGTGTGGGGGGGCACTGACAGTGCTGGCTGTGTGGGGGAGCACTGACAGTGCTGGCTGTGTGGTGGGAGCACTGACAGTGCTGGCTGTGTGGGGGAGCACTGACAGTGCTGGCTGTGTGGTGGGAGCACTGACAGCGCTGGCTGTGTGGTGGGAGCACTGACAGTGCTTGCTGTGTGGTGGGAGCACTGACAGTGCTGGCTGTGTGGGGAGCACTGACAGTGCTGGCTGTGTGGGGAGCACTGACAGTGCTGGCTGTGTGGTGGGAGCATTGACAGTGCTGGCTGTGTGGTGGGAGCACTGCCAGTGCTGGCTGTGTTGTGGGAGCACTGACAGCGCTGGCTGTGCGGTGGGAGCACTGACAGTGCTAGCTGTGTGGTGGAAGCACTGACATTGCTGGCTGTGAGGTGGGAGCACTGACAGTGCTGGCTGTGTGGGGAGCACTGACAGTGCTGGCTGTGTGGTGGGAGCACTGACAGTGCGGGCTGTGTGGTGGGAGCACTGACAGTGCTGGCTGTGTGGGGAGCACTGACAGTGCTGGCTGTCTGGGGGGAGCACTGACAGTGCTGGCTGTTTGGGGGGAGCACTGACAGTGCTGGCTGTGTGGAGGGAGCACTGACAGTGCTGGCTGTGTGGTGGGAGCACTGGCAGTGCTGGCTGTGTGGGGGGAGCACTAACAGTGCTGGTTGTGTGGGGGGAGCACTGACATTGCTGGCTGTGTGGTGGGAGCACTGACAGTGCTGGCTGTGTGGGGGGAGCACTGACAGAGCTGGCTGTGTGTTGGGATCACTGACAGTGCTGGCTGTGTGGTGGGAGCACTGACAGTGCTGGCTGTGTGTTGGGATCACTGACAGTGCTGGCTGTGTGGTGGGAGCACTGACACTGCTGGCTGTGTGGGGGAGCACTGACAGTGCTGGCTGTGTGAGGGGAGCACTGACAGTGCTAGCTGTGTGGTGGGGGCACTGACGGTGCTGGCTGTGTGGTGGAAGCACTGCCATTGCTGGCTGTGTGCGGGGAGAACTGACAGTGCTTGCTGAGTCAAGGGGAGCAATGGCAGTGTTGGCTGTGGGGAGCACTGACAGTGCTGGCTGTGTGGTGGGGGCACTGTCAGTGCTGGCTGTGTGGGGTGCACTGACAGTGCTGTCTGTGTGGGGGGAGCACTGACAGTGCTGGCTGTGTGGGGGGAGCACTGACAGTGCTGGCTGTGTGGGGGAGCACTGACAGTGCTGGCTGTGTGGGGGGAGCACAGACAGTTCTGGCTGTGGGGGAGCACTGGCAGTGCTAGCTGAGTCAAGGGGAGCACTGGCAGTGTTGGCTGTGGGGAGCACTGACAGTGCTGGCTGTGTGGTGGGGGCACTGACAGTGCTGGCTGTGTGGGGTGCACTGACAGTGCTGGCTGTGTGGGAGGAGCACTGACAGTGTTGGCTCTGTGGTGGGAGCACTGACAGTGCTGGCTGAGTGGTGGGAGCATTGACAGTGCTGGCTGTGTGGTGGGGGCACTGACAGTGCAGGCTGTGTGGTGGGAGCACTGACAGTGCTGGCTGTGTGGTGGGAGCACTGACAGTGCTGGCTGCGTGGGGGAAGCACTGACAGTGATGGCTGTGTGGGGGAGCACTGACAGTGCTTCCTGTGTGGGGGAGCACTGACAGTGCTGGCTGTGTGGGGGGAGCACTGACAGTGCTAGCTGTGTGGGGGGTGCACTGACAGTGCTGGCTGTGTGGTGGGAGCACTGATTGTGCTCGCTGTGTGGGGGAGCACTGACACTGCTTGCTGTGTGGGGGGCACTGACAGTGCTGGCTGTGTGGTGCTAGCACTGACAGTGCTGGCAGTGTTGGGGGAGCACTGACATTGCTGGTTGTGTGAGGGGAGCACTGGCAGGGCTGGCTGTGTGGGGGAGCCCTGACAGTGCTGGCGGTGTGGATGGAGCACTGACAGTGCTGGCTGTGTGGTGGGAGCACTGACAGGGCTGGCTGTGTGGGGGTGCACTGACAGTGCTGGCTCTGTGGGGGAGCACTGACAGTGGTGGCTGTGGGGATTACAGGCATTCTGACTGTGGGGGGAGGACTGGCCGTGCTGGCTGTGTGGGGGAGCACTGACAGTGCTGAATGCGTGGGTGGAGCACTGACAGTGCTGGCTGTGTGGGGGAGCACTGACAGTGCTGGCTGTGTGGGGGGAGCACAGACAGTTCTGGATGTGGGGGAGCACTGGCAGTGCTAGCTGAGTCAAGGGGAGCACTGGCAGTGTTGGCTGTGGGGAGCACTGACAGTGCTGGCTGTGTGGTGGGGGCACTGACAGTGCTGGCTGTGTGGGGTGCACTGAAAGTGCTGGCTGTGTGGGAGGAGCACTGACAGTGTTGGCTCTGTGGTGGGAGCACTGACAGTGCTGGCTGTGTGGTGGGAACACTGACAGTGCTGGCTGCGTGGGGGGAGCACTGACAGTGATGGCTGTGTGGGGGGGTGCACTGACAGTGCTGCCTGTGTGGGGGAGCACTGACAGTGCTGGCTGTGTGGGGGAGCACTGACAGTGCTGGCTGTGTGGGGGTTGCGCTGACAGTGCTGGCTGTGCGGCGGAGCACTGAGATTTCTGGCTGTGTGGGGGAGCACTGACAGTGCTGGCTTTGTGGGTGGAGCACTCACAGTGCTGGCTGTGTGGGGGGGCGGGGGCACAGAAACTGCTGGCTGTGTGTGAGAGCACTGACAGTGCTGGCAGTGCGGGGGGAGCACTGACAGTGCTGGCAGTGCGGGGGGAGCACTGGCAGTGCCGGCTGTGTGGTGGGAACACTGACAGTGCTGGCTGTGTGGGGGAGCACTGACAGTGCTGGCTGTGTGGGGAGCACTGACAGTGCTGGCTGTGTGGATGGAGCACTGCCAGTGTTGGCTGTGTGGTGGGAGCACTGACAGAGCTGGCTGTGTGGGGAGGACTGACAGTGCTGCCTCTGTGGGGAGCACTGACAGTGGTGGTGGTGTGGTGGGAGCACTGACAGTGCTGGCTATGTGGGGGAGCACTGACAGTGCTGGCTGGTTTTGCGGATCACTGACAGTGCTGGCTGTGTGGGGAGCACTGACAGTGCTGGCTGTGTGTTGGGAGCACTGGCAGGGCTGGCTGTGTGGTGGGACGGCTGGCAGCGCTGGCTGTATGGTTGGAGCACTGACAGTGCTGGTTGTGTGGTGGGAGCACTGACAGTGCTGGCTGTGTCGTGGGAGCACTGACAGTGCTGGCTGTGTGG
This sequence comes from Scyliorhinus torazame, assembly GCF_047496885.1. Taxonomy (NCBI): domain Eukaryota; kingdom Metazoa; phylum Chordata; class Chondrichthyes; order Carcharhiniformes; family Scyliorhinidae; genus Scyliorhinus; species Scyliorhinus torazame. The sequence continues at coordinate 15,704,071 of NC_092711.1, forward strand.
TGGGAGCACTGACAGGGCTGGCTGTGTGGTGGGAGCACTGACAGTGCTGGCTGTGTGGTGGGAGCACTGACAGTGTTGGCTGTATGGTGGGAGCACTGACAGTGCTGGCTGTGTGTTGGGAGCACTGACAGTGCTGGCTGTGTGGTGGGAGCACTGACAGTGCTGCCTGTGAGGGGAAGCACTGACAATGCTAGCTGTGTGGTGGGAGCACTGACAGTGCTGGCTGTGTGGTGGGAGCATTGACAGTGCTGGCTGTGTCGTGGGAGCACTGACAGTGCTGGCTGTATGGTGGGAGCACTGACAGTGCTGGCTGTGTGGGGGAGCACTGACAGTGCTGGCTGTGTGGGGGAGCACGGACAGTGCTGGCTGTGTGGGTGGAGCACAGACAGTGATGGCTGTGTGGGGGAGCACTGACAGTGCTGCCTGTGTGGGGGAGCACTGACAGTGCTGGCTGTGTGGGGGAGCACTGACAGTGCTAGCTGTGTGGGGGGTGCACTGACAGTGCTGGCTGTGTGGTGGGAGCACTGACTGTGCTCGCTGTGTGGGGGAGCACTGACACTGCTTGCTGTGTGGGGGGGCACTGACAGTGCTGGCTGTGTGGTGCTAGCTCTAACAGTGCTGGCAGTGCGGGTGGAGCACTAACAGTGCTGGCTGTGTGAGGGGAGCACTGGCAGGGCTGGCTGTGTGGGGGGAGCCCTGACAGTGCTGGCGGTGTGGATGGAGCACTGACAGTGCTGGCTGTGTGGTGGGAGCACTGACAGGGCTGGCTGTGCGGGGGTGCATTGACAGTGCTGGCTCTGTGAGGGAGCACTGACAGTGGTGGCTGTGGGGATTACAGGCATTCTGACTGTGGGGGGAGCACTGGCCGTGCTGGCTGTGTGGGGGAGCACTGACAGTGCTGAATGTGTGGGTGGAGCACTGACAGTGCTGGCTGTGTGGGGGAGCACTGACAGTCCTGTCTGTGTGGGGGGAGCACAGACAGTTCTGGCTGTGGGGGAGCACTGGCAGTGCTAGCTGAGTCAAGGGGAGCACTGGCAGTGTTGGCTGTGGGGAGCACTGACAGTGCTGGCTGTGTGGTGGGGGCACTGACAGTGCTGTCTGTGTGGGGTGCACTGACAGTGCTGGCTGCGTGGGAGGAGCACTGACAGTGTTGGCTGTGTGGTGGGAGCACTGACAGTGCTGGTTGTGTGGTGGGAACACTGACAGTGCTGGCTGTGTGGTGGGAGCACTGACAGTGCTGGCTGTGTGGGGAGGACTGACAGTGCTGCCTCTGTGGGGAGCACTGACAGTGGTGGTGGTGTGGTGGGAGCACTGACAGTGCTGGCTATGTGGGGGGAGCACTGACAGTGCCGGCTGGTTTTGCGGATCACTGACAGTGCTGGCTGTGTGGGGAGCACTGACAGTGCTGGCTGTGTGGTGGGAGCACTGGCAGGGCTGGCTATGTGGTGGGACCGCTGGCAGTCCTGGCTGTATGGTGGGAGCACTGACAGTGCTGGTTGTGTGGTGGGAGCACTGACAGCGCTGGCTGTGTGGTGGGAGCACTAACAGTGCTGGCTGTGTGGTGGGAGCACTGACAGTGCTGGCTGTGTGGTGGGAGCACTGACAGTGCTGGCTGTGTGGTGGGAGCACTGACAGTGTTGGCTGTATGGTGGGAGCACTGACAGTGCTGGCTGTGTGTTGGTAGCACTGACAGTGCTGGCTGTGTGGTGGGAGCACTGTCAGTGCTGCCTGCGAGGGGAAGCACTGACAATGCTGGCTGTGTGATGGGAGCACTGACAGTGCTGGCTGTGTGGTGGGAGCACTGACAGTGCTGGCTGTGTCGTGGGAGCACTGACAGTGCTGGCTGTGTGGTGGGAGCACTGACAGTGCTGGCTGTGTGGGGGGAGCACTGACAGTGCTGGCTGTGTGGGGGAGCACGGACAGTGCTGGCTGTGTGGGTGGAGCACTGACAGTGCTGGCTGTGTGGTGGGATCACTGACAGTGCTGGCTCTTTGTGGAGAGCACTGACAGTGCTGGCTGTATGGTGGGAGCACTGACAGTGTTGGCTGTGTGGGGGAGCACTGACAGTGCTGGCTGTGTGGGGAGCACTGACAGTGCTGGCTGTGTGGATGGAGCACTGCCAGTGCTGGCTGTGTGGTGGGAGCACTGACAGAGCTGGCTGTGTGGGGGAGGACTGACAGTGCTGCCTCTGTGGGGAGCACTGACAGTGGTGGTGGTGTGGTGGGAGCACTGACAGTGCTGGCTATGTGGGGGAGCACTGACAGTGCTGGCTGGTTTTGCGGATCACTGACAGTGCTGGCTGTGTGGGGAGCACTGACAGTGCTGGCTGTGTGGTGGGAGCACTGGCAGGGCTGGCTGTGTGGTGGGACCGCTGGCAGCGCTGGCTGTATGGTTGGAGCACTGACAGTGCTGGTTGTGTGGTGGGAGCACTGACAGTGCTGGCTGTGTGGTGGGAGCACTGACAGTGCTGGCTGTGTGGTGGGAGCACTGACAGGGCTGGCTGTGTGGTGGGAGCACTGACAGTGCTGGCTGTGTGGTGGGAGCACTGACAGTGTTGGCTGTATGGTGGGAGCACTGACAGTGCTGGCTGTGTGTTGGGAGCACTGACAGTGCTGGCTGTGTGGTGGGAGCACTGACAGTGCTGCCTGTGAGGGGAAGCACTGACAATGCTAGCTGTGTGGTGGGAGCACTGACAGTGCTGGCTGTGTGGTGGGAGCACTGACAGTGCTGGCTGTGTCGTGGGAGCACTGACAGTGCTGGCTGTATGGTGGGAGCACTGACAGTGCTGGCTGTGTGGGGGAGCACTGACAGTGCTGGCTGTGTGGGGGAGCACGGACAGTGCTGGCTGTGTGGGTGGAGCACTGACAGTGATGGCTGTGTGGGGGAGCACTGACAGTGCTGCCTGTGTGGGGAGCACTGACAGTGCTGGCTGTGTGGGGGAGCACTGACAGTGCTAGCTGTGTGGGGGGTGCACTGACAGTGCTGGCTGTGTGGTGGGAGCACTGACTGTGCTCGCTGTGTGGGGGAGCACTGACACTGCTTGCTGTGTGGGGGGGCACTGACAGTGCTGGCTGTGTGGTGCTAGCTCTAACAGTGCTGGCAGTGCGGGTGGAGCACTAACAGTGCTGGCTGTGTGAGGGGAGCACTGGCAGGGCTGGCTGTGTGGGGGGAGCCCTGACAGTGCTGGCGGTGTGGATGGAGCACTGACAGTGCTGGCTGTGTGGTGGGAGCACTGACAGGGCTGGCTGTGTGGGGGTGCACTGACAGTGCTGGCTCTGTGGGGGAGCACTGACAGTGGTGGCTGTGGGGATCACAGGCATTCTGACTGTGGGGGGAGCACTGGCCGTGCTGGCTGTGTGGGGGAGCACTGACAGTGCTGAATGTGTGGGTGGAGCACTGACAGTGCTGGCTGTGTGGGGGAGCACTGACAGTCCTGTCTGTGTGGGGGGAGCACAGACAGTTCTGGCTGTGGGGGAGCACTGGCAGTGCTAGCTGAGTCAAGGGGAGCACTGGCAGTGTTGGCTGTGGGGAGCACTAACAGTGCTGGCTGTGTGGTGGGGGCACTGACAGTGCTGGCTGTGTGGGGTGCACTGACAGTGCTGGCTGCGTGGGAGGAGCACTGACAGTGTTGGCTGTGTGGTGGGAGCACTGACAGTGCTGGCTGTGTGGTGGGAACACTGACAGTGCTGGCTGTGTGGTGGGAGCACTGACAGTGCTGGCTGTGTGGGGGAGGACTGACAGTGCTGCCTCTGTGGGGAGCACTGACAGTGGTGGTGGTGTGGTGGGAGCACTGACAGTGCTGGCTATGTGGGGGGAGCACTGACAGTGCCGGCTGGTTTTGCGGATCACTGACAGTGCTGGCTGTGTGGGGAGCACTGACAGTGCTGGCTGTGTGGTGGGAGCACTGGCAGGGCTGGCTATGTGGTGGGACCGCTGGCAGTCCTGGCTGTATGGTGGGAGCACTGACAGTGCTGGTTGTGTGGTGGGAGCACTGACAGCGCTGGCTGTGTGGTGGGAGCACTAACAGTGCTGGCTGTGTGGTGGGAGCACTGACAGTGCTGGCTGTGTGGTGGGAGCACTGACAGTGCTGGCTGTGTGGTGGGAGCACTGACAGTGTTGGCTGTATGGTGGGAGCACTGACAGTGCTGGCTGTGTGTTGGGAGCACTGACAGTGCTGGCTGTGTGGTGGGAGCACTGTCAGTGCTGCCTGCGAGGGGAAGCACTGACAATGCTGGCTGTGTGGTGGGAGCACTGACAGTGCTGGCTGTGTGGTGGGAGCACTGACAGTGCTGGCTGTGTCGTGGGAGCACTGACAGTGCTGGCTGTGTGGTGGGAGCACTGACAGTGCTGGCTGTGTGGGGGGAGCACTGACAGTGCTGGCTGTGTGGGGGAGCACGGACAGTGCTGGCTGTGTGGGTGGAGCACTGACAGTGCTGGCTGTGTGGTGGGATCACTGACAGTGCTGGCTCTTTGTGGAGAGCACTGACAGTGCTGGCTGTATGGTGGGAGCACTGACAGTGTTGGCTGTGTGGGGGAGCACTGACAGTGCTGGCTGTGTGGGGGAGCTTTTTTTCAAAAAGAACAAAGAACAAAGAAATGTACAGCACAGGAACAGGCCCTTCGGCCCTCCAAGCCCGTGCCGACCATGCTGCCCGACTAAACTACAATCTTCTACACTTCCTGGGTCCGTATCCTTCTATTCCCATCCTATCCATATATTTGTCAAGATGCCCCTTAAATGTCCCTATCGTCCCTGCTTCCACTACCTCCTCCGGTAGCGAGTTCCAGGCACCCACTACCCTCTGCGTAAAAAACGTGCCTCGTACACCTACTCCTTATAACTCAAACCATCAAGTCCCGGCAACATCCTAGTAAATCCTTTCTGCACTCTTTCCAGTTTAATAATATCCTTCCTATAATAGGGTGACCAGAACTGCACACAGTATTCCAAGTGTGGCCGTACCAGTGTCTTGTACAACTTCAACAAGACGTCCCAACTCCTGTATTCAATGTTCTGACCAATGAAACCAAGCATGCCGAATGCCTTCTTCACCACCCTGTCCACCTGCGACTCCACCTTCAAGGAGCTATGAACCTGTACTCCTAGATCTCTTTGTTCTATAACTCTCCCCAACGCCATACCATTAACTGAGTAGGTCCTGGCCTGATTCGATCTGCCAAAATGCATCACCTTACATTTATCTAAATTAAACTCCATCTGCCATTCGTCGGCCCACTGGCCTAATTGATCAAGATCCCGTTGCAATCCTAGATAACCTTCTTCACTATCCACTGTGCCACCAATCTTGGTGTCATCTGCAAACTTACTAACCATGCCTCCTAAATTCTCATCCAAATCATTAATATAAATCACAAATAACAGTGGACCCAGCACCGATCCCTGAAGCACACCACTGGTCACAGGCCTCCAGTTTGAAAAACAACCCTCTACAACCACCCTCTGCCTTCTGTCGTCCAGACAATTTTGAATCCAATTGGCAACCTCACCCTGGATCCCGTGAGCTTTAACCTTCTGCAACAACCTACCATGCGGTACCTTGTCAAAGGCTTTGCTAAAGTCCATGTAGACAACGTCTACTGCACTGCCCTCATCTACCTTCTAGGTCACCCCCTCAAAAAACTCAATCAAATTTGTGAGACATGATTTTCCACGCACAAAGCTATGCTGACGGCCCCGAATCAGTCCTTGCCTCTCTAAATACTGGTAGATCCTGTCTCTCAGAATACCTTCAAGCAACTTACCTACTGCAGACGTTAGGCTCACCGGTCTGTAGTTCCCAGGCTTTTCCCTGCTGCCCTTCTTAAACAAGGGCACAACATTCGCCACTCTCCAATCTTCAGGCACCTCACCTGTGGCTGCCGATGATTCAAATATCTCTGTTAGGGGACCCGCAATTTCCTCCCTAGCCTCCCACAACACCCTGGGATACATTTCATCAGGTCCCGGGGATTTATCTACCTTGATGCGCTTTAAGACTTCCAGCACCTCCTCCTCTGTAATATGCACAATTCTCAAGACATTACTATTTATTTCCCCTAGTTTCCTAACATCCATGCCTTTCTCCACCGTGAATACCGATGAGAAATAATCATTCAGGATCTCACCCAACTCTTGTGGCTCTGCACATAGATGCCCTTGTTGATCCTTAAGAGGCCCTACTCTGTCCCTAGTTACTCTTTTCCCTTTTATGTATTTGTATTTGTAGAATCTCTTTGGATTCTCCCTTGCATTATTTGCCAAAGCAATTTCATGTCCCCTTTTTGCCCTCCTGATTTCCCTCTTAACTCTATTTCGACAATCTCTATACTCTTCAAGGGATCCACTTGATCCCAGTTGCTTTTGTACGTCATATGCCTCCTTCTTCTTTTTGACCAGAGTCTCAATATCTCGAGTCATCCAGGGTTCCCTACTTCTACCAGCCTTACCCTTCACTCTAAAGGGAATGTGCTTACCCTGCACCCTGGTTAACACATTTTTAAAAGCCTCCCAATCTACCTCTGCAAGTTCCTGTCTGATACCATCAAAATTGGCCTTGCCCCAATTAAGAATTTTAACTCTTGGGCCAGACCTATCATTCTCCATAGCTATCTTAAAACTAATGGAGTTATGGTCACTTGTCCCAAAGTGATCCCTCACGAACACTTCTGTCACTTGCCCTTCCTTATTTCCCAAGGCGAGGTCAAGTTTTCCCCCTCTCTAGTCGGTCCATCCACATACTGAATGAGAAATTCCTCCTGAATACACTCAACAAATTTCCCTCCATCCAAGCCCCTAATGCTCTGGCTGTCCCAGTCAATGTTGGGAAAGTTAAAGTCCCCTACTACTACCACCCTATTATTCTTGCAGCTATCTGTAATCTCCTTACATATTTGCTCCTCAATTTCCCGCTGACTATTTGGGGGCCTGTAGTACAGTCCTACCAAGGTGATCTCTCCCTTCTTATTTTTCAGTTCCACCCATATAGACTCAGTGGGCGAACCCTCGGATATATCCCCTCTAAGTACTGCCGTGATGTTCTCCCTAATCAAAAACGCCACTCCCCCTCCTCTCTTACCTCCTGTTCTATCCTTTCTATAGCGTCTGTACCCTGGAACATTGAGCTGCCAGTCCTGCCACTCCCTTAGCCATGTTTCAGTCATAGCTATAATATCCCAGTCCCATGCGCCCGTCCATGCCCTGAGTTCATCCGCTTTACCCATCAGGCCCCTTGCATTGAAATAAATGCAGTTTAATGTAGACCATCCTTGCTCTCTGCCCTGCTTTCTCAGGACATGCTTTACACACTCTCCCTTCCTGCCTTTTGTTTCCGTCCCCACTGACTTCCTACATCGGTTCCCATCCCCCTGCCACATTAGTTTAAACCCTCCCCAACTGCACTGGCAAACACACCCCCGAGAACATTGGTTCCGGTCCCACCCAGATGCAGACCGTCCGATTTGTACAGGTCCCACCTCCCCCAGAACCGGTCCCAATGTCCCAGGAATTTGAAAGCCTCCCTCTTGCACCATCTCTCAAGCCACGTATTCATCCTAGATACCCTGTCATTCCTACTCTGACTATCACGTGGCACTGGTAGCAATCCTGAGATTATTACCTTTGAGGTCCTACTTTTTAGTTTAACTCCTAACTCCCTAAATTCAGCTTGTAGGACCTCATCCCGTTTTTTACCTATATCGTTGGTGCCTATATGCACCACGACAGCTGGCTGTTCACCCTCCCCCCCCCCCAGAATGTCCTGCAGCCGCTCCGAGACAACCATGACCCTTGCACCAGGGAGGCAACATACAATCCTGGATTCTCGTTTGCGTCCACAGAAATGCCTGTCTATTCCCCTTACAATTGAATCCCCTATCACTATAGCTCTGCCACTCTTTTTCCCGCCCTTCTGTGCAGCAGAGCCAGCCACGGTGCCATGAACCTGGCTGCTGCTGCCTTCCCCTGGTGAGCCATCTCCCCCAACAGTTTCCAAAACGGTAAATCTGTTTTGGAGGGAGATGGCCGCACGGGATCCCTGCACTGCCTTCCTACTCTTCCTCTGTCTGTTGGTCACCCATTCCCTATCTGCCTCAGTAATCTTAATCTGCGGTGTGACCAACTCACTGAATGTGCTATCCACAACTTCCTCAGCATCGCGGATGCTCCAAAGTGAGTCCATCCGCAGCTCCAGAGCCGTCAAGCGGTCTAACAGGAGCTGCAGTTGGACACACTTCTTGCAGATGAAGGAGTCAGGGACACCAGAAGGGTCCCTGACTTGCCACATCTCACAAGAGGAGCATGACACAGGTCTGAGCTCTCCTGCCATGACTTAAACCTGAAGTTAAGTTTGAACTACACTACACAGCTAAGAGAAAGTCAAAGAGAGAGAAATCACTTACCAGTCACAAGCCAATCACTTACCTGCTGGCTGTGATGTAATTGCTCCCGAGACTCCCTCACAGGTCTGCTTCTCTGTACCTCCTTAAGATGAGCACCAAATTCCCTGAACTAGTTAATTAATTTAATTAATTAATTGGATTTTTTCTTTTTTTTTGGGGGGGTGGGGTGGGGGGGGGGGGGGGAAACTTAACCCCAACACCGAACTCCAAAAAAAACACAGCCCTCACTCACCTCTTACCCGAACTCAGCCTTACCCAAACTCAGGTACACTCTGTTTGCCTCCAGCACTGTTTCTAAAGGCACTTCAGCCACACCCTTTGTATCCTTCCTGATTTACAGTCAGCCAATAGGCCTGCTCCCAAAACTGATCTCCCGAAACTAACAGCTGACCTGCAAGGTAAGGAAGTTGTTAAGCAGTACTTACCTCACCCAGGCCGCGACCTTTTAAACTGTCCCCTCTGCCTCGCAGCTCCCGCGCTTTTTCAAACTCCCGCGCTGTTTCCAAGGTCCCGGCTCTCTCTCTCCCGAACTAACAGCTGACCTGCAAGGTAAGGAAGTTGTTAAGCAGTACTTACCTCACCCACGCCGGCACGATCCTTTAAAACAGAGATGTGGAGGAATTTATTCAGCCAGACCGTACTGAATCTGTGGAACTCTCTGTCACAGAAGGCTGTGGAGGCCAAATCACTGAGTGTCTTTAAGACAGAGACAGATAGGTTCTTGGTTAATAAGGAGATCAGGGGTTATGGGGAGAAGGTGAGAAGGTAGGAGAATGAGGGTGAGAAACATATCAGCCATGATTGACTGGCGGAGCAGGCTCGCTGGGCCGAGTGACCAAGTTCAGCTCCTTTGTCTTCTGGTCTTACGGCCGTAAATGTCCAACTCGGTTTGAAATATGGCTTTGGGTGTCAGCCTCCATTGTTCTTACAGAAAATGAGGTAATGAAAGGATGTGAGGAACAAGCGGGAAATGACATTGAGGCAGAAGCTAAGCAGTGATTAAATTGAATGGTGGAGGAGGTGTGAGTGACCGTGTGGCCTCCCCATGTTGTCATTTGTTATCAGTTCCGGCTCTGCATTACTCCTGATGAATGTAGCTGCACGATCATATACTTCAGTTACATCTTTCCCACAGATATTTATATTGTTCATGGAAACAGTTCATTTACATCCAGATTATCCAAAACTTTATCATCTTAAATGTGTGGAACGAATCTCACATCATCCAATCATCCCGAAGGGAAAACTGCTTCTAAACGATTCACACAGCGAGTGGTTCTGATCTGGTCTGCACGGCCTGGGACACTGGTGCCGGCAGATACAACAGTGGTTTCACAGGGAATGGTAGGAGTGACAGAAATCAAATGTACGTCTCCAGGGAAAGGGCGGTGCAGTCGGATTGAATCATCTGCTCATCTGTAGAGCCGCTGAGGTCAAACGGAATGAAATGAAACGGAATGAAATGAAATGAAAATCGCTTATTGTCACAAGTAGTCTTCAAATGAAGTTACTGTGAAATGCCCCTAGTCGCCACATTCCGGCGCCTGTTCGGAGAGGCTGGTACATGAATTGAACCGTGCTGCTGGCCTGCCTTGGTCTGCTTTAAAAGCCAGCGATTTATCCCAGTGTGCTAAACCAGCCCCAGAAATGAATGTCCTCCTTCGGGACATCGCGCATTTTAAAGGCTTTGGATGTGGTCTGGCTGGGAGATGATGGGACCAACACCTGCAGGTTCCCTCCAAGTTCCCCAGCACCACGAGTATTCTCACTGTAATCCTTTCTATTCACTGTGTCCATGTGTGAACCCAGCGTCCGCTTTAGCTCACTGCTTACTTCACAGCATCAACTTCATTGTAAGTTCCAATCTGTCTGACCCTGGGCGCTGCCTGTGCTTTAATATTGAAAACATCTGTGTTGCTCCCAATAAAAGCAGACGCACATTTAATCATTAGAGGGAGGTCTATCTTTTTTCAGGTTGCTTTACAATTATTTTTAAAAGCGGCTGTGCCACGTGTTTGCTTTCTGGCCTCTGACTGGGGAAAGACAAGTTCTATTCCAGCTCTGCACAATAACTGACCTATCACACTCTGTCAGTTATTCACAACTTAAATGGTGCAATACTGCATGGAGGACATTTACTTCACCCAGGATCTGATTTTATAATTTAGGAACAAGTTTGTTTCCTCAGCAAATGTATTAATCCGGATTGTGTTTCCCCCTGATACCCAGTTCCACATATCTTTACGATAGTGACATTTAAGGGGCATCTTGACAAAAACATGAATAGGATGGGAATAGAGGGATACGGACCCAGGAAGTGTAGAAGATTGTAGTTTAGTCGGGCAGCATGGTCGGCACGGGCTTGGAGGGCCGAAGGGCCTGTTCCTGTGCTGTACATTTCTTTGTTCTTTGTTCTCTGTATCTCCAAGAGCACTCCCTCACACTCTATCTCTCCCTTGCACTCTCTCCCTCCATCACACTCACTCTCTCACACTATCCCTCTCTCACACTCTCTACCTCGCTCACACTATCTCCCTCTCAACAATCCCTCCCACTCTCACACTCTCTCCCTCTCCCACACTGTCACCCACTCTCACACTCTCTCCCTCTCCCACACTGTCTCCCTCTCTCACACTGTCGCCCTCTCTCACACTCTCTCCCTCTCTCACACTGTCTCCCTCTCTCACACTCTCTCCTCTCCCACACTGTCACCCACTCTCACACTCTCTCCCTCGCTCACACTCTCTCCGTCTCAACAATCCCTCCCTCTCTCCCACTCTCTCCCTCTCCCACACTGTCTCCCACTCTCACACTCTCTCCCTCTCTAACACTCTCTCCCTCTCAACAATCCCTCCCACTATCACACTCTCTCCCTCTCCTACACTGTCACCCACTCTCAGTCTCTCCCTCTCCCACACTCCCTCCCTCGCTCACACTCTCTCCCTCTCTAACACTCTCTCCCTCTCAACAATCCCTCCCTCTCTCACACTCTCTCCCTCTCCCACACTGTCTGCCTCTCTCACTCTCTCTCTCTCTCTCTCACACACTCCCTTCCTCTCTCACAGTGTCTCACTCTCTCCCTCTCTCACACTCTCTCCCTCTCCAACACTGTCACCCACTCTCACACTGTCTTCCTCTCCCACACTGCCTCCCACTCTCACACTCTCTCCCTCTCCCACACTGTCACCCACTCTCACACTCTCTCCCTTTCCCACACTGCCTCCCACTCTCACACTCTCTCCCTCTCCCACGCTGCCTCCCACTCTCACACTGTCTCCCTCTCTCACAATCTCTCTCTCTCCCAGACTGTCTCCCTCTCTCACACTCTCTCCCTCTCTCACTGTCTCCCTCTCTGACACTCTCTCCCTCTCCCACACAGTCTCCCTCTCTCACACTCTGTCCCTCTCTCACACTCTCTCCCTCTCCAACACAGTCACCCACTCTCACACTCTCTCCCTCTCCCACACTGTCACCCAATCTCACACTCTCTCCCTCTCTCACACTCTCTCCCTCTCCCACACTGCCTCCCACTCTCACACTCTCTCCCTCTCCCACACTGTCACCCTCTGTCACACTCTCGCCCTCTCCCACACTGTCACCCACTCTCACACTCTCTCCCTCTCCCACACTGTCACCCACTCTCACACTGTCTCCCTCTCTGACACTCTCTCCCTCTCCCACACTGTCTCCCTCTCTCACACTCTGTCCCCTCTCACACTCTCTCCCTCCCCCACACTACCTCCCACTCTCACAGTCTCTCCCTCTCTCACACTCTCTCCCTCGCTCACACTCTCTCCGTCTCAACAATCCCTCCCTCTCTCACACTCTCTCCCTCTCCCACACTGTCTCCCACTCTCACACTCTCTCCCTCTCTAACACTCTCTCCCTCTCAACAATCCCTCCCACTATCACACTCTCTCCCTCTCCTACACTGTCACCCACTCTCAGTCTCTCCCTCTCCCACACTCCCTCCCTCGCTCACACTCTCTCCCTCTCTAACACTCTCTCCCTCTCAACAATCCCTCCCTCTCTCACACTCTCTCCCTCTCCCACACTGTCTGCCTCTCTCACTCTCTCTATCTCTCTCTCACACACTCCCTTCCTCTCTCACAGTGTCTCACTCTCTCCCTCTCTCACACTCTCTCCCTCTCCAACACTGTCACCCACTCTCACACTGTCTTCCTCTCCCACACTGCCTCCCACTCTCACACTCTCTCCCTCTCCCACACTGTCACCCACTCTCACACTCTCTCCCTTTCCCACACTGCCTCCCACTCTCACACTCTCTCCCTCTCCCACGCTGCCTCCCACTCTCACACTGTCTCCCTCTCTCACAATCTCTCTCTCTCCCAGACTGTCTCCCTCTCTCACACTCTCTCCCTCTCTCACACTGTCTCCCTCTCTGACACTCTCTCCCTCTCCCACACAGTCTCCCGCTCTCACACTCTGTCCCTCTCTCACACTCTCTCCCTCTCCAACACAGTCACCCACTCTCACACTCTCTCCCTCTCCCACACTGTCACCCACTCTCACACTCTCTCCCTCTCTCACACTCTCTCCCTCTCCCACACTGCCTCCCACTCTCACACTCTCTCCCTCTCCCACACTGTCACCCTCTGTCACACTCTCGCCCTCTCCCACACTGTCACCCACTCTCACACTCTCTCCCTCTCCCACACTGTCACCCACTCTCACACTGTCTCCCTCTCTGACACTCTCTCCCTCTCCCACACTGTCTCCCTCTCTCACACTCTGTCCCCCTCTCACACTCTCTCCCTCCCCCACACTACCTCCCACTCTCACAGTCTCTCCCTCTCTCACACTCTCTCCCTCTCCCACACTGTCTCCCTCTCTCACACTGTCTCCCTCTCTGACACTCTCTCCCTCTCCCACACTGTCTCCCTCTCTCACACTCTGTCCCCCTCTCACAATCTCTCCCTCTCCCACACTACCTACCACTCTCACAGTCTCTCCCTCTCTCACACTCTCTCCCTCTCCCACACTGTCTCCCTCTCTCACACTCTCTCCCTCGCTCACACTCTCTCCCTCTCAACAATCCCTCACACTCTCTCCCTCTCCCATACTGCCTCCCACTCTCACACTCTCTCCCTCTCTCACACTCTCTCCCTCTCCCACACTGTCTCCCTCTCTCACACTCTCTCCCTCTCTCACACTCTCTCCCTCTCTCCCACTCTCTCCCTCTTCCACACTGTCTCCCTCTCTCACACTCTCTCCCTCTCTCACACTCTCTCCCTCTCTCACACTCTCTCCCTCTCTCACACTCTCTCCCTCTCCCTCACTGTCTCCCTCTCTGACACTCTCGCCCTCTCTCACACTGTCTCCCTCTCTGACACTCTCTCCCTCTATCACATTCTGTCCCCCTCTCACACTCCCTCCCTCTCTCACAGTGCCTCACTCTCTCACACTCTCTCACTCTCTCACCCTCCCTCTCTCACCCTCCCTCTCTCATACTTTCTCCCTCTCTCACACTCTCTCCCCCTCTCCCCTTTCGCATTCTCTCTTTTGTACTCCCTCCCTCTCTAGCACTGTCACCCTCTCTCACACTCTCCCCCTCACTTTCTCTCCCTCTGACACATTCTCTACCTCAGTCACCCTCCCTATCTCCCACTGTCTCCCTCTCAGACTCTCTGCCTCTCTCACACTCTCTCCCTGTCTAACACAACCTACCTGTCTCGCTCACTCTCCCTTCCTCACACTCTCTCCCTCTCTCACCCGCCATCTCTCACAATCCCTCCATCTCTCACACTCCCTCTCTCAAATTCCTGCCTCTCACATACTTTCTTCTTCATTGATACTCACTCCCACTCTCCCACTCTCTCTAGCAGATTTCCCTTGTCTCACACTTACCCCTCTCTCACATTCTGTCCCTCTCTCTCACTCTCCCCCCCTCTCTCTCTCTCTGCATCATGCCTCCCTCTCTCCCTCTCTCACATCTCCGTTAGACACTTTCACACTCTGTCCCTCTCTCTCTCCATCCCTATATCTCTCTCCCTCCATGCCTCCCTCCCTCTCACAAAACTCCCTCAATGACACTTTCTCTCACACTCTTTCTCTCTCTCACACTTTGTCCCTCTCTTAATTTCTCTCACTCTCTATCCCTGTCTTACAATTTCTCTTACACTCTTTCCCTCTCTCACAATTTCTCTCACACTCTTTCCCTCTCTCACAATTTCTCTCACTCTCTTTCCCTCTCTCACAATTTATCTCACTCTCTTTCTCTCTCTCACAATTTCTCTCACAATCTTTCCCTCTCTCACTCTTTCCCTCTCTCACACATGTTCTCACTCATTCCCTCTCTCACAATGTCTCTCACTCTCTTTCCCTCTCTCACAATTTCTCTCACACTCTTTCTCTGTCTCACACGTTCTCTCCCATTCTTCCCCTCTCTCACACTTTCCCTCTCTCACACTTTTTCTCACTCTCTTTCCCTCTCTCACAATTTCTCTGGCTCACTTTCACTCGCTCACACTTTGTCTTAAACTCTTTCCCTCTCTCACACTTTCTCTCATACTCTTTCCCTCTCTCACATTTTCCGTCTCTCACACTTTCTCGCACACTTTCCCTCTCTCACACTTTCTCTGACTCTCTTTCCCTCACTCACACTTTCTCTCACACTCTTTCCCTCTATCACACTTTCTCTCACTCTCTTTCCCTCTCTCACACTTTCTCTCACACTCTTTCCCTCTCTCACACTTTCGCTCATACTCTTTCCCTCTATCACACTTTCTCTCACACTCTTTCCATCTCTCACACTTTCTCTCACACTCTTTCCCTCTATCACACTTTCTCTCACTCTCTTTCCCTCTCTCACACTTTCGCTCACAATCTTTCCCTCTCCCGCTCCCTCAGTCGCTCTCTCCTGTACTTATGTCTCAGATTATGTGAGTATTTCATACACCATCCTTCTCACCCAATCTGCCTCCCTCAGCCACTCACCCTCTCCACTCTCTGCTTCCCTTTCTCTCAGACAATCCACCTCTTTCTCCCGTTTTATCCTTTATTTCTCCACCCTCTTTCTCTCCCAATATCTCTCCTCCCACCCTCTTTCTCTCTCACGCTGTCTTCTATCAGCACATCTCACAGACCAGTTCTCTCTTCCTCCACATCTCACCCCGCCTCTCTCCCAGTTGAAGTGTGTGTATCAGATGGAGGCCGGTGTCAGTTAGAGACGGGGTACTAGTTTTCACTGCTGACTATGTATTAATGCTGCTCTCTGAGGTGATGAGTTTGTTGCTGCTGCAGCCTGAGTTTTCTTAGGTTCCAATGATGCTAAATATTTTCTTAGTTTGAGGGGCTGAATCATATTCAGATATGGGATCTCATACTTTGCACTTTAAATAGTTCCAGATTTTGGAGACATTGAAATGTTCTACTTATTCTCAAACAGAAACAACGGAAATAAAATAAAGGAATGGTCACAGTTACAGAGGCAGCTACATCCCAGAGTGCAGTGGAACCACCCAGAGAAACACACTGACAATTGGAACTGAATCACTGAATGGTTACAGTTACAGAGGCAGCTACATCCCAGAGTGCAGTGGAACCACCCAGAGAAACACACTGACAATTGGAACTGAATCACTGAATGGTTACAGTGGAGTGAGGGTTATCACTGAAACAATCTGAGATGTAGAGATGGGACTGATGGTGTCTGAGTGGACAGCATCCTTTCTGTTAATGTTAGTTGAACAATGTGATCAACACCGTCCAGTGTTTGTAAAGAGGTCACTCACTCAGAAAAATAATATTTTCTTTCACTGAACACAATATCGCAATCTGTTTGTTCACATCTTGAAAAATAAGTTAAACGATGTCACAACCTCAATTTCCCTGAGGCGGTTCCACAGGGTATTAATTAAAAGCTTGGAGAATATTTAACCTCAGAGTTTTAGACAGAGAGATTGCCAATCGCAGGAAGGGACACATCACTTCACACTGAAAATGCTTTATCCAATTCAGACTGCTGAGAAAATATTCTACCCAATCCTGGCTATTGTTGGTGTTCCTGGTAAGTGACCATCACCATTGAAGTTGTGTAAATCTGTGTGTGAGCGGCTCTCTGATTTTAAACTGGGACTGAAAATATCTGATCCTGATCTCGTGCTCACTGTTATATCGACACCTGGTCAACGATATCATTGTCAAATGTCTTTAAGCCTGTCAATGGTTTGAATCCCTTTCATCAACTCACAATAAACCTCTGTTTGTAACTCACTGGATCTCTGACCGGGGAAGTTATTATATTGAGTGGAATCTTGTATAATGTTAGATTGGATCTCAGTAAAGGCAATCTCTCTGAAGGGAGGTTTAGGAGGAGAAAGAATTAAATCACACTGAGTGTGGGTATCTGTCAGTGTAGAATTGTACTGACTGTGGGTCACTATCAGAGTGGAATATCTGACGGCGGTGAACAAGGATTACTGGAAGTATCTGTCAGTGTGGAATTGTACTGAGTGTGGATCACTAACCAGAGTGGAATACCTGACAGCGGTGAACAAGGATTACTGGAAATGTCTGTCAGTGTAGAATTGTACTGACTGTGGGTCTCTCACCAGAGTGGAATATCTGATCCAATTATCTATCTATTACTGGGACTATCTGTCCGTGTGGAATTGTATTGTGTGTGGGTCAGTAACTGGACTGAAATTAGTTGGTTCTATTTTGAAATGATGTATTTTATTGGTGAGGGGTCGCTCCATTCTGTGGAGTTCTCTCTGTGTGTTTTAACTTTGGAATAGGTTGAAAACAGGAAGAGTTTGGCTGTGTTTTGAAGATGTTTGATATTTATTGTATGAAGTGCAATGTCTCTATCTCTGTTTTCTATTGATCTACTCTAACAGGAAAAGATATCACCCACACTCTAATGTTTCATAAAACCCACAGCAGTGCAGCATTCCAATAGGTTTTGTGATATTTTCTCATTCCTATTCATCCTGAAATGAACTCACAAGTTTGATCAATTTTTATGGGTGTTTTTAAACTGTCTTTCTGCTTCACACGATTTGTGAATCTATTCACCTGAAGCCAGAAACCCCTCCAGTCCATTCACACACTTGTTTTCCAAGGAGCGATTGGGGGACTTATTGTTCTGAACAAAATGCAGCAGCGGACACTGATCTGTCGGGACATTAATGTCCCATCGAAATACCCGCTTTGCAAATTCATAATTAATGATGGTGTGTGCCTGTAATTAGTTGTATTCTGCCTCTGTGTTCACTATCACTCCCAATTTGATTTTGTCTGTAAATTGTGTAATTATCATTCTGCTTCCCGATCCCATACTGTTGATGGGAATGGTGAAGGAGAGTGATCCCAGTGCTGATCCTTGTGGAACACCACTTCCCACCTTCCATCAATCAGCCTAAATCCCTTTAACTCCTCTCCCTGTTTTCTGTGTGTGTCGCCAGCATGTGTCCATCCTGCTGCTGTGTCCCCTAACTCCACTGGCTCTGAGATTACCCATCAGTCTGTTATGTCGGATCTTACTGACGGCCTTTAGAAAATCAAATTGTTTAACATCTATCATACTACTCAGATCTATTATTTCTGGTAGTTATTGCAATAATTGGATGAAATGTGTCAGGAAGAATGTTGACTTTGGAATATGTGCCGACTATTTAGTATACGCTGTGTTACTGGATTTCTTTTAACTCAGACTTATAATTCAATGCTTCCAACTGTTGACATTGTGACTGGAAGATTTGATTATATTCTGTTCTAAATTCAAGAATAACAGAGACCGACTTCTGCTTTTCAATTCTTTGGTAATTATTCTGATGTTGATCAGTGAATAGATAATATTGTCTCTGCTGTTTCTGTCTATTTTATGAATATTTGTTGTGAAATCCATCCGCCTCCAGTGATCTCCCTCTACCTGGACCCACCCTCTGGCCTCCTATCAGCTCTTGATCTTTTCATTGAGATCTGTCAGTCCGACATCGACCGTCTCAATTTCCCTGTGCCTCTCACCAACTCTATCCTGACTCACTCTAAACTTGCTCCAATCCTCTCTCTGATATCCAACCCTGGCCTGGTGATCTAAGCTGCTCACAAGGGTGGTGCCATTATTGTCTGGTGTCCTGACCTCTTCCTCACAGAGGCTGACCGTCCGCTCTCAGGCCCATCCTTGTACCTCCCCCTGGACCAGCAGCACACCACCAAACATCATGATATTGTTTCCAGGGCTTTCACTGACCTCGTTGACTCTGGATATCTTCTGTCCACAGTCTCAGAGATCAGAGTCCCACAATCCCACACATCCTGCATCAACCTCCCGCTTCTACCTCCTTCCCAAAATCCACAAACAGGAAAGTCCCAGTGCACCCATTATTTCGGCCTGTTCCAGCCCCACCAAGATCATTTCTTCCCATCTTGATTCCATCCACTTTACCCTGTTCTGCCCTTCCCAAAGACAGTGGTGTCACAGTGACACACTGGTTTGCACTGCTGCCTCACAGCACCAGGGTCTCCGGATCACTTCCCACCTTGGGTGACTGTCTGTGTGGAGACTGCACTTTCTCTCCCTGTCTGTGTGGGTTTCCTCCGGGTCTCCGGTTACCTCCCATAGCCCAAAGATGTGCACGCTAGGTGGATTGGCCATGCTAAATTACTCCGTAGTGTCCAAAAAGATGTGTAGGTTAGATTCAGGGGTTAATGTGATAGGCGGGGGAGTGAGCTTGGTTGAGGTACTCTTTCAGAGGTTTGGTACAGACTTAATGGGCCGAATGGCCTCCTTCTGCACTGTGGGGATTTTATGTTTCCTGATTCCTCTGGTGTCGTAAACAAGGTCCATTTTCCTGGCCCTAACCGCCTAATCTTCACAATGGACGTCCAATCCCTCTGCACCTCCGTTCCCCAACACGAGGGTTGTGTACAGATCCTCATACCCTGCTACCTGTAAAGACTGCATCTCATTCTCCCACTTTCTCCGCCTCCATCGCCTCTGTTCTGATGCTGGCGTCTTCGAAAATAGTCCCCCTGGCATGTCTGTCTTTTCCTTAACCGGGCCGTCCCCACCACCTTCCTTTGTTAACAGGGCTCTCAATCGTGTTCAATTCACTTCTCACACCTCTGTCCTCACACAGCCCCCTCCCTCCCGGAAACATGATAGGGTTCCCCTCCTCACTTTCCACACCATCAGCCTTCTCATTGAAAGGAAAATCCTCGATTTCTGCCAACTCCAGCATGATGTCACCACCAAACACATCTTCACCTCTCTCCAACCACCCCTATCAATGTCTGCATTCCTCAGGTACCGCTCCCTCCCCCTTCTCCACTTCCCCCTCACACCCCACACCGCTTTCCCTTCCCCCAGCATCTTCCCCTGCAATCCCAGACGGTGCAACAACTGTCCCTTTACCTCCTCCCGTGTCCCGGTTCTCAGCAGCAAACTCTCCTTTCTGGGGAAGCAGCGTTTCACTTCTGTGCCTTCAGTTTGTTCTCCTGTATTCGCTGCTGCCAATACCGACTCCTCGACATTGGGGAGACTAAACGCAGACTGGGAGACTGCTTTGT
The DNA here is from genome assembly GCF_047496885.1 of Scyliorhinus torazame. Classification (NCBI taxonomy): domain Eukaryota; kingdom Metazoa; phylum Chordata; class Chondrichthyes; order Carcharhiniformes; family Scyliorhinidae; genus Scyliorhinus; species Scyliorhinus torazame. Next base: position 15,724,003 of record NC_092711.1, read on the forward strand.
GGAACACCTTCACTCAGCCCACAGCATGGCCCCAGCCTTCCTGTTGTGGCCATGTTAACTCAGCACCTTGCTCTCAGGCCCACATGTCTGTCCTTGGCCTGCTGCCAGAATGCAGTGAAGCCCAATGCAAGCTGGAGGAGCAACATGTCATCGTCCAATTCGGATGTTAGGTCCCGCAGGATGTAACTTTAATTTAAACAACTTTATTCTGGGAACTTTCTCCTCCATCTTAACGCTCTTGTTTTGGAATGTTCCTACTTTTTTGTCGAATGCAATGAGTCCGAATCTGGAGAGAGTCTATTCCGGCCAAGTGAACCCTGGGGAATGTCCAATGCCGGAGCGGGAATATTCCTGAGAAAAGCTTGGCAGGGATTGTTTTCAAACAGGGAGAGGATGGATTCCTGGGAACAGTGATGTTGGGATGTTCCAGACATGGCAATGGGGGATTCCTGGGAGCGGGTGCTGTACGAATGACTAAACCTGGGAGGGGTGATCCCTCGGGATGTTCTGGAGACTGGGCAGACTCTATTCTGGACAGGCTGGGCTGCACGGTAGCACAGTGGTTGGCACAGTTGATTCACAGCTCCAGGGTCCCAGGTTCGATTCCCGGCTTGGGTGACTGTCTGTGCAGAGTCTGCACATCCTCCCCGTATCTGCGTGGGTTTCCTCCGGGTGCTCCGGTTTCCTCCCACAGTCCAAAGATGTGCGGGTTAGGTGGATTGGCCAAGATAAATTGTGTTTAGTTTCCAGACAATTTTGATGGGGTCACTGGGTTATGGGGATGGGGTGGGCTGAACTGGTTTTCTCTTTCCAAGGGCCGTTGCAGACTCGATGGGCCGAATGGCTTCCTTTTGCACTGTACATTCTATATTTCTATTCCTCCCATGGTTATGAAGTGGGAAGGTCCCGCGTTTGTTTTATTTTTCCCATTGATCGTGGAGTATTCAAATAAACCAGGAGTGGGGTCCAACCCCATCAGAAATCCAGTCCAGGGAACGGTCCAATCCGGGGTGTGGTCCAATAATTGAGCTGGGATGACAATCTCGGGTATGTTTGTATCCGGTTTGGGAAACCTGGCCGGCCTGAGTGAATCCTGTAAATCAGACTAAATGAGAAATGTAACCTCTCCCAAAGGTCTCTGAATTATAAACATTTTCCTCCCACTGCCATCAAACTGACAGGGCTGCAATTCACACTTTCCCCCCATTCCCCACCTTTAACACTGGAGCTACATTTCCTACTCCCCTCTCTGCAATCTCTGTGCCCACTCCTCTCCCCACACCCCCACCCACCCACTGTCCATTATATTGATGCTGCAATTGTGTCCTGGTTCAGACAGGGAGATTCATTACCCAGTAATTTCCCGCGTCTCTCCTTTCTCTCTCTGACAGTTAATTTACTGGGAATTGTGATTCTGTGTCGGGGGAAGTGTGGCCTCTCTACCTGCACCACTCGCTACCTGGTGGCCATGGCAACGGCGGATCTGCTGTTTATTATCATTAACCCCATACTAACCATGATCAGTGGTTATTATTTCCCCTGGAGTTTCCTGTACCTCACCCCTGTGTGCCGTGTTAACTCTGTCCTGCAGGCTGCAGCCAGGGACTGTTCTGTCTGGTTCACCATCACTTTCTCCTTTGATCGATTTGTGGCCATTCGCTGCCAGAAACTGAAAAGTAAATATTGCACCGGGAAAACTGCGGCTGTGGTTCTGTCCACAAGCGGCCTCCTGCTCTGTGTGAAAAACATCCCAGAGTACTTTACATTGGAACCTGGGGGGATAATCGACAATGTCCAGTGGTTCTGCGTCACAAAGAGCAGCGCCGTCACTGACCCGGGATGGGGTGGGTATTACTGGTTTTCTCAGATTGTAACCCCATTGGTGCCGTTCTGCTCAATCCTGTTGACCAACGCTCTGACAGTCAGACACATTTTACTCAGCAGTCGGGTCCGGAAGGCACTGAGGGCCCAGAGTCAGGGAGACAATCGCAGCGACCCAGAGATGGAGAGCAGAAGGAAGTCAATGATTTTACTCTTCAGCATCTCCGGAACTTTCATCCTCCTCTGGACAGTGTCTGTTATTACATTTTTATACTTGGGACTTAGAGGACTATATTACATCACCCTTCCTCAATATAATTTACAACTAGTCGGATGTATGCTGCGGGATTTAAATTGCTGCACAAACACATTTATTTATGTGGTGACTCAGTCCAGGTTCAGGGAGCAGATCAAGGTCGCGGTGAAATATCCGGCTACATCAATTATTAAATTAATGAGAAAATAAAACGGTCTGAAAACCTCTCAGCCAATCAGGAGCTCCTGCCGCTGACTGACAGTCTCTCAGCCAATCAGGAGCTCCAGCCGCTGACTGACAGCCACTCAGCCAATCAGGAGCTCCAGCCGCTGACTGACAGGCGCTCAGCCAATCAGGAGCTCCAGCCGCTCACTGACAGTCTCTCAGCCAATCAGGAGCCCCAATCGCTGACTGACAGTCTCTCAGCCAATCAGGAGCTCCAGCCGCTACTAACAGCCTCTCAGCCAATCAGGAGCTCCAGCCGCTACTAACAGCCTCTCAGCCAATCAAGAGCTCCAGCCGCTGACTGACAGCCACTCAGCCAATCAGGAGCTCCAGCCGCTGACTGACAGTCTCTCAGCCAATCAGGAGCTCCAGCCGCTAACTGACAGTCTCTCAGCCAATCAGGAGCCCCAACCGCTGACTGACAGTCTCTCAGCCAATCAGGAGCTCCAGCCGCTACTAACAGCCTCTCAGCCAATCAGGAGCTCCAGCCGCTACTAACAGCCTCTCAGCCAATCAGGAGCTCCAGCCGCTGACTGACACTCTCTCAGCCAATCAGGAGCTCCAGCCGCTGACTGGCAGTCTCTCAGCCAATCAGGAGCACAAGCCGCTGACTGACAGTCTCTCAGCCAATCAGAAGCTCCAGCCGCTGACTGACAGTCTCTCAGCCAATCAGGAGCTCCAGCCGCTAACTGACAGCCTCTCAGCCAATCAGGAGATCCAGCCGCTGACTGACAGTCTCTCAGACAATCAGGAGCCCCAACCGCTGACTGACAGCCTCTCAGCCAATCAGGAGATCCAGCCGCTGACTGACAGTCTCTCAGCCAATCAGGAGCCCCAACCGCTGACTGACAGCCTCTCAGCCAATCAGGAGCTCCAGCCGCTGACTGACAGTCTCTCAGCCAATCAGGAGCTCCAGCCGCTGACTGACAGTCTCTCAGCCAATCAAGTGCTCCAACCGCTGACTCACAGACGCTCAGCCAATCAATAGCTCCTGGCGCTGACTGACAGCCTCTCATCCAATCAGCAGCTCCAGCCGCTGACTGACAGCCTCTCAGCCAATCAGGAGCCCCAACCGCTGACTAACAGACTCCCAGCCAATCAGGAGCTCCAGCCGCTACTAACAGCCTCTCAGCCAATCAGGAGCTCCAGCCGCTGACTGACACTCTCTCAGACAATCAGGAGCTCCAGCCGCTGACTGGCAGTCTCTCAGCCAATCAGGAGCTCCAGCCGCTGACTGACAGCCACTCAGCCAATCAGGAGCACAAGCCGCTGACTGACAGTCTCTCAGCCAATCAGGAGCCCCAACCGCTGACTGACAGCCTCTCAGTCAATCAGGAGCTCCAGCCGCTGACTGACAGTCTCTCAGCCAATCAGGAGCTCCAGCCGCTGACTGACAGTCTCTCAGCCAATCAGGAGCTCCAGCCGCTACTAACAGCCTCTCAGCCAATCAGGAGCTCCAGCCGCTACTAACAGCCTCTCAGCCAATCAGGAGCTGCAGCCGCTGACTGACACTCTCTCAGCCAATCAGGAGCTCCAGCCGCTGACTGGCAGTCTCTCAGCCAATCAGGAGCACAAGCCGCTGACTGACAGTCTCTCAGCCAATCAGGAGCCCCAACCGCTGACTGACAGTCTCTCAGCCAATCAGGAGCTCCAGCCGCTGACTGACAGTCTCTCAGCCAATCAGGAGCTCCAGCCGCTGCCTGACAGTCTCTCAGCCAATCAGAAGCTCCAGCCGCTGACTGACAGTCTCTCAGCCAATCAGGAGCTCCAGCCGCTAACTGACAGCCTCTCAGCCAATCAGGAGATCCAGCCGCTGACTGACAGTCTCTCAGACAATCAGGAGCCCCAACCGCTGACTGACAGCCTCTCAGCCAATCAGGAGATCCAGCCGCTGACTGACAGTCTCTCAGCCAATCAGGAGCCCCAACCGCTGACTGACAGCCTCTCAGCCAATCAGGAGCTCCAGCCGCTGACGGACAGTCTCTCAGCCAATCAGGAGCTCCAGCCGCTGACTGACAGTCTCTCAGCCAATCAAGTGCTCCAACCGCTGACGCACAGACGCACAGCCAATCAATAGCTCCTGGCGCTGACTGACAGCCTCTCATCCAATCAGCAGCTCCAGCCGCTGACTGACAGCCTCTCAGCCAATCAGGAGCCCCAACCGCTGACTAACAGACTCCCAGCCAATCAGGAGCTCCAGCCGCTACTAACAGCCTCTCAGCCAATCAGGAGCTCCAGCCGCTGACTGACACTCTCTCAGACAATCAGGAGCTCCAGCCGCTGACTGGCAGTCTCTCAGCCAATCAGGAGCTCCAGCCGCTGACTGACAGCCACTCAGCCAATCAGGAGCACAAGCCGCTGACTGACAGTCTCTCAGCCAATCAGGAGCCCCAACCGCTGACTGACAGCCTCTCAGTCAATCAGGAGCTCCAGCCGCTGACTGACAGTCTCTCAGCCAATCAGGAGCTCCAGCCGCTGACTGACAGTCTCTCAGCCAATCAGCAGCTCCAGCCGCTGACTGACAGTCTCTCAGCCAATCAGGAGCTCCAGCCGCTGACCGACAGCCTCTCAGCCAATCAGGAGCTCCAGCCGCTGACCGACAGCCTCTCAGCCAATCAGGAGCTCCAGCCGCTGACTGACAGTCTCTCAGCCAATCAGAAGGTCCAGCCGCTGACTGACAGTCTCTCAGCCAATCAGGAGCTCCAGCCGCTGACTGACAGTCTCTCAGCTAATCAGCAGTTCTAGTCTCTGACTGGCAGCATTTCAGCCAATCAGTAGCTCCTGGCGCTGACAGACAGTCTCTCAGCCAATCAGTAGCTCCGGGCGCTGACTGACAGCCTCTCATCCAATCAGCAGCTCCAACAGCTGACTGACAGCCTCTCATCCAATCAGCAGCTCCAGCCGCTGACTTACAGTCTCTCAGCCAATCAGTAGCTCCTGGTGCTGACTAACAGCCTATGAGCCAATCAGGAGCTGGGTCTGGTGCGTGGGGAGCACTGACAGTGCTGGCTGTGTGGGGGGAGTACTGACAGTGCTGGCTGTGTGGTGGGAGCACTAACAGTGCTGTCTGTGTGGTGGGAGCACTGAGAGTGCTGGCTGTGTGGGTGGAGCACTGACAGTGCTGGCTGTGTGGTGGGAGCACTGACAGTGCTGGCTGTGCGGTGGGAGCACTGACAGTACTGGCTGTGTGGGGGGGAGCACTGTCAGTGCTGGCTGTGTTGGGGAGCACTGACTGTGCTGGCTGTTTTGGGGGGAGCACTGAGAGAGCTGGCTGTGTGGGGGAGCACTGCCAGTGCTGGCTGTGTGGGGGGAGCACATACAGTGCTGGCTGTGTGGGGGAGCACTGACAGTGCTGGCTGTGTGGGGGAGCACTGACAGCGCTGACTGTGTGGGGGGAGCACATACAGTGCTGGCTGTGTGGGGAGCACTGACAGTGTTGGCTGTTTGGGGGGAGCACTGACAGTGCTGGCTGTGCGGGGAGAGCACTGACAGTGCTGGCTGTGTGTGGGAGCACTGACAGTGCTGGTTGTGTGGCGGGAGCACGGACTGTGCTGGCTGTGTGGGGTTAGCACTGACAGTGCTGGCTGTGTGTGGGGAGAACTGACAGTGCTGGCTGTGTGGTGGGAGCTCTGACAGTGCTGGCTGTGTGGGGGGAGCACTGACAGTGCTGGCTGTGTGGGGGAGCACTGACAGTGCTGGCTGTGTGCGGCGAGCACGGACAGTGCTGGCTGTGTGGTGGGAGCAGTGACAGTGCTGGCTGTGTGGGGGGAGCACGGAGAATGCTGCCTGTGTGGGGGGATCACTGACAGTGCTGGCTGTTTGTGGGGAGCACTGACAGTGCTGGCTGTGTGGGGGGAGCACTGCCAGTGCTGGCTGTGTGGGGGAGCATTGACAGTGCTGGTTGTGTGGTGGGAGCACTGACAGTGCTGGCTGTGTGGTGGGAGCACTGACAGTGTTGGCTGTGTGGGGGAGCACTTACAGAGCTGGAAGTGTGAGGGAACACTGACAGTGCTGGCTGTGTGGGGGAGCAATGACTGAGCTGGCTGTGTGGTGGGAACACTGACAGGGCTGGCTGTGTGATGGGAGTACTGACAGTGCTGCCTGTGTAGGGGAGCACTGACACCGCTGGCTGTGTGGTGGGAGCACTGACAGTGCTGGCTGTGTGGGGGACCACTGACAGTGCTGGCTGTGTGGTGGGAGAACTAACAGTGCTGGCTGTGTGGTGGGAGCACTTACAGTGCTGGCTGTGTAGAGGGAGCACTGACACGGCTGGCTGTGTGGTGGAAGCACTGCCAGAGCTGGCTGTGTGGTGGTAGCACTGACAGTGCTGGCTGTGTGGGGAGCACTGACAGTGCTGGCTGTGTGATGGGAGCACTGACGGTGCTGGCTGTGTGGTGGGAGCACTGATAGTGCTGGCTGTGTGGTGGGAGCACTGACAGTGCTGGCTGTGTGGTGGGAGCACTGAGAGTGCTGGCTGTGCGGGGGGTGCATTGACAGTGCTGGCTGTGTGGGGGAGCACTGACAGTGCTGTCTGTGTGTGGGGAGCACTGACAGTGCTGGCTGTGTGCTGGGAGCACTGATAGTGCTGGCTGTGTGGGGATGCACTGACAGTGCTGGCTGTGTGGGGGAACACTGACAGTGCTGTCTGTGTGGAAGAGCACTGACAGTGCTGACTGCGTGGTGGGAGCACTGATAGTGCTGGCTGTGTGGAGGGAGCACTGACACGGCAGCCTGTGTGATGGGAGCACTGACAGTGCAGGCTGTGTGGTTGGAGCACTGACAGTGCTGGCTGTATGGGGGAGCACTGACAGTGCTGGCTGTGTGGGGGGAGCACAGACAGTGCAGGCTGTGTGGGGGGAGCACTGACAGTGCTGGCTTTGTGGGGAGCACTGAGAGTGCTGGCTGTGTGGTGGGAGCACTGACACTGCTGGCTGTGTGGTGGGAGCACTGACAGTGCTGGCTGTGTGGGGAGCACTGACAGTGCTGGCTTTGTGGTGGGAGCACTGACAGTGCTGGCTGTGTGGGTAGCGCTGACAGTGCTGGCTGTGTCGGGGGAGAACTGGCAGTGCTGGCTATGTTGGGGGGGGCACTGACAGTGCTGGCAGTGTGGTGGGAGCACTGACAGGGCTGGCTGTGTGGTGGTAGCACTGACAGTGCTGGCTGTGTGGTGGGAGCACTGACAGTGCTGGCTGTGTGGTGGGAGCACTGACGGTGCTGGCTGTGTGGGGGGAGCAATGACAGTGCTGGCTGTGTGGTGGGAGCACTGACAGTGCTGGTTGTGTGGCGGGACCACTGACAGTGCTGGCTGTGTGGTGGGAGCACTGACAGTGTTGGCTGTGTGGGGGGAGCACTGACAGTGCTGGCTGTGTGGTGGGAGCAATGACAGTGCTGGCTGTGTGGTGGTAGCATTGACAGTGCTGGCTGTGTTGTGGGAGCACTAACAGAGCTGGCTGTGTTGTGGGAGCACTGACAGGGCTGGCTGTTTGGTGGGAGCACTGACAGTGCTGGCTGTGTGGGGGAGCACTGACACTGCTGGCTGTGTGGTTGGAGCACTGACAGTGCTGTCTGTGTGGGGGGAGCACTGCCAGTGCTGGCTGTGTGGGGGGAGCACTGACAGGGCTGGCTGTGTGTTGGGAGCACTGCCAGTGCTGGCTGTGTGGGCGGAGCACGGAGAATGCTGCCTGTGTGGGGGGATCACTGACAGTGCTGGCTGTTTGTGGGGAGCACTGACAGTGCTGGCTGTGTGGGGGGAGCACTGCCAGTGCTGGCTGTGTGGGGGAGCATTGACAGTGCTGGTTGTGTGGTGGGAGCACTGAAAGTGCTGGCTGTGTGGTGGGAGCACTGACAGTGTTGGCTGTGTGGGGGAGCACTTACAGAGCTGGAAGTGTGATGGAACACTGACAGTGCTGGCTGTGTGGGGGAGCAATGACTGAGCTGGCTGTGTGGTGGGAACACTGACAGGGCTGGCTGTGTGATGGGAGTACTGACAGTGCTGCCTGTGTAGGGGAGTACTGACACTGCTGGCTGTGTGGTGGGAGCACTGACAGTGCTGGCTGTGTGGGGGACCACTGACAGTGCTGGCTGTGTGGTGGGAGATCTAACAGTGCTGGCTGTGTGGTGGGAGCACTTACAGTGCTGGCTGTGTAGAGGGAGCACTGACACGGCTGGCTGTGTGGTGGAAGCACTGACAGAGCTGGCTGTGTGGTGGTAGCACTGACAGTGCTGGCTGTGTGGGGAGCACTGACAGTGCTGGCTGTGTGATGGGAGCACTGACGGTGCTGGCTGTGTGGTGGGAGCACTGATAGTGCTGGCTGTGTGGTGGGAGCACTGACAGCGCTGGCTGTGTGGTGGGAGCACTGACAGTGCTGGCTGTGCGGGGGGTGCATTGACAGTGCTGGCTGTGTGGGGGGAGCACTGACAGTGCTGTCTGTGTGTGGGGAGCACTGACAGTGCTGGCTGTGTGCTGGGAGCACTGATAGTGCTGGCTGTGTGGGGGAGCACTGACAGTGCTGGCTGCGTGGGGGAACACTGACAGTGCTGTCTGTGTGGAAGAGCACTGACAGTGCTGACTGCGTGGTGGGAGCACTGATAGTGCTGGCTGTGTGGAGGGAGCACTGACACGGCAGCCTGTGTGATGGGAGCACTGACAGTGCAGGCTGTGTGGTGGGAGCACTGACAGTGCTGGCTGTATGGGGGAGCACTGACAGTGCTGGCTGTGTGGGGGGAGCACAGACAGTGCAGGCTGTGTGGGGGAGCACTGACAGTGCTGGCTTTGTGGGGAGCACTGAGAGTGCTGGCTGTATGGTGGGAGCACTGACACTGCTGGCTGTGTGGTGGGAGCACTAACAGAGCTGGCTGTGTTGTGGGAGCACTGACAGGGCTGGCTGTTTGGTGGGAGCACTGACAGTGCTGGCTGTATGGGGGAGCACTGACAGTGCTGGCTGTGTGGGGGGAGCACAGACAGTGCAGGCTGTGTGGGGGGAGCACTGACAGTGCTGGCTTTGTGGGGAGCACTGAGAGTGCTGGCTGTGTGGTGGGAGCACTGACACTGCTGGCTGTGTGGTGGGAGCACTGCCAGAGCTGGCTGTGTGGTGGTAGCACTGACAGTGCTGGCTGTGTGGGGAGCACTGACAGTGCTGGCTGTGTGATGGGAGCACTGACGGTGCTGGCTGTGTGGTGGGAGCACTGATAGTGCTGGCTGTGTGGTGGGAGCACTGACAGTGCTGGCTGTGTGGTGGGAGCACTGACAGTGCTGGCTGTGCGGGGGGTGCATTGACAGTGCTGGCTGTGTGCTGGGAGCACTGATAGTGCTGGCTGTGTGGGGGAGCACCGACAGTGCTGGCTGTGTGGGGGAACACTGACAGTGCTGTCTGTGTGGAAGAGCACTGACAGTGCTGACTGCGTGGTGGGAGCACTGATAGTGCTGGCTGTGTGGTGGGAGCACTGACAGTGCTGGCTGTGCGGGGGGTGCATTGACAGTGCTGGCTGTGTGCTGGGAGCACTGATAGTGCTGGCTGTGTGGGGGAGCACCGACAGTGCTGGCTGTGTGGGGGAACACTGACAGTGCAGTCTGTGTGGAAGAGCACTGACAGTGCTGACTGCGTGGTGGGAGCACTGATAGTGCTGGCTGTGTGGAGGGAGCACTGACACGGCAGCCTGTGTGATGGGAGCACTGACAGTGCAGGCTGTGTGGTGGGAGCACTGACAGTGCTGGCTGTATGGGGGAGCACTGACAGTGCTGGCTGTGTGGGGGGAGCACAGACAGTGCAGGCTGTGTGGGGGAGCACTGACAGTGCTGGCTTTGTGGGGAGCACTGAGAGTGCTGGCTGTGTGGTGGGAGCACTGACACTGCTGGCTGTGTGGTGGGAGCACTGACAGTGCTGGCTGTGTGGGGAGCACTGACAGTGCTGGCTTTGTGGTGGGAGCACTGACAGTGCTGGCTGTGTGGGTAGCGCTGACAGTGCTGGCTGTGTCGGGGAGCACTGGCAGTGCTGGCTATGTTGGAAGGGGCACTGACAGTGCTGGCAGTGTGGTGGGAGCACTGACAGGGCTGGCTGTGTGGTGGTAGCACTGACAGTGCTGGCTGTGTGGTGGGAGCACTGACAGTGCTGGCTGTGTGGTGGGAGCACTGACGGTGCTGGCTGTGTGAGGGGAGCAATGACAGTGCTGGCTGTGTGGTGGGAGCACTGACAGTGCTGGTTGTGTGGCGGGAGCACTGACAGTGCTGGCTGTTTGGTGGGAGCACTGACAGTGTTGGCTGTGTGGGGGGAGCACTGACAGTGCTGGCTGTGTGGTGGGAGCAATGACAGTGCTGGCTGTGTGGTGGTAGCATTGACAGTGCTGGCTGTGTTGTGGGAGCACTAACAGAGCTGGCTGTGTTGTGGGAGCACTGACAGGGCTGGCTGTTTGGTGGGAGCACTGACAGTGCTGGCTGTGTGGGGGAGCACTGACACTGCTGGCTGTGTGGTGGGAGCACTGACAGTGCTGTCTGTGTGGGGGGAGCACTGCCAGTGCTGGCTGTGTGGGGGGAGCACTGACAGGGCTGGCTGTGTGTTGGGAGCACTGCCAGTGCTGGCTGTGTGGGGGGAGCACGGAGAATGCTGCCTGTGTGGGGGGATCACTGACAGTGCTGGCTGTTTGTGGGGAGCACTGACAGTGCTGGCTGTGTGGGTAGCGCTGACAGTGCTGGCTGTGTCGGGGGAGCACTGGCAGTGCTGGCTATGTTGGGGGGGAACACTGACAGTGCTGGTAGTGTGGTGGGAGCACTGACAGGGCTGGCTGTGTGGTGGTAGCACTGACAGTGCTGGCTGTGTGGTGGGAGCACTGACAGTGCTGGCTGTGTGGTGGGAGCACTGACGGTGCTGGCTGTGTGGGGGGAGCAATGACAGTGCTGGCTGTGTGGTGGGAGCACTGACAGTGCTGGTTGTGTGGCGGGAGCACTGACAGTGCTGGCTGTGTGGTGGGAGCACTGACAGTGTTGGCTGTGTGGGGGGAGCACTTACAGTGCTGGCTGTGTGGGGGAGCACTGACAGTGCTGGCTGTGTGGTGGGAGCAATGACAGTGCTGGCTGTGTGGTGGTAGCATTGACAGTGCTGGCTGTGTTGTGGGAGCACTAACAGAGCTGGCTGTGTTGTGGGAGCACTGACAGGGCTGGCTGTTTGGTGGGAGCACTGACAGTGCTGGCTGTGTGGGGGAGCACTGACACTGCTGGCTGTGTGGTGGGAGCACTGACAGTGCTGTCTGTGTGGGGGGAGCACTGCCAGTGCTGGCTGTGTGGGGGGAGCACTGACAGGGCTGGCTGTGTGTTGGGAGCACTGCCAGTGCTGGCTGTGTGGGGGGAGCACTGACAGGGCTGGCTGTGTGGTGGGAGCACTGACAGTGTTGGCTGTGTGGGGGGAGCACTTACAGTGCTGGCTGTGTGGGGGAGAACTGACAGTGCTGGCTGTGTGGTGGGAGCAATGACAGTGCTGGCTGTGTGGTGGTAGCATTGACAGTGCTGGCTGTGTTGTGGGAGCACTAACTGAGCTGGCTGTGTTGTGGGAGCACTGACAGGGCTGGCTGTTTGGTGGGAGCACTGACAGTGCTGGCTGTGTGGGGGAGCACTGACACTGCTGGCTGTGTGGTGGGAGCACTGACAGTGCTGTCTGTGTGGGGGGAGCACTGCCAGTGCTGGCTGTGTGGGGGGAGCACTGACAGGGCTGGCTGTGTGTTGGGAGCACTGACAGTGCTGGCTGTGTGTTGGGAGCACTGACTGTGCTGGCTGTGTGTTGGGAGCACTGACAGTGCTGGCTGTGTGTTGGGAGCACTGACAGTGCTGGCTGTGTGTTGGGAGCACTGACAGTGCTGGCTGTGTGGTGGGAGCACTGAGAGTGCTGGCTGTGCGGGGGAGCACTGACAGTGCTGGCTGTGTGGGGGAGCACTGACAGTGCTGGCTGTGTGGGGGTAGCACTGACAGTGTGGCTGTGTGGGGGAGCACTGACAGTGCTGGCTGTGTGGTGGGAGCACTGACAGTGTTGGCTGTGTGGTGTGAGCACTGGCAGTGCTGGCTGTGTGGGGGGAGCACTGTCAGTGCTGGCTCTGTGGTGGGAGCACTGACAGTGCTGGCTGTGTGGGGCAGCACTGACAGATATGGCTGTGTGGTGGCATCACTGACAGTGCTGGCTGTGTGGTGGGAGCACAGACAGTGCTGGATATGTGCTGACAGTGCTGGCTGAGTGAGTGGAGCACAGACATGGTGGCTGTCTGGGGGGCACTGACACTGCTGGCAGTGTGGGGAGAGCACTGACAGTGCTGGCTGTGTGGTGGGAGCACTGACAGTGCTGGCTGCGTGGTGGGAGCACTGACAGTGCTGGCTGTGTGGGGGTGCACTGACAGTGCTAGCTGTGTGGGGAGCACTGACAGTGCTAGCTGATTGGGGGGAGCACTGACAGTGCTGGCTGTGTGGTGGGAGCTTTGATAGTGCTGGTTGTGTGGCGGGAGCACTGACAGTGCTGGCTGTGTGGTGGGAGCACTGACGGTGCTGGCTGTGTGAGGGGAGCAATGACAGTGCTGGCTGTGTGGTGGGAGCACTGACAGTGCTGGTTGTGTGGCGGGAGCACTGACAGTGCTGGCTGTTTGGTGGGAGCACTGACAGTGTTGGCTGTGTGGGGGGAGCACTGACAGTGCTGGCTGTGTGGTGGGAGCAATGACAGTGCTGGCTGTGTGGTGGTAGCATTGACAGTGCTGGCTGTGTTGTGGGAGCACTAACAGAGCTGGCTGTGTTGTGGGAGCACTGACAGGGCTGGCTGTTTGGTGGGAGCACTGACAGTGCTGGCTGTGTGGGGGAGCACTGACACTGCTGGCTGTGTGGTGGGAGCACTGACAGTGCTGTCTGTGTGGGGGGAGCACTGCCAGTGCTGGCTGTGTGGGGGAGCACTGACAGGGCTGGCTGTGTGTTGGGAGCACTGCCAGTGCTGGCTGTGTGGGGGGAGCACGGAGAATGCTGCCTGTGTGGGGGGATCACTGACAGTGCTGGCTGTTTGTGGGGAGCACTGACAGTGCTGGCTGTGTGGGTAGCGCTGACAGTGCTGGCTGTGTCGGGGGAGCACTGGCAGTGCTGGCTATGTTGGGGGGGAACACTGACAGTGCTGGTAGTGTGGTGGGAGCACTGACAGGGCTGGCTGTGTGGTGGTAGCACTGACAGTGCTGGCTGTGTGGTGGGAGCACTGACAGTGCTGGCTGTGTGGTGGGAGCACTGACGGTGCTGGCTGTGTGGGGGGAGCAATGACAGTGCTGGCTGTGTGGTGGGAGCACTGACAGTGCTGGTTGTGTGGCGGGAGCACTGACAGTGCTGGCTGTGTGGTGGGAGCACTGACAGTGTTGGCTGTGTGGGGGGAGCACTTACAGTGCTGGCTGTGTGGGGGAGCACTGACAGTGCTGGCTGTGTGGTGGGAGCAATGACAGTGCTGGCTGTGTGGTGGTAGCATTGACAGTGCTGGCTGTGTTGTGGGAGCACTAACAGAGCTGGCTGTGTTGTGGGAGCACTGACAGGGCTGGCTGTTTGGTGGGAGCACTGACAGTGCTGGCTGTGTGGGGGAGCACTGACACTGCTGGCTGTGTGGTGGGAGCACTGACAGTGCTGTCTGTGTGGGGGGAGCACTGCCAGTGCTGGCTGTGTGGGGGGAGCACTGACAGGGCTGGCTGTGTGTTGGGAGCACTGCCAGTGCTGGCTGTGTGGGGGGAGCACTGACAGGGCTGGCTGTGTGGTGGGAGCACTGACAGTGTTGGCTGTGTGGGGGGAGCACTTACAGTGCTGGCTGTGTGGGGGAGAACTGACAGTGCTGGCTGTGTGGTGGGAGCAATGACAGTGCTGGCTGTGTGGTGGTAGCATTGACAGTGCTGGCTGTGTTGTGGGAGCACTAACAGAGCTGGCTGTGTTGTGGGAGCACTGACAGGGCTGGCTGTTTGGTGGGAGCACTGACAGTGCTGGCTGTGTGGGGGAGCACTGACACTGCTGGCTGTGTGGTGGGAGCACTGACAGTGCTGTCTGTGTGGGGGGAGCACTGCCAGTGCTGGCTGTGTGGGGGGAGCACTGACAGGGCTGGCTGTGTGTTGGGAGCACTGACAGTGCTGGCTGTGTGTTGGGAGCACTGACTGTGCTGGCTGTGTGTTGGGAGCACTGACAGTGCTGGCTGTGTGTTGGGAGCACTGACAGTGCTGGCTGTGTGTTGGGAGCACTGACAGTGCTGGCTGTGTGGTGGGAGCACTGAGAGTGCTGGCTGTGCGGGGGAGCACTGACAGTGCTGGCTGTGTGGGGGAGCACTGACAGTGCTGGCTGTGTGGGGGTAGCACTGACAGTGTGGCTGTGTGGGGGAGCACTGACAGTGCTGGCTGTGTGGTGGGAGCACTGACAGTGTTGGCTGTGTGGTGTGAGCACTGGCAGTGCTGGCTGTGTGGGGGGAGCACTGTCAGTGCTGGCTCTGTGGTGGGAGCACTGACAGTGCTGGCTGTGTGGGGCAGCACTGACAGATATGGCTGTGTGGTGGCATCACTGACAGTGCTGGCTGTGTGGTGGGAGCACAGACAGTGCTGGATATGTGCTGACAGTGCTGGCTGAGTGAGTGGAGCACAGACATGGTGGCTGTCTGGGGGGCACTGACACTGCTGGCAGTGTGGGGAGAGCACTGACAGTGCTGGCTGTGTGGTGGGAGCACTGACAGTGCTGGCTGCGTGGTGGGAGCACTGACAGTGCTGGCTGTGTGGGGGTGCACTGACAGTGCTAGCTGTGTGGGGAGCACTGACAGTGCTAGCTGATTGGGGGGAGCACTGACAGTGCTGGCTGTGTGGTGGGAGCTTTGATAGTGCTGGTTGTGTGGCGGGAGCACTGACAGTGCTGGCTGTGTGGTGGGAGCACTGACAGTGTTGGCTGTGTGGGGGGAGCACTTACATTGCTGGCTGTGTGGGGAGCACTGACAGTGCTGGCTGTGTGGGGAAGCACTGACAGTGCTGGCTGTGTGGTGGGAGCAATGACAGTGCTGGTATTGAGGTGGTAGCACTGACAGTGCTGGCTGTGTGGTGGGAGAACTGACAGTGCTGGCTGTGTGGGGGGAGCACTGACAGTGCTGGCTGTGTGGAGGGAGCACTGACACGGCTGGCTGTGTGGTAGGAGCACTGACAGTGCTGGCTGTGTGGGGGTGCACTGACAGTGCTGGCTGTGTGGGGAGAGCACTGACAGTGCTAGCTGTGTGGTGGGAGCACTGACAGTGCTAGCTGATTGGGGGAGCACTGACAGTGCTGCCTGTGTGGAGGGAGCACTGACAGTGCTGGCTGTGTGGGGCGAGCACGGACAGTGCTGGCTGTGTGGTGGGAGCACTGACAGTGCTGGCTGTGTGGGGGAGCACGGACAGTGCTGCCTGTGTGGGGGGATCACTGACAGTGCTGGCTGTGTGTGGGGAGCACTGACAGTGCTGGCTGTGTGGGGAGAGCACTGACAGTGCTGGCTGTGTGGTGGGAGCACAGTCAGTGCTGGCTGTGAGGGGGAGCACCGACAGTGCTGGCTGTGTGGGTGGAGCACTGACAGTGCTGGCTGTGTGGGGGAGCACTGACAGTGCTGGCTGTTTGGCGGAGCACAGACAGTACTGGCTGTGTGGGGGAGCACTGACAGTGCTGGCTGTGTGAGGGAGCACTGACTGTGCTGGCTGTGTGCTGGGAGCACTGATAGTGCTGGCTGTGTGTGGGTAGTACTGACAGTGCTGGCTGTGTGGGGGTAGCACTGACAGTGCTGGCTGTGTGGGGGGAGCACTGACAGTGCTGGCTGTGTGGTGGCAGCATTGACAGTGTTGGCTGTGTGGTGGGAGCACTGGCAGTGCTGGCTGTGTGGGGGGAGCACTGTCAATGCTGGCTCTGTGGTGGCAGCACTGAAAGTGCTGGTTGTGTGGGGGAGCACTGACAGAGATGGCTGTGTGGTGGGAGCACTGACAGTGCTGGCTTTGTGGTGGGAGCACTGACAGTGCTGGATATGTGGGAGAGAACTGACAGTGCTGGCTGAGTGAGTGGAGCACTGACGTGCTGGCTGTGTGGGGGGAGCACTGACAGTGCTGGCAGTGTGGGGAGAGCACTGACAGTGCTAGCTGTGTGGTGGGAGCACTGACAGTGCTGGCTGCGTGGTGGGAGCACTGACAGTGCTGGCTGTGTTGGGGGAGCAATGACAGTGCTGGCTGTGTGGTGGGAGCACTGGCAGTGCTGGCTGTGTGGGGGTGCACTGACAGTGCTGGCTGTGTCGGGGGAGCACTGGCAGTGCTGGCTATGTTGGGGGGGGGGGCACTGACAGTGCTGGTAGTGTGGTGGGAGCACTGACAGGGCTGGCTGTGTGGTGGTAGCACTGACAGTGCTGGCTGTGTGGTGGGAGCACTGACAGTGCTGGCTGTGTGGTGGGAGCACTGACGGTGCTGGCTGTGTGGGGGGAGCAATGACAGTGCTGGCTGTGTGGTGGGTGCACTGACAGTGCTGGTTGTGTGGCGGGAGCACTGACAGTGCTGGTTGTGTGGTGGGAGCACTGACAGTGTTGGCTGTGTGGGGGGAGCACTTACAGTGCTGGCTTTGTGGGGGAGCACTGACAGTGCTGGCTGTGTGGTGGGAGCAATGACAGTGCTGGCTGTGTGGTGGGAGCACTGACAGTGCTGGCTGTGTTGTGGGAGCACTGACAGGGCTGGCTGTTTGGTGGGAGCACTGACAGTGCTGGCTGTGTGGGGGTGCACTGACACTGCTGGCTGTGTGGTGGGAGCACTGACAGTGCTGTCTGTGTGGGCGGAGCACTGTCAGTGCTGGCTGTGTGGGGGAGCACTGACAGGGCTGGCTGTGTGGGGGAGCACTGACAGTGCTGGCTGTGTGGTGGGAGAACTGACAGTGGTGGCTGTGTGGGGGGAGCACTGACAGTGCTGGATGTGTGGGGGGAGCACTGACAGTGCTGGCTGTGTGGTGGGAGCACTGACAGTGCTGGCTGTGCGGGGGGAGCACTGACAGTGCTGGCTGTCTGGTGGGAGCACTGACAGTGCTGGCTGTGTGGTGGGAGCACTGACAGTGCTGGCTGTGTGGTGGGAGCACTGACAGTGCTGGCTGTGCGGGGGGAGCACTGACAGTGCTGGCTGTGTGGGGGAGCACTGACAGTGCTGGCTGTGTGGGGGTAGCACTGACAGTGCTGGCTGTGTGGGGGAGCACTGACAGTGCTGGCTGTGTGGTGGGAGCACTGACAGTGTTGGCTGTGTGGTGGGAGCACTGGCAGTGCTGGCTGTGTGGGGGGAGCACTGACAGTGCTAGCTGTGTGGTGGGAGCACTGACAGTGCTGGCTGTGTGTGGGGAGCACTGACAGTGCTGGCTGTGTGGGGGGAGCACTTCCAGTGCTGGCTGTGTGGGGGGAGCAATGACAGTGCTGGTTGTGTGGTGGGAGCACTGAGTTTGCTGGCTGTGTGGTGGAAGAACTGACAGTGCTGGCTGTGTGGGGGGAGCACTTACAGTGCTGGCTGTGTCGGGGGAGCACTGACAGTGCTGGCTATGTGGGGGAGCACTGGCAGTGCTGGCTGTGTGGTGGGAGCACTGACAGTGCTGGCTGTGTGGTGGGAGCACTGTCAGTGCTGGTGTGTGGGGGAGCACTGACAGTGCTGGCTGTGTGGTGGGAGCACTGACAGTGCTGGCTGTGTGGGGGAGCACTGACAGTGCTGGGTGTGTGGTGGGAGCACTGGAAGTGCTGGCTGTGTGGTGGTGCACTGACAGTGCTGGCTGTGTGGGGGAGCACTGACAGTGCTGGCTGGGTGGTGGGAGCACTGACAGTGCTGGCTGTGTGGGGGAGCACTGACAGTGCTGGCTGTGTGGGTGGAGCACTGACAGTGCTGGCTGTGTGGGGGAGCACTGACAGTGCTGGCTGTTTGGCGGAGCACAGACAGTACTGGCTGTGTGGGGGAGCACTGACAGTGCTGGCTGTGTGAGGGAGCACTGACTGTGCTGGCTGAGTGCTGGGAGCACTGATAGTGCTGGCTGTGTGGTGGGAGCAATGACAGTGCTGGCTGTGTGGTGGTAGCATTGACAGTGCTGGCTCTGTTGTTGGAGCACTGACAGGGCTGGCTGTTTGGTGGGAGCACTGACAGTGCTGGGTGTGTGGGGGAGCACTGACACTGCTGGCTGTGTGGTGGGAGCACTGACAGTTCTGTCTGTGTGGGCGGAGCACTGTCAGTGCTGGCTGTGTGGGGGAGCACAGACAGGGCTGGCTGTGTGGGGGAGCACTGACAGTGCTGGCTGTGTGGTGGGAGCACTGACAGTGCTGGCTGTGTGGTGGGAGCACTGACAGTGCTGGCTGTGTGGTGGGAGAACTGACAGTGGTGGCTGTGTGGGGGGAGCACTGACAGTGCTGGATGTGTGAGGGAGCACTGACTGTGCTGGCTGTGTGGTGGGAGCACTGACAGTGCTGGCTGTGTGGTGGGAGCACTGACAGTGCTGGCTGTGTGGGGGAGCACTGACAGGGCTGGCTGTGTGGTGGGAGCACTGACAGTGTTGGCTGTGTGGGGGGAGCACTTACAGTGCTGGCTGTGTGGGGGAGAACTGACAGTGCTGGCTGTATGGTGGGAGCAATGACAGTGCTGGCTGTGTGGTGGTAGCATTGACAGTGCTGGCTGTGTTGTGGGAGCACTAACAGAGCTGGCTGTGTTGTGGGAGCACTGACAGGGCTGGCTGTTTGGTGGGAGCACTGACAGTGCTGGCTGTGTGGGGGAGCACTGACACTGCTGGCTGTGTGGTGGGAGCACTGACAGTGCTGTCTGTGTGGGGGGAGCACTGCCAGTGCTGGCTGTGTGGGGGGAGCACTGACAGGGCTGGCTGTGTGTTGGGAGCACTGACAGTGCTGGCTGTGTGTTGGGAGCACTGACTGTGCTGGCTGTGTGTTGGGAGCACTGACAGTGCTGGCTGTGTGTTGGGAGCACTGACAGTGCTGGCTGTGTGTTGGGAGCACTGACAGTGCTGGCTGTGTGGTGGGAGCACTGAGAGTGCTGGCTGTGCGGGGGAGCACTGACAGTGCTGGCTGTGTGGGGGAGCACTGACAGTGCTGGCTGTGTGGGGGTAGCACTGACAGTGTGGCTGTGTGGGGGAGCACTGACAGTGCTGGCTGTGTGGTGGGAGCACTGACAGTGTTGGCTGTGTGGTGTGAGCACTGGCAGTGCTGGCTGTGTGGGGGAGCACTGTCAGTGCTGGCTCTGTGGTGGGAGCACTGACAGTGCTGGCTGTGTGGGGCAGCACTGACAGATATGGCTGTGTGATGGCATCACTGACAGTGCTGGCTGTGTGGTGGGAGCACAGACAGTGCTGGATATGTGCTGACAGTGCTGGCTGAGTGAGTGGAGCACTGACGTGGTGGCTGTCTGGGGGGCACTGACAGCGCTAGCTGTGTGGGGAGCACTGACAGTGCTAGCTGATTGGGGGGAGCACTGACAGTGCTGGCTGTGTGGTGGGAGCTTTGATAGTGCTGGTTGTGTGGCGGGAGCACTGACAGTGCTGGCTGTGTGGTGGGAGCACTGACAGTGTTGGCTGTGTGGGGGGAGCACTTACATTGCTGGCTGTGTGGGGAGCACTGACAGTGCTGGCTGTGTGGGGAAGCACTGACAGTGCTGGCTGTGTGGTGGGAGCAATGACAGTGCTGGTATTGAGGTGGTAGCACTGACAGTGCTGGCTGTGTGGTGGGAGAACTGACAGTGCTGGCTGTGTGGGGGGAGCACTGACAGTGCTGGCTGTGTGGAGGGAGCACTGACACGGCTGGCTGTGTGGTAGGAGCACTGACAGTGCTGGCTGTGTGGGGGTGCACTGACAGTGCTGGCTGTGTGGGGAGAGCACTGACAGTGCTAGCTGTGTGGTGGGAGCACTGACAGTGCTAGCTGATTGGGGGAGCACTGACAGTGCTGCCTGTGTGGAGGGAGCACTGACAGTGCTGGCTGTGTGGGGCGAGCACGGACAGTGCTGGCTGTGTGGTGGGAGCACTGACAGTGCTGGCTGTGTGGGGGAGCACGGACAGTGCTGCCTGTGTGGGGGGATCACTGACAGTGCTGGCTGTGTGTGGGGAGCACTGACAGTGCTGGCTGTGTGGGGAGAGCACTGACAGTGCTGGCTGTGTGGTGGGAGCACTGTCAGTGCTGGCTGTGTGGGGGAGCACCGACAGTGCTGGCTGTGTGGGTGGAGCACTGACAGTGCTGGCTGTGTGGGGGAGCACTGACAGTGCTGGCTGTTTGGCGGAGCACAGACAGTACTGGCTGTGTGGGGGAGCACTGACAGTGCTGGCTGTGTGAGGGAGCACTGACTGTGCTGGCTGTGTGCTGGGAGCACTGATAGTGCTGGCTGTGTGTGGGTAGTACTGACAGTGCTGGCTGTGTGGGGGTAGCACTGACAGTGCTGGCTGTGTGGGGGGAGCACTGACAGTGCTGGCTGTGTGGTGGCAGCATTGACAGTGTTGGCTGTGTGGTGGGAGCACTGGCAGTGCTGGCTGTGTGGGGGGAGCACTGTCAGTGCTGGCTCTGTGGTGGGAGCACTGAAAGTGCTGGTTGTGTGGGGGAGCACTGACAGAGATGGCTGTGTGGTGGGAGCACTGACAGTGCTGGCTTTGTGGTGGGAGCACTGACAGTGCTGGATATGTGGGAGAGAACTGACAGTGCTGGCTGAGTGAGTGGAGCACTGACGTGCTGGCTGTGTGGGGGGAGCACTGACAGTGCTGGCAGTGTGGGGAGAGCACTGACAGTGCTAGCTGTGTGGTGGGAGCACTGACAGTGCTGGCTGCGTGGTGGGAGCACTGACAGTGCTGGTTGTGTGGGGGGAGCAATGACAGTGCTGGCTGTGTGGTGGGAGCACTGGCAGTGCTGGCTGTGTGGGGGTGCACTGACAGTGCTGGCTGTATGGGGGAGCACTGACAGTGCTTGCTGATTGGGGGGAGCAAGGACAGTTCTGGCTGTGTGGGGCGAGCTCGGACAGTGCTGGCTGTGTGGTGGGAGCACTGACAGTGCTGGTTGTGTGGCGGGAGCACGGACAGTGCTGGTTGTATGGTGGGAGCACTGACAGTGTTGGCTGTGTGGGGGGAGCACTTACAGTGCTGGCTTTGTGGGGGAGCACTGACAGTGCTGGCTGTGTGGTGGGAGCAATGACAGTGCTGGCTGTGTGGTGGGAGCACTGACAGTGCTGGCTGTGTTGTGGGAGCACTGACAGGGTTGGCTGTTTGGTGGGAGCACTGACAGTGCTGGCTGTGTGGGGGTGCACTGACACTGCTGGCTGTGTGGTGGGAGCACTGACAGTGCTGGCTTTGTGGTGGGAGCACTGACAGTGCTGGATATGTGGGAGAGAACTGACAGTGCTGGCTGAGTGAGTGGAGCACTGACGTGCTGGCTGTGTGGGGGGAGCACTGACAGTGCTGGCAGTGTGGGGAGAGCACTGACAGTGCTAGCTGTGTGGTGGGAGCACTGACAGTGCTGGCTGCGTGGTGGGAGCACTGACAGTGCTGGCTGTGTTGGGGGAGCAATGACAGTGCTGGCTGTGTGGTGGGAGCACTGGCAGTGCTGGCTGTGTGGGGGTGCACTGACAGTGCTGGCTGTGTCGGGGGAGCACTGGCAGTGCTGGCTATGTTGGGGGGGGGCACTGACAGTGCTGGTAGTGTGGTGGGAGCACTGACAGGGCTGGCTGTGTGGTGGTAGCACTGACAGTGCTGGCTGTGTGGTGGGAGCACTGACAGTGCTGGCTGTGTGGTGGGAGCACTGACGGTGCTGGCTGCGTGGGGGGAGCAATGACAGTGCTGGCTGTGTGGTGGGTGCACTGACAGTGCTGGTTGTGTGGCGGGAGCACTGACAGTGCTGGTTGTGTGGTGGGAGCACTGACAGTGTTGGCTGTGTGGGGGGAGCACTTACAGTGCTGGCTTTGTGGGGGAGCACTGACAGTGCTGGCTGTGTGGTGGGAGCAATGACAGTGCTGGCTGTGTGGTGGGAGCACTGACAGTGCTGGCTGTGTTGTGGGAGCACTGACAGGGCTGGCTGTTTGGTGGGAGCACTGACAGTGCTGGCTGTGTGGGGGTGCACTGACACTGCTGGCTGTGTGGTGGGAGCACTGACAGTGCTGTCTGTGTGGGCGGAGCACTGTCAGTGCTGGCTGTGTTGGGGAGCACTGACAGGGCTGGCTGTGTGGGGGAGCACTGACAGTGCTGGCTGTGTGGTGGGAGAACTGACAGTGGTGGCTGTGTGGGGGGAGCACTGACAGTGCTGGATGTGTGGGGGGAGCACTGACAGTGCTGGCTGTGTGGTGGGAGCACTGACAGTGCTGGCTGTGCGGGGGGAGCACTGACAGTGCTGGCTGTGTGGTGGGAGCACTGACAGTGCTGGCTGTGTGGTGGGAGCACTGACAGTGCTGGCTGTGTGGTGGGAGCACTGACAGTGCTGGCTGTGCGGGGGGAGCACTGACAGTGCTGGCTGTGTGGGGGAGCACTGACAGTGCTGGCTGTGTGGGGGTAGCACTGACAGTGCTGGCTGTGTGGGGGAGCACTGACAGTGCTGGCTGTGTGGTGGGAGCACTGACAGTGTTGGCTGTGTGGTGGGAGCACTGGCAGTGCTGGCTGTGTGGGGGGAGCACTGACAGTGCTAGCTGTGTGGTGGGAGCACTGACAGTGCTGGCTGTGTGTGGGGAGCACTGACAGTGCTGGCTGTGTGGGGGGAGCACTTCCAGTGCTGGCTGTGTGGGGGGAGCAATGACAGTGCTGGTTGTGTGGTGGGAGCACTGAGTTTGCTGGCTGTGTGGTGGAAGAACTGACAGTGCTGGCTGTGTGGGGGGAGCACTTACAGTGCTGGCTGTGTCGGGGGAGCACTGACAGTGCTGGCTATGTGGGGGAGCACTGGCAGTGCTGGCTGTGTGGTGGGAGCACTGACAGTGCTGGCTGTGTGGTGGGAGCACTGACAGTGCTGGCTGTGTGGGGGAGCACTGACAGTGCTGGGTGTGTGGTGGGAGCACTGGCAGTGCTGGCTGTGTGGGGGTGCACTGACAGTGCTGGCTGTGTGGGGGAGCACTGACAGTGCTGGCTGGGTGGTGGGAGCTCTGACAGTGCTGGCTGTGTGGGGGAGCACTGACAGTGCTGGCTGTGTGGGTGGAGCACTGACAGTGCTGGCTGTGTGGGGGAGCACTGACAGTGCTGGCTGTTTGGCGGAGCACAGACAGTACTGGCTGTGTGGGGGAGCACTGACAGTGCTGGCTGTGTGAGGGAGCACTGACTGTGCTGGCTGAGTGCTGGGAGCACTGATAGTGCTGGCTGTGTGGTGGGAGCAATGACAGTGCTGGCTGTGTGGTGGTAGCATTGACAGTGCTGGCTCTGTTGTTGGAGCACTGACAGGGCTGGCTGTTTGGTGGGAGCACTGACAGTGCTGGGTGTGTGGGGGAGCACTGACACTGCTGGCTGTGTGGTGGGAGCACTGACAGTGCTGTCTGTGTGGGCGGAGCACTGTCAGTGCTGGCTGTGTGGGGGAGCACTGACAGGGCTGGCTGTGTGGGGGAGCACTGACAGTGCTGGCTGTGTGGTGGGAGCACTGACAGTGCTGGCTGTGTGGTGGGAGCACTGACAGTGCTGGCTGTGTGGTGGGAGAACTGACAGTGGTGGCTGTGTGGGGGGAGCACTGACAGTGCTGGATGTGTGAGGGAGCACTGACTGTGCTGGCTGTGTGGTGGGAGCACTGACAGTGCTGGCTGTGTGGTGGGAGCACTGACAGTGCTGGCTGTGTGGGGAGCACTGACAGGGCTGGCTGTGTGGTGGGAGCACTGACAGTGTTGGCTGTGTGGGGGGAGCACTTACAGTGCTGGCTGTGTGGGGGAGAACTGACAGTGCTGGCTGTGTGGTGGGAGCAATGACAGTGCTGGCTGTGTGGTGGTAGCATTGGCAGTGCTGGCTGTGTTGTGGGAGCACTAACAGAGCTGGCTGTGTTGTGGGAGCACTGACAGGGCTGGCTGTTTGGTGGGAGCACTGACAGTGCTGGCTGTGTGGGGGAGCACTGACACTGCTGGCTGTGTGGTGGGAGCACTGACAGTGCTGTCTGTGTGGGGGGAGCACTGCCAGTGCTGGCTGTGTGGGGGGAGCACTGACAGGGCTGGCTGTGTGTTGGGAGCACTGACAGTGCTGGCTGTGTGTTGGGAGCACTGACTGTGCTGGCTGTGTGTTGGGAGCACTGACAGTGCTGGCTGTGTGTTGGGAGCACTGACAGTGCTGGCTGTGTGTTGGGAGCACTGACAGTGCTGGCTGTGTGGTGGGAGCACTGAGAGTGCTGGCTGTGCGGGGGAGCACTGACAGTGCTGGCTGTGTGGGGGAGCACTGACAGTGCTGGCTGTGTGGGGGTAGCACTGACAGTGTGGCTGTGTGGGGGAGCACTGACAGTGCTGGCTGTGTGGTGGGAGCACTGACAGTGTTGGCTGTGTGGTGTGAGCACTGGCAGTGCTGGCTGTGTGGGGGAGCACTGTCAGTGCTGGCTCTGTGGTGGGAGCACTGACAGTGCTGGCTGTGTGGGGCAGCACTGACAGATATGGCTGTGTGGTGGCATCACTGACAGTGCTGGCTGTGTGGTGGGAGCACAGACAGTGCTGGATATGTGCTGACAGTGCTGGCTGAGTGAGTGGAGCACTGACATGGTGGCTGTCTGGGGGGCACTGACACTGCTGGCAGTGTGGGGAGAGCACTGACAGTGCTGGCTGTGTGGTGGGAGCACTGACAGTGCTGGCTGCGTGGTGGGAGCACTGACAGTGCTGGCTGTGTGGGGGTGCACTGACAGCGCTAGCTGTGTGGGGAGCACTGACAGTGCTAGCTGATTGGGGGGAGCACTGACAGTGCTGGCTGTGTGGTGGGAGCTTTGATAGTGCTGGTTGTGTGGCGGGAGCACTGACAGTGCTGGCTGTGTGGTGGGAGCACTGACAGTGTTGGCTGTGTGGGGGGAGCACTTACATTGCTGGCTGTGTGGGGAGCACTGACAGTGCTGGCTGTGTGGGGAAGCACTGACAGTGCTGGCGGTGTGGTGGGAGCAATGACAGTGCTGGTATTGAGGTGGTAGCACTGACAGTGCTGGCTGTGTGGTGGGAGAACTGACAGTGCTGGCTGTGTGGGGGAGCACTGACAGTGCTGGCTGTGTGGAGGGAGCACTGACACGGCTGGCTGTGTGGTAGGAGTACTGACAGTGCTGGCTGTGTGGGGGTGCACTGACAGTGCTGGCTGTGTGGGGAGAGCACTGACAGTGCTAGCTGTGTGGTGGGAGCACTGACAGTGCTAGCTGATTGGGGGAGCACTGACAGTGCTGCCTGTGTGGAGGGAGCACTGACAGTGCTGGCTGTGTGGGGCGAGCACGGACAGTGCTGGCTGTGTGGTGGGAGCACTGACAGTGCTGGCTGTGTGGGGGAGCACGGACAGTGCTGCCTGTGTGGGGGGATCACTGACAGTGCTGGCTGTGTGTGGGGAGCACTGACAGTGCTGGCTGTGTGGGGAGAGCACTGACAGTGCTGGCTGTGTGGTGGGAGCACTGTCAGTGCTGGCTGTGTGGGGGAGCACCGACAGTGCTGGCTGTGTGGGTGGAGCACTGACAGTGCTGGCTGTGTGGGGGAGCACTGACAGTGCTGGCTGTTTGGCGGAGCACAGACAGTACTGGCTGTGTGGGGGAGCACTGACAGTGCTGGCTGTGTGGTGGGAGCTTTGATAGTGCTGGTTGTGTGGCGGGAGCACTGACAGTGCTGGCTGTGTGGTGGGAGCACTGACAGTGTTGGCTGTGTGGGGGGAGCACTTACATTGCTGGCTGTGTGGGGAGCACTGACAGTGCTGGCTGTGTGGGGAAGCACTGACAGTGCTGGCTGTGTGGTGGGAGCAATGACAGTGCTGGTATTGAGGTGGTAGCACTGACAGTGCTGGCTGTGTGGTGGGAGAACTGACAGTGCTGGCTGTGTGGGGGAGCACTGACAGTGCTGGCTGTGTGGAGGGAGCACTGACACGGCTGGCTGTGTGGTAGGAGCACTGACAGTGCTGGCTGTGTGGGGGTGCACTGACAGTGCTGGCTGTGTGGGGAGAGCACTGACAGTGCTAGCTGTGTGGTGGGAGCACTGACAGTGCTAGCTGATTGGGGGAGCACTGACAGTGCTGCCTGTGTGGAGGGAGCACTGACAGTGCTGGCTGTGTGGGGCGAGCACGGACAGTGCTGGCTGTGTGGTGGGAGCACTGACAGTGCTGGCTGTGTGGGGGAGCACGGACAGTGCTGCCTGTGTGGGGGGATCACTGACAGTGCTGGCTGTGTGTGGGGAGCACTGACAGTGCTGGCTGTGTGGGGAGAGCACTGACAGTGCTGGCTGTGTGGTGGGAGCACTGTCAGTGCTGGCTGTGTGGGGGAGCACCGACAGTGCTGGCTGTGTGGGTGGAGCACTGACAGTGCTGGCTGAATGGGGGAGCACTGACAGTGCTGGCTGTTTGGCGGAGCACAGACAGTACTGGCTGTGTGGGGGAGCACTGACAGTGCTGGCTGTGTGAGGGAGCACTGACTGTGCTGGCTGTGTGCTGGGAGCACTGATAGTGCTGGCTGTGTGTGGGTAGTACTGACAGTGCTGGCTGTGTGGGGGTAGCACTGACAGTGCTGGCTGTGTGGGGGGAGCACTGACAGTGCTGGCTGTGTGGTGGCAGCATTGACAGTGTTGGCTGTGTGGTCGGAGCACTGGCAGTGCTGGCTGTGTGGGGGGAGCACTGTCAGTGCTGGCTCTGTGGTGGGAGCACTGAAAGTGCTGGTTGTGTGGGGAGCACTGACAGAGATGGCTGTGTGTTGGGAGCACTGACAGTGCTGGCTTTGTGGTGGGAGCACTGACAGTGCTGGATATGTGGGAGAGAACTGACAGTGCTGGCTGAGTGAGTGGAGCACTGACGTGCTGGCTGTGTGGGGGGAGCACTGACAGTGCTGGCAGTGTGGGGAGAGCACTGACAGTGCTAGCTGTGTGGTGGGAGCACTGACAGTGCTGGCTGCGTGGTGGGAGCACTGACAGTGCTGGTTGTGTGGGGGGAGCAATGACAGTGCTGGCTGTGTGGTGGGAGCACTGGCAGTGCTGGCTGTGTGGGGGTGCACTGACAGTGCTGGCTGTATGGGGGAGCACTGACAGTGCTTGCTGATTGGGGGGAGCAAGGACAGTTCTGGCTGTGTGGGGCGAGCTCGGACAGTGCTGGCTGTGTGGTGGGAGCACTGACAGTGCTGGTTGTGTGGCGGGAGCACGGACAGTGCTGGTTGTGTGGTGGGAGCACTGACAGTGTTGGCTGTGTGGGGGGAGCACTTACAGTGCTGGCTTTGTGGGGGAGCACTGACAGTGCTGGCTGTGTGGTGGGAGCAATGACAGTGCTGGCTGTGTGGTGGGAGCACTGACAGTGCTGGCTGTGTTGTGGGAGCACTGACAGGGTTGGCTGTTTGGTGGGAGCACTGACAGTGCTGGCTGTGTGGGGGTGCACTGACACTGCTGGCTGTGTGGTGGGAGCACTGACAGTGCTGGCTTTGTGGTGGGAGCACTGACAGTGCTGGATATGTGGGAGAGAACTGACAGTGCTGGCTGAGTGAGTGGAGCACTGACGTGCTGGCTGTGTGGGGGGAGCACTGACAGTGCTGGCAGTGTGGGGAGAGCACTGACAGTGCTAGCTGTGTGGTGGGAGCACTGACAGTGCTGGCTGCGTGGTGGGAGCACTGACAGTGCTGGCTGTGTTGGGGGAGCAATGACAGTGCTGGCTGTGTGGTGGGAGCACTGGCAGTGCTGGCTGTGTGGGGGTGCACTGACAGTGCTGGCTGTGTCGGGGGAGCACTGGCAGTGCTGGCTATGTTGGGGGGGGGCACTGACAGTGCTGGTAGTGTGGTGGGAGCACTGACAGGGCTGGCTGTGTGGTGGTAGCACTGACAGTGCTGGCTGTGTGGTGGGAGCACTGACAGTGCTGGCTGTGTGGTGGGAGCACTGACGGTGCTGGCTGTGTGGGGGGAGCAATGACAGTGCTGGCTGTGTGGTGGGTGCACTGACAGTGCTGGTTGTGTGGCGGGAGCACTGACAGTGCTGGTTGTGTGGTGGGAGCACTGACAGTGTTGGCTGTGTGGGGGGAGCACTTACAGTGCTGGCTTTGTGGGGGAGCACTGACAGTGCTGGCTGTGTGGTGGGAGCAATGACAGTGCTGGCTGTGTGGTGGGAGCACTGACAGTGCTGGCTGTGTTGTGGGAGCACTGACAGGGCTGGCTGTTTGGTGGGAGCACTGACAGTGCTGGCTGTGTGGGGGTGCACTGACACTGCTGGCTGTGTGGTGGGAGCACTGACAGTGCTGTCTGTGTGGGCGGAGCACTGTCAGTGCTGGCTGTGTGGGGGAGCACTGACAGGGCTGGCTGTGTGGGGGAGCACTGACAGTGCTGGCTGTGTGGTGGGAGAACTGACAGTGGTGGCTGTGTGGGGGGAGCACTGACAGTGCTGGATGTGTGGGGGGAGCACTGACAGTGCTGGCTGTGTGGTGGGAGCACTGACAGTGCTGGCTGTGCGGGGGGAGCACTGACAGTGCTGGCTGTGTGGTGGGAGCACTGACAGTGCTGGCTGTGTGGTGGGAGCACTGACAGTGCTGGCTGTGTGGTGGGAGCACTGACAGTGCTGGCTGTGCGGGGGGAGCACTGACAGTGCTGGCTGTGTGGGGGAGCACTGACAGTGCTGGCTGTGTGGGGGTAGCACTGACAGTGCTGGCTGTGTGGGGGAGCACTGACAGTGCTGGCTGTGTGGTGGGAGCACTGACAGTGTTGGCTGTGTGGTGGGAGCACTGGCAGTGCTGGCTGTGTGGGGGGAGCACTGACAGTGCTAGCTGTGTGGTGGGAGCACTGACAGTGCTGGCTGTGTGTGGGGAGCACTGACAGTGCTGGCTGTGTGGGGGGAGCACTTCCAGTGCTGGCTGTGTGGGGGGAGCAATGACAGTGCTGGTTGTGTGGTGGGAGCACTGAGTTTGCTGGCTGTGTGGTGGAAGAACTGACAGTGCTGGCTGTGTGCGGGGAGCACTTACAGTGCTCGCTGTGTCGGGGGAGCACTGACAGTGCTGGCTATGTGGGGGAGCACTGGCAGTGCTGGCTGTGTGGTGGGAGCACTGACAGTGCTGGCTGTGTGGTGGGAGCACTGTCAGTGCTGGTGTGTGGGGGAGCACTGACAGTGCTGGCTGTGTGGTGGGAGCACTGACAGTGCTGGCTGTGTGGGGGAGCACTGACAGTGCTGGGTGTGTGGTGGGAGCACTGGCAGTGCTGGCTGTGTGGGGGTGCACTGACAGTGCTGGCTGTGTGGGGAGCACTGACAGTGCTGGCTGGGTGGTGGGAGCACTGACAGTGCTGGCTGTGTGGGGGAGCGCTGACAGTGCTGGCTGTGTGGGTGGAGCACTGACAGTGCTGGCTGTGTGGGGGAGCACTGACAGTGCTGGCTGTTTGGCGGAGCACAGACAGTACTGGCTGTGTGGGGGAGCACTGACAGTGCTGGCTGTGTGAGGGAGCACTGACTGTGCTGGCTGAGTGCTGGGAGCACTGATAGTGCTGGCTGTGTGGTGGGAGCAATGACAGTGCTGGCTGTGTGGTGGTAGCATTGACAGTGCTGGCTCTGTTGTTGGAGCACTGACAGGGCTGGCTGTTTGGTGGGAGCACTGACAGTGCTGGGTGTGTGGGGGAGCACTGACACTGCTGGCTGTGTGGTGGGAGCACTGACAGTGCTGTCTGTGTGGGCGGAGCACTGTCAGTGCTGGCTGTGTGGGGGAGCACTGACAGGGCTGGCTGTGTGGGGGAGCACTGACAGTGCTGGCTGTGTGGTGGGAGCACTGACAGTGCTGGCTGTGTGGTGGGAGCACTGACAGTGCTGGCTGTGTGGTGGGAGAACTGACAGTGGTGGCTGTGTGGGGGGAGCACTGACAGTGCTGGATGTGTGAGTTGGCACTGACTGTGCTGGCTGTGTGGTGGGAGCACTGACAGTGCTGGCTGTGTGGTGGGAGCACTGACAGTGCTGGCTGTGTGGGGGAGCACTGACAGGGCTGGCTGTGTGGTGGGAGCACTGACAGTGTTGGCTGTGTGGGGGGAGCACTTACAGTGCTGGCTGTGTGGGGGAGAACTGACAGTGCTGGCTGTGTGGTGGGAGCAATGACAGTGCTGGCTGTGTGGTGGTAGCATTGGCAGTGCTGGCTGTGTTGTGGGAGCACTAACAGAGCTGGCTGTGTTGTGGGAGCACTGACAGGGCTGGCTGTTTGGTGGGAGCACTGACAGTGCTGGCTGTGTGGGGGAGCACTGACACTGCTGGCTGTGTGGTGGGAGCACTGACAGTGCTGTCTGTGTGGGGGGAGCACTGCCAGTGCTGGCTGTGTGGGGGGAGCACTGACAGGGCTGGCTGTGTGTTGGGAGCACTGACAGTGCTGGCTGTGTGTTGGGAGCACTGACTGTGCTGGCTGTGTGTTGGGAGCACTGACAGTGCTGGCTGTGTGTTGGGAGCACTGACAGTGCTGGCTGTGTGTTGGGAGCACTGACAGTGCTGGCTGTGTGGTGGGAGCACTGAGAGTGCTGGCTGTGCGGGGGAGCACTGACAGTGCTGGCTGTGTGGGGGAGCACTGACAGTGCTGGCTGTGTGGGGGTAGCACTGACAGTGTGGCTGTGTGGGGGAGCACTGACAGTGCTGGCTGTGTGGTGGGAGCACTGACAGTGTTGGCTGTGTTGTGTGAGCACTGGCAGTGCTGGCTGTGTGGGGGAGCACTGTCAGTGCTGGCTCTGTGGTGGGAGCACTGACAGTGCTGGCTGTGTGGGGCAGCACTGACAGATATGGCTGTGTGGTGGCATCACTGACAGTGCTGGCTGTGTGGTGGGAGCACAGACAGTGCTGGATATGTGCTGACAGTGCTGGCTGAGTGAGTGGAGCACTGACATGGTGGCTGTCTGGGGGGCACTGACACTGCTGGCAGTGTGGGGAGAGCACTGACAGTGCTGGCTGTGTGGTGGGAGCACTGACAGTGCTGGCTGCGTGGTGGGAGCACTGACAGTGCTGGCTGTGTGGGGGTGCACTGACAGCGCTAGCTGTGTGGGGAGCACTGACAGTGCTAGCTGATTGGGGGGAGCACTGACAGTGCTGGCTGTGTGGTGGGAGCTTTGATAGTGCTGGTTGTGTGGCGGGAGCACTGACAGTGCTGGCTGTGTGGTGGGAGCACTGACAGTGTTGGCTGTGTGGGGGGAGCACTTACATTGCTGGCTGTGTGGGGAGCACTGACAGTGCTGGCTGTGTGGGGAAGCACTGACAGTGCTGGCGGTGTGGTGGGAGCAATGACAGTGCTGGTATTGAGGTGGTAGCACTGACAGTGCTGGCTGTGTGGTGGGAGAACTGACAGTGCTGGCTGTGTGGCGGGAGCACTGACAGTGCTGGCTGTGTGGAGGGAGCACTGACACGGCTGGCTGTGTGGTAGGAGCACTGACAGTGCTGGCTGTGTGGGGGTGCACTGATAGTGCTGGCTGTGTGGGGAGAGCACTGACAGTGCTAGCTGTGTGGTGGGAGCACTGACAGTGCTAGCTGATTGGGGGAGCACTGACAGTGCTGCCTGTGTGGAGCGAGCACTGACAGTGCTGGCTGTGTGGGGCGAGCACGGACAGTGCTGGCTGTGTGGTGGGAGCACTGACAGTGCTGGCTGTGTGGGGGAGCACGGACAGTGCTGCCTGTGTGGGGGGATCACTGACAGTGCTGGCTGTGTGTGGGGAGCACTGACAGTGCTGGCTGTGTGGGGAGAGCACTGACAGTGCTGGCTGTGTGGTGGGAGCACTGTCAGTGCTGGCTGTGTGGGGGAGCACCGACAGTGCTGGCTGTGTGGGTGGAGCACTGACAGTGCTGGCTGTGTGGGGGAGCACTGACAGTGCTGGCTGTTTGGCGGAGCACAGACAGTACTGGCTGTGTGGGGGAGCACTGACAGTGCTGGCTGTGTGAGGGAGCACTGACTGTGCTGGCTGTGTGCTGGGAGCACTGATAGTGCTGGCTGTGTGTGGGTAGTACTGACAGTGCTGGCTTTGTGGGGGTAGCACTGACAGTGCTGGCTGTGTGGGGGGAGCACTGACAGTGCTGGCTGTGTGGTGGCAGCATTGACAGTGTTGGCTGTGTGGTGGGAGCACTGGCAGTGCTGGCTGTGTGGGGGGAGCACTGTCAGTGCTGGCTCTGTGGTGGGAGCACTGAAAGTGCTGGTTGTGTGGGGGAGCACTGACAGAGATGGCTGTGTGGTGGGAGCACTGACAGTGCTGGCTTTGTGGTGGGAGCACTGACAGTGCTGGATATGTGGGAGAGAACTGACAGTGCTGGCTGAGTGAGTGGAGCACTGACGTGCTGGCTGTGTGGGGGGAGCACTGACAGTGCTGGCAGTGTGGGGAGAGCACTGACAGTGCTAGCTGTGTGGTGGGAGCACTGACAGTGCTGGCTGCGTGGTGGGAGCACTGACAGTGCTGGTTGTGTGGGGGGAGCAATAACAGTGCTGGCTGTGTGGTGGGAGCACTGGCAGTGCTGGCTGTGTGGGGGTGCACTGACAGTGCTGGCTGTATGGGGGAGCACTGACAGTGCTTGCTGATTGGGGGGAGCAAGGACAGTTCTGGCTGTGTGGGGCGAGCTCGGACAGTGCTGGCTGTGTGGTGGGAGCACTGACAGTGCTGGTTGTGTGGCGGGAGCACGGACAGTGCTGGTTGTGTGGTGGGAGCACTGACAGTGTTGGCTGTGTGGGGGGAGCACTTACAGTGCTGGCTTTGTGGGGGAGCACTGACAGTGCTGGCTGTGTGGTGGGAGCAATGACAGTGCTGGCTGTGTGGTGGGAGCACTGACAGTGCTGGCTGTGTTGTGGGAGCACTGACAGGGTTGGCTGTTTGGTGGGAGCACTGACAGTGCTGGCTGTGTGGGGGTGCACTGACACTGCTGGCTGTGTGGTGGGAGCACTGACAGTGCTGTCTGTGTGGGCGGAGCACTGTCAGTGCTGGCTGTGTGGGGGAGCACTGACAGGGCTGGCTGTGTGGGGGAGCACTGACAGTGCTGGCTGTGTGGTGGGAGAACTGACAGTGGTGGCTGTGTGGGGGAGCACTGACAGTGCTGGATGTGTGGGGGGAGCACTGACAGTGCTGGCTGTGTGGTGGGAGCACTGACAGTGCTGGCTGTGCGGGGGAGCACTGACAGTGCTGGCTGTGTGGTAGGAGCACTGACAGTGCTGGCTGTGTGGTGGGAGCACTGACAGTGCTGGCTGTGTGGTGGGAGCACTGACAGTGCTGGCTGTGCGGGGGGAGCACTGACAGTGCTGGCTGTATGGGGGAGCACTGACAGTGCTGGCTGTGTGGGGGTAGCACTGACAGTGCTGGCTGTGTGGGGGAGCACTGACAGTGCTGGCTGTGTGGTGGGAGCACTGACAGTGTTGGCTGTGTGGTGGGAGCACTGGCAGTGCTGGCTGTATGGGGGGAGCACTGACAGTGCTAGCTGTGTGGTGGGAGCACTGACAGTGCTAGCTGATTGGGGGAGCACTGACAGTGCTGCCTGTGTGGAGGGAGCACTGACAGTGCTGGCTGTGTGGGGCGAGCACGGACATTGCTGGCTGTGTGGTGGGAGCACTGACAGTGCTGGCTGTGTGGGGGAGCACGGACAGTGCTGCCTGTGTGGGGGGATCACTGACAGTGCTGGCTGTGTGTGGGGAGCACTGACAGTGCTGGCTGTGTGGGGGAGCACTTCCAGTGCTGGCTGTGTGGGGGGAGCAATGACAGTGCTGGTTGTGTGGTGGGAGCACTGAGTTTGCTGGCTGTGTGGTGGAAGAACTGACAGTGCTGGCTGTGTGGGGGGAGCACTTACAGTGCTGGCTGTGTCGGGGGAGCACTGACAGTGCTGGCTATGTGGGGGAGCACTGGCAATGCTGGCTGTGTGGTGGGAGCACTGACAGTGCTGGCTGTGTGGTGGTAGCACTGTCAGTGCTGGTGTGTGGGGGAGCACTGACAGTGCTGGCTGTGTGGGGGAGCACTGACAGTGCTGGGTGTGTGGTGGGAGCACTGGCAGTGCTGGCTGTGTGGGGGAGCACTGACAGTGCTGGCTGTGTGGGGGAGCACTGACAGTGCTGGCTGGGTGGTGGGAGCACTGACAGTGCTGGCTGTGTGGGGGAGCACTGACAGTGCTGGCTGTGTGGGTGGAGCACTGACAGTGCTGGCTGTGTTGGGGAGCACTGACAGTGCTGGCTGTTTGGCGGAGCGCAGACAGTACTGGCTGTGTGGGGGAGCACTGACAGTGCTGGCTGTGTGAGGGAGCACTGACTGTGCTGGCTGAGTGCTGGGAGCACTGATAGTGCTGGCTGTGTGGTGGGAGCAATGACAGTGCTGGCTGTGTGGTGGTAGCATTGACAGCGCTGGCTCTGTTGTGGGAGCACTGACAGGGCTGGCTGTTTGGTGGGAGCACTGACAGTGCTGGCTGTGTGGGGGAGCACTGACACTGCTGGCTGTGTGGTGGGAGCATTGACAGTGCTGTCTGTGTGGGCGGAGCACTGTCAGTGCTGGCTGTGTGGGGGAGCACTGACAGGGCTGGCTGTGTGGGGGAGCACTGACAGTGCTGGCTGTGTGGTGGGAGCACTGACAGTGCTGGCTGTGTGGTGGGAGCACTGACAGTGCTGGCTGTGTGGTGGGAGAACTGACAGTGGTGGCTGTGTGGGGGGAGCACTGACAGTGCTGGATGTGTGAGGGAGCACTGACTGTGCTGGCTGTGTGGTGGGAGCACTGACAGTGCTGGCTGTGTGGTGGGAGCACTGACAGTGCTGGCTGTGTGGGGGGAGCACTGACAGGGCTGGCTGTGTGGGGGAGAACTGACAGTGCTGGCTGTGTGGTGGGAGCAATGACAGTGCTGGCTGTGTGGTGGTAGCATTGACAGTGCTGGCTGTGTTGTGGGAGCACTAACAGAGCTGGCTGTGTTGTGGGAGCACTGACAGGGCTGGCTGTTTGGTGGGAGCACTGACAGTGCTGGCTGTGTGGGGGAGCACTGACACTGCTGGCTGTATGGTGGGAGCACTGACAGTGCTGTCTGTGTGGGGGGAGCACTGCCTTTGCTGGCTGTGTGGGGGGAGCACTGACATTGCTGGCTGTGTGTTGGGAGCACTGACAGTGCTGGCTGTGTGTTGGGAGCACTGACTGTGCTGGCTGTGTGTTGGGAGCACTGACAGTGCTGGCTTTGTGTTGGGAGCACTGACAGTGCTGGCTGTGTGTTGGGAGCACTGACAGTGCTGGCTGTGTGGTGGGAGCACTGAGAGTGCTGGCTGTGCGGGGGAGCACTGACAGTGCTGGCTGTGTGGGGGAGCACTGACAGTGCTGGCTGTGTGGGGGTAGCACTGACAGTGTGGCTGTGTGGGGAGCACTGACAGTGCTGGCTGTGTGGTGGGAGCACTGACAGTGTTGGCTGTGTGGTGTGAGCACTGGCAGTGCTGGCTGTGTGGGGGGAGCACTGTCAGTGCTGGCTCTGTGGTGGGAGCACTGACAGTGCTGGCTGTGTGGGGCAGCACTGACAGATATGGCTGTGTGGTGGCATCACTGACAGTGCTGGCTGTGTAGTGGGAGCACAGACAGTGCTGGATATGTGCTGACAGTGCTGGCTGAGTGAGTGGAGCACTGACATGGTGGCTGTCTGGGGGGCACTGACACTGCTGGCAGTGTGGGGAGAGCACTGACAGTGCTGGCTGTGTGGTGGGAGCACTGACAGTGCTGGCTGCGTGGTGGGAGCACTGACAGTGCTGGCTGTGTGGGGGTGCACTGACAGTGCTAGCTGTGTGGGTAGCACTGACAGTGCTAGCTGATTGGGGGGAGCACTGACAGTGCTGGCTGTGTGGTGGGAGCTTTGATAGTGCTGGTTGTGTGGCGGGAGCACTGACAGTGCTGGCTGTGTGGTGGGAGCACTGACAGTGTTGGCTGTGTGGGGGGAGCACTTACATTGCTGGCTGTGTGGGGAGCACTGACAGTGCTGGCTGTGTGGGGAAGCACTGACAGTGCTGGCTGTGTGGTGGGAGCAATGACAGTGCTGGTATTGAGGTGGTAGCACTGACAGTGCTGGCTGTGTGGTGGGAGAACTGACAGTGCTGGCTGTGTGGGGGGAGCACTGACAGTGCTGGCTGTGTGGAGGGAGCACTGACACGGCTGGCTGTGTGGTAGGAGCACTGACAGTGCTGGCTGTGTGGGGGTGCACTGACAGTGCTGGCTGTGTGGGGAGAGCACTGACAGTGCTAGCTGTGTGGTGGGAGCACTGACAGTGCTAGCTGATTGGGGGAGCACTGACAGTGCTGCCTGTGTGGAGGGAGCACTGACAGTGCTGGCTGTGTGGGGCGAGCACGGACAGTGCTGGCTGTGTGGTGGGAGCACTGACAGTGCTGGCTGTGTGGGGGAGCACGGACAGTGCTGCCTGTGTGGGGGGATCACTGACAGTGCTGGCTGTGTGTGGGGAGCACTGACAGTGCTGGCTGTGTGGGGAGAGCACTGACAGTGCTGGCTGTGTGGTGGGAGCACTGTCAGTGCTGGCTGTGTGGGGGAGCACCGACAGTGCTTGCTGTGTGGGTGGAGCACTGACAGTGCTGGCTGTGTGGGGGAGCACTGACAGTGCTGGCTGTTTGGCGGAGCACAGTCAGTACTGGCTGTGTGGGGGAGCACTGACAGTGCTGGCTGTGTGAGGGAGCACTGACTGTGCTGCATGTGTGCTGGGAGCACTGATAGTGCTGGCTGTGTGTGGGTAGTACTGACAGTGCTGGCTGTGTGGGGGTAGCACTGACAGTGCTGGCTGTGTGGGGGGAGCACTGACAGTGCTGGCTGTGTGGTGGCAGCATTGACAGTGTTGGCTGTGTGGTGGGAGCACTGGCAGTGCTGGCTGTGTGGGGGGAGCACTGTCAGTGCTGGCTCTGTGGTGGGAGCACTGAAAGTGCTGGTTGTGTGGGGGAGCACTGACAGAGATGGCTGTGTGGTGGGAGCACTGACAGTGCTGGCTTTGTGGTGGGAGCACTGACAGTGCTGGATATGTGGGAGAGAACTGACAGTGCTGGCTGAGTGAGTGGAGCACTGACGTGCTGGCTGTGTGGGGGGAGCACTGACAGTGCTGGCAGTGTGGGGAGAGCACTGACAGTGCTAGCTGTGTGGGGGGAGCACTGACAGTGCTGGCTGCGTGGTGGGAGCACTGACAGTGCTGGCTGTGTGGGGGGAGCAATGACAGTGCTGGCTGTGTGGTGGGAGCACTGGCAGTGCTGGCTGTGTGGGGGTGCACTGACAGTGCTGGCTGTATGGGGAGCACTGACAGTGCTTGCTGATTGGGGGGAGCAAGGACAGTTCTGGCTGTGTGGGGCGAGCTCGGACAGTGCTGGCTGTGTGGTGGGAGCACTGACAGTGCTGGTTGTGTGGTGGGAGCACTGACAGTGTTGGCTGTGTGGGGGGAGCACTTACAGTGCTGGCTTTGTGGGGGAGCACTGACAGTGCTGGCTGTGTGGTGGGAGCAATGACAGTGCTGGCTGTGTGGTGGGAGCACTGACAGTGCTGGCTGTGTTGTGGGAGCGCTGACAGGGCTGGCTGTTTGGTGGGAGCACTGACAGTGCTGGCTGTGTGTGCGTGCACTGACACTGCTGTCTGTGTGGCGGGAGCACTGACAGTGCTGTCTGTGTGGGCGGAGCACTGTCAGTGCTGGCTGTGTGGGGGAGCACTGACAGGGCTGGCTGTGTGGGGGAGCACTGACAGTGCTGGCTGTGTGGTGGGAGAACTGACAGTGGTGGCTGTGTGGGGGGAGCACTGACAGTGCTGGATGTGTGGGGGAGCACTGACAGTGCTGGCTGTGTGGTGGGAGCACTGACAGTGCTGGCTGTGCGGGGGGAGCACTGACAGTGCTGGCTGTGTGGTGGGAGCACTGACAGTGCTGGCTGTGTGGTGGGAGCACTGACAGTGCTGGCTGTGTGGTGGGAGCACTGACAGTGCTGGCTGTTCGGGGGGAGCACTGACAGTGCTGGCTGTGTGGGGGAGCACTGACAGTGCTGGCTGTGTGGGGGTAGCACTGACAGTGCTGGCTGTGTGGGGGAGCACTGACAGTGCTGGCTGTGTGGTGGGAGCACTGACAGTGTTGGCTGTGTGGTGGGAGCACTGGCAGTGCTGGCTGTGTGGGGGGAGCACTGACAGTGCTAGCTGTGTGGTGGGAGCACTGACAGTGCTAGCTGATTGGGGGAGCACTGACAGTGCTGCCTGTGTGGAGGGAGCACTGACAGTGCTGGCTGTGTGGGGCGAGCACGGACATTGCTGGCTGTGTGGTGGGAGCACTGACAGTGCTGGCTGTGTGGGGGAGCACGGACAGTGCTGCCTATGTGGGGGGATCACTGACAGTGCTGGCTGTGTGTGGGGAGCACTGACAGTGCTGGCTGTGTGGGGGGAGCACTTCCAGTGCTGGCTGTGTGGGGGGAGCAATGACAGTGCTGGTTGTGTGGTGGGAGCACTGAGTTTGCTGGCTGTGTGGTGGAAGAACTGACAGTGCTGGCTGTGTGGGGGGAGCACTTACAGTGCTGGCTGTGTCGGGGGAGCACTGACAGTGCTGGCTATGTGGGGGAGCACTGGCAGTGCTGGCTGTGTGGGGGTAGCACTGACAGTGCTGGCTGTGTGGGGGAGCACTGACAGTGCTGGCTGTGTGGTGGGAGCACTGACAGTGTTGGCTGTGTGGTGGGAGCACTGGCAGTGCTGGCTGTGTGGGGGGAGCACTGACAGTGCTAGCTGTGTGGTGGGAGCACTGACAGTGCTGGCTGTGTGTGGGGAGCACTGACAGTGCTGGCTGTGTGGGGGGAGCACTTCCAGTGCTGGCTGTGTGGGGGGAGCAATGACAGTGCTGGTTGTGTGGTGGGAGCACTGAGTTTGCTGGCTGTGTGGTGGAAGAACTGACAGTGCTGGCTGTGTGGGGGGAGCACTTACAGTGCTGGCTGTGTCGGGGGAGCACTGACAGTGCTGGCTATGTGGGGGAGCACTGGCAGTGCTGGCTGTGTGGTGGGAGCACTGACAGTGCTGGCTGTGTGGTGGGAGCACTGTCAGTGCTGGTGTGTGGGGGAGCACTGACAGTGCTGGCTGTGTGGTGGGAGCACTGACAGTGCTGGCTGTGTGGGGGAGCACTGACAGTGCTGGGTGTGTGGTGGGAGCACTGGCAGTGCTGGCTGTGTGGGGGTGCACTGACAGTGCTGGCTGTGTGGGGGAGCACTGACAGTGCTGGCTGGGTGGTGGGAGCACTGACAGTGCTGGCTGTGTGGGGGAGCACTGACAGTGCTGGCTGTGTGGGTGGAGCACTGACAGTGCTGGCTGTGTGGGGGAGCACTGACAGTGCTGGCTGTTTGGCGGAGCACAGACAGTACTGGCTGTGTGGGGAGCACTGACAGTGCTGGCTGTGTGAGGGAGCACTGACTGTGCTGGCTGAGTGCTGGGAGCACTGATAGTGCTGGCTGTGTGGTGGGAGCAATGACAGTGCTGGCTGTGTGGTGGTAGCATTGACAGTGCTGGCTCTGTTGTTGGAGCACTGACAGGGCTGGCTGTTTGGTGGGAGCACTGACAGTGCTGGCTGTGTGGGGGAGCACTGACACTGCTGGCTGTGTGGTGGGAGCACTGACAGTGCTGTCTGTGTGGGCGGAGCACTGTCAGTGCTGGCTGTGTGGGGGAGCACTGACAGGGCTGGCTGTGTGGGGGAGCACTGACAGTGCTGGCTGTGTGGTGGGAGCACTGACAGTGCTGGCTGTGTGGTGGGAGCACTGACAGTGCTGGCTGTGTGGTGGGAGAACTGACAGTGGTGGCTGTGTGGGGGGAGCACTGACAGTGCTGGATGTGTGAGGGAGCACTGACTGTGCTGGCTGTGTGGTGGGAGCACTGACAGTGCTGGCTGTGTGGTGGGAGCACTGACAGTGCTGGCTGTGTGGGGGGAGCACGGACAGGGCTGGCTGTGTGGTGGGAGCACTGACAGTGTTGGCTGTGTGGGGGGAGCACTTACAGTGCTGGCTGTGTGGGGGAGAACTGACAGTGCTGGCTGTGTGGTGGGAGCAATGACAGTGCTGGCTGTGTGGTGGTAGCATTGACAGTGCTGGCTGTGTTGTGGGAGCACTAACAGAGCTGGCTGTGTTGTGGGAGCACTGACAGGGCTGGCTGTTTGGTGGGAGCACTGACAGTGCTGGCTGTGTGGGGGAGCACTGACACTGCTGGCTGTGTGGTGGGAGCACTGACAGTGCTGTCTGTGTGGGGGGAGCACTGCCAGTGCTGGCTGTGTGGGGGGAGCACTGACAGGGCTGGCTGTGTGTTGGGAGCACTGACAGTGCTGGCTGTGTGTTGGGAGCACTGACTGTGCTGGCTGTGTGTTGGGAGCACTGACAGTGCTGGCTGTGTGTTGGGAGCACTGAGAGTGCTGGCTGTGTGTTGGGAGCACTGACAGTGCTGGCTGTGTGGTGGGAGCACTGAGAGTGCTGGCTGTGCGGGGGAGCACTGACAGTGCTGGCTGTGTGGGGGAGCACTGACAGTGCTGGCTGTGTGGGGGTAGCACTGACAGTGTGGCTGTGTGGGGGAGCACTGCCAGTGCTGGCTGTGTGGTGGGAGCACTGACAGTGTTGGCTGTGTGGGCGGAGCACTGTCAGTGCTGGCTGTGTGGGGGAGCACTGACAGGGCTGGCTGTGTGGGGGAGCACTGACAGTGCTGGCTGTGTGGTGGGAGAACTGACAGTGGTGGCTGTGTGGGGGGAGCACTGACAGTGCTGGATGTGTGAGGGAGCACTGACTGTGCTGGCTGTGTGGTGGGAGCACTGTCAGTGCTGGTGTGTGGGGGAGCACTGACAGTGCTGGCTGTGTGGTGGGAGCACTGACAGTGCTGGCTGTGTGGGGGAGCACTGACAGTGCTGGGTGTGTGGTGGGAGCACTGGCAGTGCTGGCTGTGTGGGGGAGCACTGACAGTGCTGGCTGTGTGGGGGAGCACTGACAGTGCTGGCTGGGTGGTGGGAGCTCTGACAGTGCTGGCTGTGTGGGGGAGCACTGACAGTGCTGGCTGTGTGGGTGGAGCACTGACAGTGCTGTCTGTGTGGGCGGAGCACTGTCAGTGCTGGCTGTGTGGGGGAGCACTGACAGGGCTGGCTGTGTGGGGGAGCACTGACAGTGCTGGCTGTGTGGTGGGAGCACTGACAGTGCTGGCTGTGTGGTGGGAGCACTGACAGTGCTGGCTGTGTGGTGGGAGAACTGACAGTGGTGGCTGTGTGGGGGGAGCACTGACAGTGCTGGATGTGTGAGGGAGCACTGACTGTGCTGGCTGTGTGGTGGGAGCACTGACAGTGCTGGCTGTGTGGTGGGAGCACTGACAGTGCTGGCTGTGTGGGGGGAGCACTGACAGGGCTGGCTGTGTGGTGGGAGCACTGACAGTGTTGGCTGTGTGGGGGGAGCACTTACAGTGCTGGCTGTGTGGGGGAGAACTGACAGTGCTGGCTGTGTGGTGGGAGCAATGACAGTGCTGGCTGTGTGGTGGTAGCATTGACAGTGCTGGCTGTGTTGTGGGAGCACTAACAGAGCTGGCTGTGTTGTGGGAGCACTGACAGGGCTGGCTGTTTGGTGGGAGCACTGACAGTGCTGGCTGTGTGGGGGAGCACTGACACTGCTGGCTGTGTGGTGGGAGCACTGACAGTGCTGTCTGTGTGGGGGGAGCACTGCCAGTGCTGGCTGTGTGGGGGGAGCACTGACAGGGCTGGCTGTGTGTTGGGAGCACTGACAGTGCTGGCTGTGTGTTGGGAGCACTGACTGTGCTGGCTGTGTGTTGGGAGCACTGACAGTGCTGGCTGTGTGTTGGGAGCACTGAGAGTGCTGGCTGTGTGTTGGGAGCACTGACAGTGCTGGCTGTGTGGTGGGAGCACTGAGAGTGCTGGCTGTGCGGGGGAGCACTGACAGTGCTGGCTGTGTGGGGGAGCACTGACAGTGCTGGCTGTGTGGGGGTAGCACTGACAGTGTGGCTGTGTGGGGGAGCACTGCCAGTGCTGGCTGTGTGGTGGGAGCACTGACAGTGTTGGCTGTGTGGGCGGAGCACTGTCAGTGCTGGCTGTGTGGGGGAGCACTGACAGGGCTGGCTGTGTGGGGGAGCACTGACAGTGCTGGCTGTGTGGTGGGAGAACTGACAGTGGTGGCTGTGTGGGGGGAGCACTGACAGTGCTGGATGTGTGAGGGAGCACTGACTGTGCTGGCTGTGTGGTGGGAGCACTGTCAGTGCTGGTGTGTGGGGGAGCACTGACAGTGCTGGCTGTGTGGTGGGAGCACTGACAGTGCTGGCTGTGTGGGGGAGCACTGACAGTGCTGGGTGTGTGGTGGGAGCACTGGCAGTGCTGGCTGTGTGGGGGAGCACTGACAGTGCTGGCTGTGTGGGGGAGCACTGACAGTGCTGGCTGGGTGGTGGGAGCTCTGACAGTGCTGGCTGTGTGGGGGAGCACTGACAGTGCTGGCTGTGTGGGTGGAGCACTGACAGTGCTGGCTGTGTGGGGGAGCACTGACAGTGCTGGCTGTTTGGCGGAGCACAGACAGTACTGGCTGTGTGGGGGAGCACTGACAGTGCTGGCTGTGTGAGGGAGCACTGACTGTGCTGGCTGAGTGCTGGGAGCACTGATAGTGCTGGCTGTGTGGTGGGAGCAATGACAGTGCTGGCTGTGTGGTGGTAGCATTGACAGCGCTGGCTCTGTTGTGGGAGCACTGACAGGGCTGGCTGTTTGGTGGGAGCACTGACAGTGCTGGCTGTGTGGGGGAGCACTGACACTGCTGGCTGTGTGGTGGGAGCACTGACAGTGCTGTCTGTGTGGGCGGAGCACTGTCAGTGCTGGCTGTGTGGGGGAGCACTGACAGGGCTGGCTGTGTGGGGGAGCACTGACAGTGCTGGCTGTGTGGTGGGAGCACTGACAGTGCTGGCTGTGTGGTGGGAGCACTGACAGTGCTGGCTGTGTGGTGGGAGAACTGACAGTGGTGGCTGTGTGGGGGAGCACTGACAGTGCTGGATGTGTGAGGGAGCACTGACTGTGCTGGCTGTGTGGTGGGAGCACTGACAGTGCTGGCTGTGTGGTGGGAGCACTGACAGTGCTGGCTGTGTGGGGGGAGCACTGACAGGGCTGGCTGTGTGGGGGAGAACTGACAGTGCTGGCTGTGTGGTGGGAGCAATGACAGTGCTGGCTGTGTGGTGGTAGCATTGACAGTGCTGGCTGTGTTGTGGGAGCACTAACAGAGCTGGCTGTGTTGTGGGAGCACTGACAGGGCTGGCTGTTTGGTGGGAGCACTGACAGTGCTGGCTGTGTGGGGGAGCACTGACACTGCTGGCTGTATGGTGGGAGCACTGACAGTGCTGTCTGTGTGGGGGGAGCACTGCCAGTGCTGGCTGTGTGGGGGGAGCA
Organism: Scyliorhinus torazame; assembly: GCF_047496885.1. Taxonomy (NCBI): domain Eukaryota; kingdom Metazoa; phylum Chordata; class Chondrichthyes; order Carcharhiniformes; family Scyliorhinidae; genus Scyliorhinus; species Scyliorhinus torazame. The sequence goes on from NC_092711.1 coordinate 15,767,702, forward strand.
CTGACATTGCTGGCTGTGTGTTGGGAGCACTGACAGTGCTGGCTGTGTGTTGGGAGCACTGACTGTGCTGGCTGTGTGTTGGGAGCACTGACAGTGCTGGCTGTGTGTTGGGAGCACTGACAGTGCTGGCTGTGTGTTGGGAGCACTGACAGTGCTGGCTGTGTGGTGGGAGCACTGAGAGTGCTGGCTGTGCGGGGGAGCACTGACAGTGCTGGCTGTGTGGGGGAGCACTGACAGTGCTGGCTGTGTGGGGGTAGCACTGACAGTGTGGCTGTGTGGGGAGCACTGACAGTGCTGGCTGTGTGGTGGGAGCACTGACAGTGTTGGCTGTGTGGTGTGAGCACTGGCAGTGCTGGCTGTGTGGGGGGAGCACTGTCAGTGCTGGCTCTGTGGTGGGAGCACTGACAGTGCTGGCTGTGTGGGGCAGCACTGACAGATATGGCTGTGTGTTGGCATCACTGACTGTGCTGGCTGTGTGGTGGGAGCACAGACAGTGCTGGATATGTGCTGACAGTGCTGGCTGAGTGAGTGGAGCACTGACATGGTGGCTGTCTGGGGGGCACTGACACTGCTGGCAGTGTGGGGAGAGCACTGACAGTGCTGGCTGTGTGGTGGGAGCACTGACAGTGCTGGCTGCGTGGTGGGAGCACTGACAGTGCTGGCTGTGTGGGGGTGCACTGACAGTGCTAGCTGTGTGGGGAGCACTGACAGTGCTAGCTGATTGGGGGGAGCACTGACAGTGCTGGCTGTGTGGTGGGAGCTTTGATAGTGCTGGTTGTGTGGCGGGAGCACTGACAGTGCTGGCTGTGTGGTGGGAGCACTGACAGTGTTGGCTGTGTGGGGGGAGCACTTACATTGCTGGCTGTGTGGGGAGCACTGACAGTGCTGGCTGTGTGGGGAAGCACTGACAGTGCTGGCTGTGTGGTGGGAGCAATGACAGTGCTGGTATTGAGGTGGTAGCACTGACAGTGCTGGCTGTGTGGTGGGAGAACTGACAGTGCTGGCTGTGTGGGGGGAGCACTGACAGTGCTGGCTGTGTGGAGGGAGCACTGACACGGCTGGCTGTGTGGTAGGAGCACTGACAGTGCTGGCTGTGTGGGGGTGCACTGACAGTGCTGGCTGTGTGGGGAGAGCACTGACAGTGCTAGCTGTGTGGTGGGAGCACTGACAGTGCTAGCTGATTGGGGGAGCACTGACAGTGCTGCCTGTGTGGAGGGAGCACTGACAGTGCTGGCTGTGTGGGGCGAGCACGGACAGTGCTGGCTGTGTGGTGGGAGCACTGACAGTGCTGGCTGTGTGGGGGAGCACGGACAGTGCTGCCTGTGTGGGGGGATCACTGTCAGTGCTGGCTGTGTGTGGGGAGCACTGACAGTGCTGGCTGTGTGGGGAGAGCACTGACAGTGCTGGCTGTGTGGTGGGAGCACTGTCAGTGCTGGCTGTGTGGGGGAGCACCGACAGTGCTGGCTGTGTGGGTGGAGCACTGACAGTGCTGGCTGTGTGGGGGAGCACTGACAGTGCTGGCTGTTTGGCGGAGCACAGTCAGTACTGGCTGTGTGGGGGAGCACTGACAGTGCTGGCTGTGTGAGGGAGCACTGACTGTGCTGCATGTGTGCTGGGAGCACTGATAGTGCTGGCTGTGTGGTGGGAGCACTGACAGTGTTGGCTGTGTGGGCGGAGCACTGTCAGTGCTGGCTGTGTGGGGGAGCACTGACAGAGCTGGCTGTGTGGGGGAGCACTGACAGTGCTGGCTGTGTGGTGGGAGAACTGACAGTGGTGGCTGTGTGGGGGGAGCACTGACAGTGCTGGATGTGTGAGGGAGCACTGACTGTGCTGGCTGTGTGGTGGGAGCACTGTCAGTGCTGGTGTGTGGGGGAGCACTGACAGTGCTGGCTGTGTGGTGGGAGCACTGACAGTGCTGGCTGTGCGGGGGAGCACTGACAGTGCTGGGTGTGTGGTGGGAGCACTGGCAGTGCTGGCTGTGTGGGGGAGCACTGACAGTGCTGGCTGTGTGGGGGAGCACTGACAGTGCTGGCTGGGTGGTGGGAGCTCTGACAGTGCTAGCTGTGTGGGGGAGCACTGACAGTGCTGGCTGTGTGGGTGGAGCACTGACAGTGCTGTCTGTGTGGGCGGAGCACTGTCAGTGCTGGCTGTGTGGGGGAGCACTGACAGGGCTGGCTGTGTGGGGGAGCACTGACAGTGCTGGCTGTGTGGTGGGAGCACTGACAGTGCTGGCTGTGTGGTGGGAGCACTGACAGTGCTGGCTGTGTGGTGGGAGAACTGACAGTGGTGGCTGTGTGGGGGGAGCACTGACAGTGCTGGATGTGTGAGGGAGCACTGACTGTGCTGGCTGTGTGGTGGGAGCACTGACAGTGCTGGCTGTGTGGTGGGAGCACTGACAGTGCTGGCTGTGTGGGGGGAGCACTGACAGGGCTGGCTGTGTGGTGGGAGCACTGACAGTGTTGGCTGTGTGGGGGGAGCACTTACAGTGCTGGCTGTGTGGGGGAGAACTGACAGTGCTGGCTGTGTGGTGGGAGCAATGACAGTGCTGGCTGTGTGGTGGTAGCATTGACAGTGCTGGCTGTGTTGTGGGAGCACTAACAGAGCTGGCTGTGTTGTGGGAGCACTGACAGGGCTGGCTGTTTGGTGGGAGCACTGACAGTGCTGGCTGTGTGGGGGAGCACTGACACTGCTGGCTGTGTGGTGGGAGCACTGACAGTGCTGTCTGTGTGGGGGGAGCACTGCCAGTGCTGGCTGTGTGGGGGGAGCACTGACAGGGCTGGCTGTGTGTTGGGAGCACTGACAGTGCTGGCTGTGTGTTGGGAGCACTGACTGTGCTGGCTGTGTGTTGGGAGCACTGACAGTGCTGGCTGTGTGTTGGGAGCACTGAGAGTGCTGGCTGTGTGTTGGGAGCACTGACAGTGCTGGCTGTGTGGTGGGAGCACTGAGAGTGCTGGCTGTGCGGGGGAGCACTGACAGTGCTGGCTGTGTGGGGGAGCACTGACAGTGCTGGCTGTGTGGGGGTAGCACTGACAGTGTGGCTGTGTGGGGGAGCACTGCCAGTGCTGGCTGTGTGGTGGGAGCACTGACAGTGTTGGCTGTGTGGGCGGAGCACTGTCAGTGCTGGCTGTGTGGGGGAGCACTGACAGGGCTGGCTGTGTGGGGGAGCACTGACAGTGCTGGCTGTGTGGTGGGAGAACTGACAGTGGTGGCTGTGTGGGGGGAGCACTGACAGTGCTGGATGTGTGAGGGAGCACTGACTGTGCTGGCTGTGTGGTGGGAGCACTGTCAGTGCTGGTGTGTGGGGGAGCACTGACAGTGCTGGCTGTGTGGTGGGAGCACTGACAGTGCTGGCTGTGTGGGGGAGCACTGACAGTGCTGGGTGTGTGTTGGGAGCACTGGCAGTGCTGGCTGTGTGGGGGAGCACTGACAGTGCTGGCTGTGTGGGGGAGCACTGACAGTGCTGGCTGGGTGGTGGGAGCTCTGACAGTGCTGGCTGTGTGGGGGAGCACTGACAGTGCTGGCTGTGTGGGTGGAGCACTGACAGTGCTGGCTGTGTGGGGGAGCACTGACAGTGCTGGCTGTTTGGCGGAGCACAGACAGTACTGGCTGTGTGGGGGAGCACTGACAGTGCTGGCTGTGTGAGGGAGCACTGACTGTGCTGGCTGAGTGCTGGGAGCACTGATAGTGCTGGCTGTGTGGTGGGAGCAATGACAGTGCTGGCTGTGTGGTGGTAGCATTGACAGCGCTGGCTCTGTTGTGGGAGCACTGACAGGGCTGGCTGTTTGGTGGGAGCACTGACAGTGCTGGCTGTGTGGGGGAGCACTGACACTGCTGGCTGTGTGGTGGGAGCACTGACAGTGCTGTCTGTGTGGGCGGAGCACTGTCAGTGCTGGCTGTGTGGGGGAGCACTGACAGGGCTGGCTGTGTGGGGGAGCACTGACAGTGCTGGCTGTGTGGTGGGAGCACTGACAGTGCTGGCTGTGTGGTGGGAGCACTGACAGTGCTGGCTGTGTGGTGGGAGAACTGACAGTGGTGGCTGTGTGGGGGAGCACTGACAGTGCTGGATGTGTGAGGGAGCACTGACTGTGCTGGCTGTGTGGTGGGAGCACTGACAGTGCTGGCTGTGTGGTGGGAGCACTGACAGTGCTGGCTGTGTGGGGGGAGCACTGACAGGGCTGGCTGTGTGGGGGAGAACTGACAGTGCTGGCTGTGTGGTGGGAGCAATGACAGTGCTGGCTGTGTGGTGGTAGCATTGACAGTGCTGGCTGTGTTGTGGGAGCACTAACAGAGCTGGCTGTGTTGTGGGAGCACTGACAGGGCTGGCTGTTTGGTGGGAGCACTGACAGTGCTGGCTGTGTGGGGGAGCACTGACACTGCTGGCTGTATGGTGGGAGCACTGACAGTGCTGTCTGTGTGGGGGGAGCACTGCCAGTGCTGGCTGTGTGGGGGGAGCACTGACATTGCTGGCTGTGTGTTGGGAGCACTGACAGTGCTGGCTGTGTGTTGGGAGCACTGACTGTGCTGGCTGTGTGTTGGGAGCACTGACAGTGCTGGCTGTGTGTTGGGAGCACTGACAGTGCTGGCTGTGTGTTGGGAGCACTGACAGTGCTGGCTGTGTGGTGGGAGCACTGAGAGTGCTGGCTGTGCGGGGGAGCACTGACAGTGCTGGCTGTGTGGGGGAGCACTGACAGTGCTGGCTGTGTGGGGGTAGCACTGACAGTGTGGCTGTGTGGGGAGCACTGACAGTGCTGGCTGTGTGGTGGGAGCACTGACAGTGTTGGCTGTGTGGTGTGAGCACTGGCAGTGCTGGCTGTGTGGGGGAGCACTGTCAGTGCTGGCTCTGTGGTGGGAGCACTGACAGTGCTGGCTGTGTGGGGCAGCACTGACAGATATGGCTGTGTGGTGGCATCACTGACTGTGCTGGCTGTGTGGTGGGAGCACAGACAGTGCTGGATATGTGCTGACAGTGCTGGCTGAGTGAGTGGAGCACTGACATGGTGGCTGTCTGGGGGGCACTGACACTGCTGGCAGTGTGGGGAGAGCACTGACAGTGCTGGCTGTGTGGTGGGAGCACTGACAGTGCTGGCTGCGTGGTGGGAGCACTGACAGTGCTGGCTGTGTGGGGGTGCACTGACAGTGCTAGCTGTGTGGGGAGCACTGGCAGTGCTAGCTGATTGGGGGGAGCACTGACAGTGCTGGCTGTGTGGTGGGAGCTTTGATAGTGCTGGTTGTGTGGCGGGAGCACTGACAGTGCTGGCTGTGTGGTGGGAGCACTGACAGTGTTGGCTGTGTGGGGGGAGCACTTACATTGCTGGCTGTGTGGGGAGCACTGACAGTGCTGGCTGTGTGGGGAAGCACTGACAGTGCTGGCTGTGTGGTGGGAGCAATGACAGTGCTGGTATTGAGGTGGTAGCACTGACAGTGCTGGCTGTGTGGTGGGAGAACTGACAGTGCTGGCTGTGTGGAGGGAGCACTGACACGGCTGGCTGTGTGGTAGGAGCACTGACAGTGCTGGCTGTGTGGGGGTGCACTGACAGTGCTGGCTGTGTGGGGGGAGCACTGACAGTGCTAGCTGTGTGGTGGGAGCACTGACAGTGCTAGCTGATTGGGGGAGCACTGACAGTGCTGCCTGTGTGGAGGGAGCACTGACAGTGCTGGCTGTGTGGGGCGAGCACGGACAGTGCTGGCTGTGTGGTGGGAGCACTGACAGTGCTGGCTGTGTGGGGGAGCACGGACAGTGCTGCCTGTGTGGGGGGATCACTGTCAGTGCTGGCTGTGTGTGGGGAGCACTGACAGTGCTGGCTGTGTGGGGAGAGCACTGACAGTGCTGGCTGTGTGGTGGGAGCACTGTCAGTGCTGGCTGTGTGGGGGAGCACCGACAGTGCTGGCTGTGTGGGTGGAGCACTGACAGTGCTGGCTGTGTGGGGGAGCACTGACAGTGCTGGCTGTTTGGCGGAGCACAGTCAGTACTGGCTGTGTGGGGGAGCACTGACAGTGCTGGCTGTGTGAGGGAGCACTGACTGTGCTGCATGTGTGCTGGGAGCACTGATAGTGCTGGCTGTGTGTGGGTAGTACTGACAGTGCTGGCTGTGTGGGGGTAGCACTGACAGTGCTGGCTGTGTGGGGGAGCACTGACAGTGCTGGCTGTGTGGTGGCAGCATTGACAGTGTTGGCTGTGTGGGGGAGCACGGACACTGCTGGCTGTGTGGTGGGAGCACTGACAGTGCTGTCTGTGTGGGCGGAGCACTGTCAGTGCTGGCTGTGTGGGGGAGCACTGACAGGGCTGGCTGTGTGGGGGAGCACTGACAGTGCTGGCTGTGTGGTGGGAGCACTGACAGTGCTGGCTGTGTGGTGGGAGCACTGACAGTGCTGGCTGTGTGGTGGGAGAACTGACAGTGGTGGCTGTGTGGGGGGAGCACTGACAGTGCTGGATGTGTGAGGGAGCACTGACTGTGCTGGCTGTGTGGTGGGAGCACTGACAGTGCTGGCTGTGTGGTGGGAGCACTGACAGTGCTGGCTGTGTGGGGGGAGCACTGACAGGGCTGGCTGTGTGGTGGGAGCACTGACAGTGTTGGCTGTGTGGGGGGAGCACTTACAGTGCTGGCTGTGTGGGGGAGAACTGACAGTGCTGGCTGTGTGGTGGGAGCAATGACAGTGCTGGCTGTGTGGTGGTAGCATTGACAGTGCTGGCTGTCTTGTGGGAGCACTAACAGAGCTGGCTGTGTTGTGGGAGCACTGACAGGGCTGGCTGTTTGGTGGGAGCACTGACAGTGCTGGCTGTGTGGGGGAGCACTGACACTGCTGGCTGTGTGGTGGGAGCACTGACAGTGCTGTCTGTGTGGGGGGAGCACTGCCAGTGCTGGCTGTGTGGGGGGAGCACTGACAGGGCTGGCTGTGTGTTGGGAGCACTGACAGTGCTGGCTGTGTGTTGGGAGCACTGACTGTGCTGGCTGTGTGTTGGGAGCACTGACAGTGCTGGCTGTGTGTTGGGAGCACTGAGAGTGCTGGCTGTGTGTTGGGAGCACTGACAGTGCTGGCTGTGTGGTGGGAGCACTGAGAGTGCTGGCTGTGCGGGGGAGCACTGACAGTGCTGGCTGTGTGGGGGAGCACTGACAGTGCTGGCTGTGTGGGGGTAGCACTGACAGTGTGGCTGTGTGGGGAGCACTGACAGTGCTGGCTGTGTGGTGGGAGCACTGACAGTGTTGGCTGTGTGGGCGGAGCACTGTCAGTGCTGGCTGTGTGGGGGAGCACTGACAGGGCTGGCTGTGTGGGGGAGCACTGACAGTGCTGGCTGTGTGGTGGGAGCACTGACAGTGCTGGCTGTGTGGTGGGAGCACTGACAGTGCTGGCTGTGTGGTGGGAGAACTGACAGTGGTGGCTGTGTGGGGGGAGCACTGACAGTGCTGGATGTGTGAGGGAGCACTGACTGTGCTGGCTGTGTGGTGGGAGCACTGACAGTGCTGGCTTTGTGGTGGGAGCACTGACAGTGCTGGCTGTGTGGTGGGAGCACTGACAGGGCTGGCTGTGTGGTGGGAGCACTGACAGTGTTGGCTGTGTGGGGGGAGCACTTACAGTGCTGGCTGTGTGGGGGAGAACTGACAGTGCTGGCTGTGTGGTGGGAGCAATGACAGTGCTGGCTGTGTGGTGGTAGCATTGACAGTGCTGGCTGTGTTGTGGGAGCACTAACAGAGCTGGCTGTGTTGTGGGAGCACTGACAGGGCTGGCTGTTTGGTGGGAGCACTGACAGTGCTGGCTGTGTGGGGGAGCACTGACACTGCTGGCTGTGTGGTGGGAACACTGACAGTGCTGTCTGTGTGGGGGGAGCACTGCCAGTGCTGGCTGTGTGGGAGGAGCACTGACAGGGCTGGCTGTGTGTTGGGAGCACTGACAGTGCTGGCTGTGTGTTGGGAGCACTGACTGTGCTGGCTGTGTGTTGGGAGCACTGACAGTGCTGGCTGTGTGTTGGGAGCACTGAGAGTGCTGGCTGTGTGTTGGGAGCACTGACAGTGCTGGCTGTGTGGTGGGAGCACTGAGAGTGCTGGCTGTGCGGGGGAGCACTGACAGTGCTGGCTGTGTGGGGGAGCACTGACAGTGCTGGCTGTGTGGGGGTAGCACTGACAGTGTGGCTGTGTGGGGGAGCACTGACAGTGCTGGCTGTGTGGTGGGAGCACTGACAGTGTTGGCTGTGTGGTGTGAGCACTGGCAGTGCTGGCTGTGTGGGGGAGCACTGTCAGTGCTGGCTCTGTGGTGGGAGCACTGACAGTGCTGGCTGTGTGGGGCAGCACTGACAGATATGGCTGTGTGGTGGCATCACTGACAGTGCTGGCTGTGTGGTGGGAGCACAGACAGTGCTGGATATGTGCTGACAGTGCTGGCTGAGTGAGTGGAGCACTGACATGGTGGCTGTCTGGGGGGCACTGACACTGCTGGCAGTGTGGGGAGAGCACTGACAGTGCTGGCTGTGTGGTGGGAGCACTGACAGTGCTGGCTGCGTGGTGGGAGCACTGACAGTGCTGGCTGTGTGGGGGTGCACTGACAGTGCTAGCTGTGTGGGGAGCACTGACAGTGCTAGCTGATTGGGGGGAGCACTGACAGTGCTGGCTGTGTGGTGGGAGCTTTGATAGTGCTGGTTGTGTGGCGGGAGCACTGACAGTGCTGGCTGTGTGGTGGGAGCACTGACAGTGTTGGCTGTGTGGGGGGAGCACTTACATTGCTGGCTGTGTGGGGAGCACTGACAGTGCTGGCTGTGTGGGGAAGCACTGACAGTGCTGGCTGTGTGGTGGGAGCACTGTCAGTGCTGGCTGTGTGGGGGAGCACCGACAGTGCTGGCTGTGTGGGTGGAGCACTGACAGTGCTGGCTGTGTGGGGGAGCACTGACAGTGCTGGCTGTTTGGCGGAGCACAGTCAGTACTGGCTGTGTGGGGGAGCACTGACAGTGCTGGCTGTCTGAGGGAGCACTGACTGTGCTGCATGTGTGCTGGGAGCACTGATAGTGCTGGCTGTGTGTGGGTAGTACTGACAGTGCTGGCTGTGTGGGGGTAGCACTGACAGTGCTGGCTGTGTGGGGGGAGCACTGACAGTGCTGGCTGTGTGGTGGCAGCATTGACAGTGTTGGCTGTGTGGTGGGAGCTCTAGCAGTGCTGGCTGTGTGGGGGGAGCACTGTCAGTGCTGGCTCTGTGGTGGGAGCACTGAAAGTGCTGGTTGTGTGGGGGAGCACTGACAGAGATGGCTGTGTGGTGGGAGCACTGACAGTGCTGGCTTTGTGGTGGGAGCACTGACAGTGCTGGATATGTGGGAGAGAACTGACAGTGCTGGCTGAGTGAGTGGAGCACTGACGTGCTGGCTGTGTGGGGGGAGCACTGACAGTGCTGGCAGTGTGGGGAGAGCACTGACAGTGCTAGCTGTGTGGTGGGAGCACTGACAGTGCTGGCTGCGTGGTGGGAGCACTGACAGTGCTGGCTGTGTGGGGGGAGCAATGACAGTGCTGGCTGTGTGGTGGGAGCACTGGCAGTGCTGGCTGTGTGGGGGTGCACTGACAGTGCTGGCTGTATGGGGGAGCACTGACAGTGCTTGCTGATTGGGGGGAGCAAGGACAGTTCTGGCTGTGTGGGGCGAGCTCGGACAGTGCTGGCTGTGTGGTGGGAGCACTGACAGTGCTGGTTGTGTGGTGGGAGCACTGACAGTGTTGGCTGTGTGGGGGGAGCACTTACAGTGCTGGCTTTGTGGGGAGCACTGACAGTGCTGGCTGTGTGGTGGGAGCAATGACAGTGCTGGCTGTGTGGTGGGAGCACTGACAGTGCTGGCTGTGTTGTGGGAGCGCTGACAGGGCTGGCTGTTTGGTGGGAGCACTGACAGTGCTGGCTGTGTGTGCGTGCACTGACACTGCTGTCTGTGTGGTGGGAGCACTGACAGTGCTGTCTGTGTGGGCGGAGCACTGTCAGTGCTGGCTGTGTGGGGGAGCACTGACAGGGCTGGCTGTGTGGGGGAGCACTGACAGTGCTGGCTGTGTGGTGGGAGAACTGACAGTGGTGGCTGTGTGGGGGGAGCACTGACAGTGCTGGATGTGTGGGGGGAGCACTGACAGTGCTGGCTGTGTGGTGGGAGCACTGACAGTGCTGGCTGTGCGGGGGGAGCACTGACAGTGCTGGCTGTGTGGTGGGAGCACTGACAGTGCTGGCTGTGTGGTGGGAGCACTGACAGTGCTGGCTGTGTGGTGGGAGCACTGGAAGTGCTGGCTGTGCGGGGGGAGCACTGACAGTGCTGGCTGTGTGGGGGAGCACTGACAGTGCTGGCTGTGTGGGGGTAGCACTGACAGTGCTGGCTGTGTGGGGGAGCACTGACAGTGCTGGCTGTGTGGTGGGAGCACTGACAGTGTTGGCTGTGTGGTGGGAGCACTGGCAGTGCTGGCTGTGTGGGGGGAGCACTGACAGTGCTAGCTGTGTGGTGGGAGCACTGACAGTGCTAGCTGATTGGGGGAGCACTGACAGTGCTGCCTGTGTGGAGGGAGCACTGACAGTGCTGGCTGTGTGGGGCGAGCACGGACATTGCTGGCTGTGTGGTGGGAGCACTGACAGTGCTGGCTGTGTGGGGGAGCACGGACAGTGCTGCCTGTGTGGGGGGATCACTGACAGTGCTGGCTGTGTGTGGGGAGCACTGACAGTGCTGGCTGTGTGGGGGGAGCACTTCCAGTGCTGGCTGTGTGGGGGGAGCAATGACAGTGCTGGTTGTGTGGTGGGAGCACTGAGTTTGCTGGCTGTGTGGTGGAAGAACTGACAGTGCTGGCTGTGTGGGGGGAGCACTTACAGTGCTGGCTGTGTCGGGGGAGCACTGACAGTGCTGGCTATGTGGGGGAGCACTGGCAGTGCTGGCTGTGTGGTGGGAGCACTGACAGTGCTGGCTGTGTGGTGGGAGCACTGTCAGTGCTGGTGTGTGGTGGGAGCACTGACAGTGCTGTCTGTGTGGGCGGAGCACTGTCAGTGCTGGCTGTGTGGGGGAGCACTGACAGGGCTGGCTGTGTGGGGGAGCACTGACAGTGCTGGCTGTGTGGTGGGAGCACTGACAGTGCTGGCTGTGTGGTGGGAGCACTGACAGTGCTGGCTGTGTGGTGGGAAAACTGACAGTGGTGGCTGTGTGGGGGGAGCACTGACAGTGCTGGATGTGTGAGGGAGCACTGACTGTGCTGGCTGTGTGGTGGGAGCACTGACAGTGCTGGCTGTGTGGTGGGAGCACTGACAGTGCTGGCTGTGCGGGGGGAGCACTGACAGTGCTGGCTGTGTGGGGGAGCACTGATAGTGCTGGCTGTGTGGGGGTAGCACTGACAGTGCTGGCTGTGTGGTGGGAGTACTGAAAGTGCTGGCTGTGTGGGGGAGCACTGACAGTGCTAGCTGTGTGGTGGGAGCACTGACAGTGCTAGCTGATTGGGGGAGCACTGACAGTGCTGCCTGTGTGAGGGGAGCACTGACAGTGCTAGCTGTGTCGTGGGAGCACTGACAGTGTTGGCTGTGTGGTGGGAGCACTGGCAGTGCTGGCTGTGTGGGGGGAGCACTGACAGTGCTAGCTGTGTGGTGGGAGCACTGACAGTGCTAGCTGATTGGGAGAGCACTGACAGTGCTGCCTGTGTGGAGGGAGCACTGACAGTGCTGGCTGTGTGGGGCGAGCACGGACATTGCTGGCTGTGTGGTGGGAGCACTGACAGTGCTGGCTGTGTGGGGGAGCACTGACAGTGCTGGCTGTGTGGTGGGAGAACTGACAGTGCTGGCTGTGTGGGGGGAGCACTTACAGTGCTGGCTGTGTCGGGGGAGCACTGACAGTGCTGGCTGTGTGGGGGAGCACTGACAGTGCTGGCTGTGTGGTGGGAGCACTGACAGTGCTGGCTGTGTGGTGGGTGCACTGTCAGTGCTGGTGTGTGGGGGAGCACTGACAGTGCTGGCTGTGTGGTGGGAGCACTGACAGTGCTGGCTGTGTGGGGGAGCACTGACAGTGCTGGGTGTGTGGTGGGAGCACTGGCAGTGCTGGCTGTGTGGGGGAGCACTGACAGTGCTGGCTGTGTGGGGGAGCACTGACAGTGCTGGCTGGGAGGTGGGAGCACTGACAGTGCTGGCTGTGCGGGGGAGCACTGACAGTGCTGGCTGTGTGTGTGGAGCACTGACAGTGCTGGCTGTGTGGGGGAGCACTGACAGTGCTGGCTGTTTGGCGGAGCACAGACAGTACTGGCTGTGTGGGGGAGCACTGACAGTGCTGGCTGTGTGAGGGAGCACTGACTGTGCTGGCTGTGTGCTGGGAGCACTGATAGTGCTGGCTGTGTGTGGGTAGTACTGACAGTGCTGGCTGTGTGGGGGTAGCACTGACAGTGCTGGCTGTGTGGGGGGAGCACTGACAGTGCTGGCTGTGTGGTGGGAGCACTGACAGTGTTGGCTGTGTGGTGGGAGCAGTGGCAGTGCTGGCTGTGTGGGGGGGAGCACTGTCAGTGCTGGCTCTGTGGTGGGAGCACTGAAAGTGCTGGCTGTGTGGGGGAGCACTGACAGAGATGGCTGTGTGGTGGGAGCACTGACAGTGCTGGCTGTGTGGTGGGAGCACTGACAGTGCTGGATATGTGGGAGAGAACAGACAGTGCTGGCTGAGTGAGTGGAGCACTGACATGCTGGCTGTGTGTGGGGAGCACTGACAGTGCTGGCAGTCTGGGGAGAGCACTGACAGTGCTAGTTGTGTGGTGGGAGCACTGACAGTGCTGGCTGCGTGGTGGGAGCACTGACAGTGCTGGCTGTGTGGGGGGAGCAATGACAGTGCTGGCTGTGTGTTGGGAGCACTGACAGTGCTGGCTGTGTGGGGGTGCACTGACAGTGCTGGCTGTATGGGGGAGCAGTGACAGTGCTTGCTGATTGGGGAGAGCAATTACAGTTCTGGCTGTGTGGGGCGAGCTCGGACAGTGCTGGCTGTGTGGTGGGAGCACTGACAGTGCTGGTTGTGTGGCGGGAGCACTGACAGTGCTGGCTGTGTGGTGGGAGCACTGACAGTGTTGGCTGTGTGGGGGGAGCACTTACAGTGCTGGCTTTGTGGGAGAGCACTGACAGTGCTGGCTGTGTGGTGGTAGCATTGACAGTGCTGGCTGTGTTGTGGGAGCACTGACAGTGCTGGCTGTTTGGTGGGAGCACAGACAGTGCTGGCTGTGTGGGGGAGCACTGACACTGCTGGCTGTGTGGTGGGAGCACTGACAGTGCTGTCTGTGTGGGGGGAGCACTGCCAGTGCTGGCTGTGTGGGGGAGCACTGACAGGGCTGGCTGTGTGGGGGAGCACTTACAGTGCTGGCTGTGTGGTGGGAGAACTGACACTGGTGGCTGTGTGGGGGAGCACTGACAGTGCTGGCTTTGTGAGGGAGCACTGGCACTGCTGGCTGTGTGGTGGGAGCACTGACAGTGCTGTCTGTGTGGGGGAGCACTGCCAGTGCTGGCTGTGTGGGGGAGCACTGACAGGGCTGGCTGTGTGGGGGAGCACTGACAGTGCTGGCTGTGTGGTGGGAGAACTGACAGTGCTGGCTGTGTGGGGAGCACTGACAGTGCTGGCTGTGTGATGGGAGCACTGACAGTGGTGGCTGTGTGGTGGGAGCACTGACAGTGCTGGCTGTGTGAGGGAGCACTGGCTGTGCTGGCTGTGTGGTGCGAGCACTGACATTGCTGGCTGTGTGGTGGGAGCACTGACAGTGCTGGCTGTGCGGGGGGATCACTGACAGTGCTGGCTGTGTGGGGGAGCACTGACAGACTTGGCTGCGTGGGGGTAGCACTGACAGTCCTGGCTGTGTGGGGGAGCACTGACAGTGCTGGCTGTGTGGTGGGAGCACTGACAGTGTTGGCTGTGTGGTGGGAGCACTGGCAGTGCTGGCTGTCTGGGGGGAGCACTGTCAGTGCTGGCTCTGTGGTGGGAGCACTGAGAGTGCTGGCTGTGTGGGGGAGCACTGACAGAGATGGCTGTGTGGTGGGAGCACTGACAGTGCTGGCTGTGTGGTGGGAGCACTGACAGTGCTGGATATGTGCTGACAGTGCTGGCTGAGTGAGTGGATCACTGACATGCTGGCTGTGTGGGGGTGCACTGACACTGCTGGCAGTGTGGGGAGAGCACTGACAGTGCTGGCTGTGTGGTGGGAGCACTGACAGTGCTGGCTGCGTGTTGGGAGCACTGACAGTGCTGGCTGTCTGGGGGTGTACTGACAGTGCTAGCAGTGTGGGGGAGCACTGACAGTGCTAGCTGATTGGGGGGAGCACTGACAGTGCTGGCTGTGTGGTGGGAGCTTTGATAGTGCTGGTTGTGTGGCGGGAGCACTGACAGTGCTGGCTGTGTGGTGGGAGCACTGACAGTGATGGCTGTGTGGGGGGAGCACTTACAGTGCTGGCTGTGTGGGGAGCACTGATGGTGCTGGCTGTGTGGTGGGAGCAATGACAGTGCTGGCTGTGTGGTGGGAGCACTGACAGTGCTGGCTGTGTGGTGGGAGAACTGACAGCGCTGGCTGTGTGGGGGGAGCACTGACAGTGCTGGCTGTGTGGAGGGAGCACTGACACGGCTGGCTGTGTGGTGGGAGCACTGACAGTGCTGGCTGTGTGGGGGTGCACTGACAGTGCTGGCTGTGTGGGGAGAGCACTGACAGTGCTAGCTGTGTGGTGGGAGCACTGACAGTGCTAGCTGATTGGGGAGCACTGACAGTGCTGCCTATGTGGAGGGAGCACTGACAGTGCTGGCTGTGTGGGGCGCGCACGGACAGTGCTGGCTGTGTGGTGGGAGCACTGACAGTGCTGGCTGTGTGGGGGAGCACGGACAGTGCTGCCTGTGGGGGGGGATCACTGACAGTGCTGGCTGTGTGTGGGGAGCACTGCCAGTGCTGGCTGTGTGGGGGGTGCACTGCCAGTGCTGGCTGTGTGGGGGGAGCACTGACAGTGCTGGTTGTGTGGTGGGAGCACTGACAGTGTTGGCTGTGTGGGGGGAGCACTTACAGTGCTGGCTTTGTGGGAGAGCACTGACAGTGCTGGCTGTGTGGTGGTAGCATTGACAGTGCTGGCTGTGTTGTGGGAGCACTGACAGTGCTGGCTGTTTGGTGGGAGCACTGACAGTGCTGGCTGTGTGGGGGAGCACTGACACTGCTGGCTGTGTGGTGGGAGCACTGACAGTGCTGTCTGTGTGGGGGGAGCACTGCCAGTGCTGGCTGTGTGGGGGAGCACTGACAGGGCTGGCTGTGTGGGGGAGCACTGACAGTGCTGGCTGTGTGGTGGGAGCACTGACAGTGCTGGCTGTGTGAGGGAGCACTGGCACTGCTGGCTGTGTGGTGGGAGCACTGACAGTGCTGTCTGTGTGGGGGGAGCACTGCCAGTGCTGGATATGTGCTGACAGTGCTGGCTGAGTGAGTGGAGCACTGACATGCTCGCTGGGTTGGGGGCGCACTGACACTGCTGACAGTGTGGGGAGAGCACTGACAGTGCTGGCTGTCTGGTGGGAGCACTGACAGTGCTGGCTGCGTGGTGGGAGCACTGACAGTGCTAGCTGTGTGGGGGTGCACTGACAGTGCTAGCTGTGTGGGGGAGCACTGACAGTGCTAGCTGATTGGGGGAGCACTGACAGTGCTGGCTGTGTGGTGGGAGCTTTGATAGTGCTGGTTGTGTGGCGGGAGCACTGACAGTGCTGGCTGTGTGGTGGGAGCACTGACAGTGTTGGCTGTGTGGGGGGAGCACTTACAGTGCTGGCTGTGTGGGGAGCACTGAAAGTGCTGGCTGTGTGGTGGGAGAACTGACAGTGCTGGCTGTGTCGGGGGAGAACTGACAGTGCTGGATATGTGGGGGAGCACTGACAGTGCTGGCTGTGTGGTGGGAGCACTGACAGTGCTGGCTGTGTGGTGGGAGCACTGACAGTGCTGGCAGTGTTGTGGGAGCACTGACAGTGCTGGTTGTGTGGTGGGAGCACTGAAAGTGCTGGCTGTGTGGTGGGAGAACTGACAGTGTTGGCTGTGTGCGGGGAGCACTGAAAGTGCTGGCTGTGTCGGGGGAGCACTGACAGTGCTGGATATGTGGGGGAGCACTGATAGTGCTGGCTGTGTGGTGGGAGCACTGACAGTGCTGGCTGTGTGGTGGGAGCACTGACAGTGCTGGCAGTGTTGTGGGAGCACTGACAGTGCTGGCTGTGTGGGGGAGCACTGACAATGCTGGCTGTGTGGTGGGAGCACTGACAGTGCTGGCAGTGTGATGGGAGCACTGACAGTGCTGGCTGTGTGAGGGAGCACTGACAGTGCTTGCTGTGCGGTGGGAGCACTGACAGTGCTGGCTGTGTGGTGGGAGTACTGAAAGTGCTGGCTGTGCGGGGGGGTGCACTGACAGTGCTGGCTGTGTTGGTGGAGCACTGACAGTGCTGGCTGTGTGGGGGAAGCACTGACAGTGCTGGCTGTGTGGTGGGAGCACTGGCAGTGCTGGCTGTGTGGGGGAGCACTGACAGTGCTGGCTATGTGGGGGAGCACTGACAGTGCTGGCTGTGTGGAGGAGCACTGACAGTGCTGGCTGTGTGGGGGAGCACTGACAGTGCTGGCTGTGTGGTAGGAGCACTGACAGTTCTGGCTGTGAGGAGGAGCACTTACAGTGCTGGCTGTGTGGGGGAGCACTGACAGTGCTGGCTGTGTGGTGGGAGCACTGACAGTGCTGGCTGTGTGGTGGGAGCACTGACAGTGCTGGCTGTATGGGGGAGCACTGACAGTGCTGGCTGTGTCGGGGAGCACTGACAGTGCTGGCTATGTGGGGCAGGGGGCACTGACAGTTCTGGCTCTGTGGTATGAGCACTGACAGTGCTGGCTTTGTGGTGGGAGAACTGACAGTGCTGGCTGTGTGGGGGAGCACTGACAGTGTTGGTTCTGTGGTGGGAGCACTGACCGTGCTGGCTCTGTGGTGTGAGCACTGACAGTACTGGATATGTCGGGGAGCACAGACAGTGCTGGCTGTGTGAGTGGAGCACTGACAGTGCTGGCTGTGTGGGGAGAGCACTGACAGTGCTGGCTGTGTCGTGGGAGCACTTACAGTGCTGGCTGTGTGGTGGGAGCACAGACAGTGCTGGCTGTGTGGGGATGCACTGACAGTGCTGGCTGTGTGGGGGAGCACTGACAGTGCTGGTTGTGTGGTGGGAGCATTGACAGTGCTGGCTGTGTGGGGCGAGCACGGAAAGTGCTGGCTGAGTGGCGGGAGCACTGACAGTGCAGGCTGTGTGGGGGGAGCACTGACAGTGTTGCATGTGTGTGGGGCGCACTGACAGTGCTGCCTGTGTGGTGGGGGCACTGACAGTGCTGGCTGTGCGGTGGGTGCAATGACAGTGCTGGCTCTGTGGTGGGAGCACTAACAGTGCTGGCTGTGTGGTGGGAGCACAGACAGTGCTGGCTGTGTGGGGGGAGCACTTACAGTGCTGGCTGTGTGGGGGAGCACTGACAGTGCTGGCTGTGTGGGGGAGCATTGGCAGTGCTGGCTGTGTGGTGGGAGCACTGACAGTGTTGGCTGTGTGGGGGGAGCACTTACAGTGCTGGCTTTGTGGGAGAGCACTGACAGTGCTGGCTGTGTGGTGGTAGCATTGACAGTGCTGGCTGTGTGGTGGGTGCACTGACAGTGCTGGCTCTGTGGTGGGAGCACTAACAGTGCTGGCTGTGTGGTGGGAGCACAGACAGTGCTGGCTGTGTGGGGGGAGCACTTACAGTGCTGGCTGTGTGGGGAGCACTGACAGTGCTGGCTGTGTGGGGGAGCACTGGCAGTGCTGGCTGTGTGGTGGGAGCACTGACAGTGTTGGCTGTGTGGGGGGGAGCACTTACAGTGCTGGCTTTGTGGGAGAGCACTGGCAGTGCTGGCTGTATCGGGGAGCACTGACAGTGCTGGCTATGTCGGGGGGGGGCACTTACAGTTCTGGCTCTGTGGTATGAGCACTGACAGTGCTGGCTTTGTGGTGGGAGCACTGACAGTGCTGGCTGTGTGGGGGAGCACTGACAGTGCTGGCTGTGTGGTGGGAGCACTGACAGTGCTGGCTGTGTGGTGGGAGCACTGACAGTGCTGGCTGTATGGGGGAGCACTGACAGTGCTGGCTGTATCGGGGAGCACTGACAGTGCTGGCTATGTCGGGGGGGGGGGTGCACTGACAGTTCTGGCTCTGTGGTATGAGCACTGACAGTGCTGGCTTTGTGGTGGGAGAACTGACAGTGCTGGCTGTGTGGGGGAGCACTGACAGTGTTGGTTCTGTGGTGGGAGCACTGACCGTGCTGGCTCTGTGGTGTGAGCACTGACAGTGCTGGATATGTCGGGGAGCACTGACAGTGCTGGCTGTGTGGGGAGAGCACTGACAGTGCTGGCTGTGTCGTGGGAGCACTTACAGTGCTGGCTGTGTGGTGGGAGCACAGACAGTGCTGGCTGTGTGGGGATGCACTGACAGTGCTGGCTGTGTGGGGGAGCACTGACAGTGCTGGTTGTGTGGTGGGAGCACTGACAGTGCTGGCTGTGTGGGGCGAGCACGGAAAGTGCTGGCTGTGTGGTGGGAGCACTGACAGTGCAGGCTGTGTGGGGGGAGCACTGACAGTGTTGCCTGCGTGTGGGGCGCACTGACAGTGCTGCCTGTGTGGTGGGGGCACTGACAGTGCTGGCTGTGCGGTGGGTGCAATGACAGTGCTGGCTCTGTGGTGGGAGCACTAACTGTGCTGGCTGTGTGGTGGGAGCACAGACAGTGCTGGCTGTGTGGGGGGGAGCACTTACAGTGCTGGCTGTGTGGGGGAGCACTGACAGTGCTGGCTGTGTGGGGGAGCATTGGCAGTGCTGGCTGTGTGGTGGGAGCACTGACAGTGTTGGCTGTGTGGGGGGAGCACTTACAGTGCTGGCTTTGTGGGAGAGCACTGACAGTGCTGGCTGTGTGGTGGGAGCAATGACAGTGCTGGCTGTGTGGTGGTAGCATTGACAGTGCTGGCTGTGTGGTGGGTGCACTGACAGTGCTGGCTCTGTGGTGGGAGCACTAACAGTGCTAGCTGTGTGGTGGGAGCACAGACAGTGCTGGCTGTGTGGGGGGAGCACTTACAGTGCTGGCTGTGTGGGGGAGCACTGACAGTGCTGGCTGTGTGGGGGAGCACTGGCAGTGCTGGCTGTGTGGTGGGAGCACTGACAGTGTTGGCTGTGTGGGGGGAGCACTTACAGTGCTGGCTTTGTGGGAGAGCACTGACAGTGCTGGCTGTATCGGGGAGCACTGACAGTGCTGGCTATGTCGGGGGGGGGCACTTACAGTTCTGGCTCTGTGGTATGAGCACTGACAGTGCTGGCTTTGTAGTGGGAGAACTGACAGTGCTGGCTGTGTGGGGAAGCACTGACAGTGTTGGTTCTGTGGTGTGAGCACTGACAGTGCTGGATATGTCGGGGAGCACAGACAGTGCTGGCTGTGTGAGTGGAGCACTGACAGTGCTGGCTGTGTGGGGAGAGCACTGACAGTGCTGGCTGTGTCGTGGGAGCACTTACAGTGCTGGCTGTGTGGTGGGAGCACAGACAGTGCTGGCTGTGTGGGGGAGCACTGACAGTGCTGGTTGTGTGGTGGGAGCACTGACAGTGCTGGCTGTGTGGGGCGAGCACGGAAAGTGCTGGCTGTGTGGTGGGAGCACTGACAGTGCAGGCTGTGTGGGGGAGCACTGACAGTGCTGCCTGTGTGTGGGGCGCACTGACAGTGCTGGCTGTGTGGTGGGAGCACTGACAGTGCTGGCTGTGTGGTGGGTGCACTGACAGTGCTGGCTCTGTGGTGGGAGCACTAACAGTGCTGGCTGTGTGGTGGGAGCACAGACAGTGCTGGCTGTGTGGGGGGAGCACTTACAGTGCTGGCCGTGTGGGGGAGCACTGACAGTGCTGGCTGTGTGGGGGAGCACTGGCAGTGCTGGCTGTGTGGTGGGAGCACTGACAGTGTTGGCTGTGTGGGGGGAGCACTTACAGTGCTGGCTTTGTGGGAGAGCACTGACAGTGCTGGCTGTGTGGTGGGAGCAATGACAGTGCTGGCTGTGTGGTGGTAGCATTGACAGTGCTGGCTGTGTGGGGGAGCACTGACAGGGCTGGCTGTGTGGGGGAGCACTGACAGTGCTGGCTGTGTGGTGGGAGAACTGACAGTGCTGGCTGTGTGGGGGGAGCACTGACAGTGCTGGCTGTGTGAGGGAGCACTGGCTGTGCTGGCTGTGTGGTGGGAGCAATAACAGTGCTGGCTGTGTGGTGGGAGCACTGACAGTGCTGGCTGTGCGGGGGGAGCACTGACAGTGCTGGCTGTGTGGGGGAGCACTGACAGTGCTGGCTGTGTGGGGGTAGCACTGACAGTGCTGGCTGTGTGGGGGAGCACTGACAGTGCTGGCTGTGTGGTGGGAGCACTGACAGTGTTGGCTGTGTGGTGGGAGCACTGGCAGTGCTGGCTGTGTGGGGGGAGCACTGTCAGTGCTGGCTCTTTGGGGGAGCACTGACAGTGCTGGCTGTGTGGTGGGAGAACTGAAAGTGCTGGCTGTGGGTTGGGAGCACTGACAGTGCTGCCTGTGTGGAGGGAGCACTGACAGCGCTGGCTGTGTGGGTGGAGCACTGACAGTGCTGGCTGTGTGGGGGGAGCACAGACAGTGCTGGCTGTGTGGGGGAGCACTGACAGTGCTGGCTGTGTGGGGGGAGCACTAACAGTGCTGGCTGTGTGGGGGAGCACTGACAGTGCTGGCTGTGTAGTGGGAGCACTGACAGTGCTGGCTGTGTGGTGGAGCACTGACAGTGCTGGCTGTGGGGAGCACTGACAGTGCTGGCTGTGTGGTGGGAGCACTGACAGTGCTGGCTGTGTGGAGGGAGCACTGACAGTGCTGGCTGTGTGGTGGAGCACTGATAGTGCTGGCTGTGGGGGAGCACGGACAGTGCTGGCTGTGTGGTGGGAGCACTGACAGTTCTGGCTTTGTGGGGTGAGCACAGACAGTGCTGGCTGTGTGGTGGGAGCACGGACAGTGCTGGCTGTGTGGCGGGAGCACTGGCAGTGCTGGTTGTGTGGGGGAGCACTGGCAGTGCTGGCTGTGTGGTGGGAGCACTGACAGTGCTGGCTGTGTTGGGGGAGCACTGACAGTACTGGCTTTGTCGGGGGAGCACTGACAGTGCTGGCTGTGTGGTGGGAGCCCTGACAGTACTGGCAGTGTGGCGGGAGAACTGGCAGTGCTGGTTGATTGGGGGAGCACTGACAGTGCTGGCTGTGTGGTGGGGGCACTGACAGTGCTGGCTGTGTCGGGGGAGCATTGACAGTGCTGGCTGTGTGGTGGAACACTGACAGTGCTGGCTGTGGGGGAGCACTGACAGTGCTGGCTGTGTGGTGGGAGCACTGACACTGCTGGCTGTGTGTGGGGGAGCACTCAGTGCTGGCTGTGTGGGGGGAGCACTGACAGTGCTGGCTGTGTGGGGGAGCACTGCCAGTGCTGGCTGTGTGGGGGAGCACTGACAGTGCTGGCTGTGTGGTGGGAGCACTAACAGTGCTGTCTGTGTGGTGGGAGCACTGAGAGTGTTGGCTGTGTGTGTGGAGCACTGACAGTGCTGGCTGTGTGGTGGGAGCACTGACAGTGCTGGCTGTGTGGTGGGAGCACTGACAGTGCTGGCTGTTAGGGGGGGAGCACTGTCAGTGCTGGCTGTGTGGGGGAGCACTGACAGTGCTGGCTGTTTTGGGAGGAGAACTGACAGTGCTGGCTGTGTGGGGGGAGCACTGACAGTGCTGGCTGTGTGGGGGGAGCACATACAGTGCTGGCTGTGTGGGGGAGCACTGACAGTGCTGGCTGTGTGGGGGAGCACTGACAGCGCTGACTGTGTGGGGGGAGCACATACAGTGCTGGCTGTGTGGGGGAGCACTGACAGTGTTGGCTGTTTGGGGGGAGCACTGACAGTGCTGGCTGTGCGGGGAGAGCACTGACAGTGCTGGCTGTGTGTGGGAGCACTGACAGTGCTGGTTGTGTGGCGGGAGCACGGACAGTGCTGGCTGTGTGGGGTTAGCACTGACAGTGCTGGCTGTGTGTCAGGAGCACTGACAGTGCTGGCTGTGTGGTGGGAGCTCTGACAGTGCTGGCTGTGTGGGGGGAGCACTGACAGTGCTGGATGTGTGGTGGGAGTACTGACAGTGCTGGCTGTGTGGGGGAGCACTGACAGTGCTGGCTGTGTGCGGCGAGCACGGACAGTGCTGGCTGTGTGGTGGGAGCAGTGACAGTGCTGGCTGTGTGGGGGGAGCACGGAGAGTGCTGCCTGTGTGGGGGGATCACTGACAGTGCTGGCTGTTTGTGGGGAGCACTGACAGTGCTGGCTTTGTGGGGGGAGCACTGCCACTGCTGGCTGTGTGGGGGAGCATTGACAGTGCTGGTTGTGTGGTGGGAGCACTGACAGTGCTGGCTGTGTGGTGGGAGCACTGACAGTGTTGGCAGTGTGGGGGGAGCACTTACAGAGCTGGATGTGTGAGGGAACACTGACAGTGCTGGCTGTGTGGGGGAGCAATGACAGTGCTGGCTGTGTGGTGGGAGCACTGACAGGGCTGGCTGTGTGGTGGGAGTAATGTCAGTGCTGCCTGTGTCGGGGAGCACTGACACTGCTGGCTGTGTAGTGGGAGCACTGACAGTGCTGGCTGTGTGGGGGAGCACTGACAGTGCTGGCTGTGTGGTGGGAGAACTAACAGTGCTGGCTGTGTGGTGGGAGCACTTACAGTGCTGGCTATGTAGAGGGAGCACTGACACGGCTGGCTGTGTGGTGGAAGCACTGACAGTGCTGGCTGTGTGGTGGGAGCACTGACAGTGCTGGCTGTGTGGGGAGAGCACTGACAGTGCTGGCTGTGTCGTGGGAGCACTTACAGTGCTGGCTGTGTGGTGGGAGCACAGACAGTGCTGGCTGTGTGGGGATGCACTGACAGTGCTGGCTGTGTGGGGGAGCACTGACAGTGCTGGTTGTGTGGTGGGAGCACTGACAGTGCTGGCTGTGTGGGGCGAGCACGGAAAGTGCTGGCTGTGTGGTGGGAGCACTGACAGTGCAGGCTGTGTGGGGGAGCACTGACAGTGTTGCCTGTGTGTGGGGCGCACTGACAGTGCTGCCTGTGTGGTGGGGGCACTGACAGTGCTGGCTGTGCGGTGGGTGCAATGACAGTGCTGGCTCTGTGGTGGGAGCACTAACAGTGCTGGCTGTGTGGTGGGAGCACAGACAGTGCTGGCTGTGTGGGGGGAGCACTTACAGTGCTGGCTGTGTGGGGGAGCACTGACAGTGCTGGCTGTGTGGGGGAGCATTGGCAGTGCTGGCTGTGTGGTGGGAGCACTGACAGTGTTGGCTGTGTGGGGGGAGCACTTACAGTGCTGGCTTTGTGGCAGAGCACTGACAGTGCTGGCTGTGTGGTGGGAGCAATGACAGTGCTGGCTGTGTGGTGGTAGCATTGACAGTGCTGGCTGTGTGGTGGGTGCACTGACAGTGCTGGCTCTGTGGTGGGAGCACTAACAGTGCTGGCTGTGTGGTGGGAGCACAGACAGTGCTGGCTGTGTGGGGGGAGCACTTACAGTGCTGGCTGTGTGGGGGAGCACTGACAGTGCTGGCTGTGTGGGGGAGCACTGGCAGTGCTGGCTGTGTGGTGGGAGCACTGACAGTGTTGGCTGTGTGGGGGGAGCACTTACAGTGCTGGCTTTGTGGGAGAGCACTGACAGTGCTGGCTGTATCGGGGAGCGCTGACAGTGCTGGCTATGTCGGGGGGGGGCACTTACAGTTCTGGCTCTGTGGTATGAGCACTGACAGTGCTGGCTTTGTGGTGGGAGAACTGACAGTGCTGGCTGTGTGGGGAAGCACTGACAGTGTTGGTTCTGTGGTGGGAGCACTGACCGTGCTGGCTCTGTGGTGTGAGCACTGACAGTGCTGGATATGTCGGGGAGCACAGACAGTGCTGGCTGTGTGAGTGGAGCACTGACAGTGCTGGCTGTGTGGGGAGAGCACTGACAGTGCTGGCTGTGTCGTGGGAGCACTTACAGTGCTGGCTGTGTGGTGGGAGCACAGACAGTGCTGGCTGTGTGGGGGAGCACTGACAGTGCTGGTTGTGTGGTGGGAGCACTGACAGTGCTGGCTGTGTGGGGCGAGCACGGAAAGTGCTGGCTGTGTGGTGGGAGCACTGGCAGTGCAGGCTGTGTGGGGGGAGCACTGACAGTGCTGCCTGTGTGTGGAGCGCACTGACAGTGCTGGCTCTGTGGTGGGAGCACTGACAGTGCTGGCTGTGTGGTGGGTGCACTGACAGTGCTGGCTGTGTGGTGGGAGCACAGACAGTGCTGGCTGTGTGGGGGGAGCACTTACAGTGCTGGCTGTGTGGGGGAGCACTGACAGTGCTGGCTGTGTGGGGGAGCACTGGCAGTGCTGGCTGTGTGGTGGGAGCACTGACAGTGTTGGCTGTGTGGGGGGAGCACTTACAGTGCTGGCTTTGTGGGAGAGCACTGACAGTGCTGGCTGTGTGGTGGGAGCAATGGCAGTGCTGGCTGTGTGGTGGTAGCATTGACAGTGCTGGCTGTGTTGTGGGAGCAGTGACAGAGCTGGCTGTGTTGTGGGAGCACTGACAGTGCTGGCTGTTTGATGGGAGCACTGACAGTGCTGGCTGTGTGGGGGAGCACTGACACTGCTGGCTGTGTGGTGGGAGCACTGACAGTGCTGTCTGTGTGGGGGAGCACTGACAGTGCTGGCTGTGTGGGGGAGCACTGACAGTGCTGGCTGTGTGGTGGGAGCACTGACAGTGTTGGCTGTGTGGTGGGAGCACTGGCAGTGCTGGCTGTGTGGGGGGAGCACTGTCAGTGCTGGCTCTGTGGGGAGCTCTGACAGTGCTGGCTGTGTGGTGGGAGAACTGAAAGTGCTGGCTGTGTGGTGGGAGCACTGACAGTGCTGCCTGTGTGGAGGGAGCACTGACAGCGCTGGCTGTGTGGGTGGAGCACTGACAGTGCTGGCTGTGTGGGGGGAGCACAGACAGTGCTGGCTGTGTGGGGGAGCACTGACAGTGCTGGCTGTGTGGGGGGAGCACTAACAGTGCTGGCTGTGTGGGGGAGCACTGACAGTGCTGGCTGTGTAGTGGGAGCACTGACAGTGCTGGCTGTGTGGTGGAGCACTGACAGTGCTGGCTGTGGGGAGCACTGACAGTGCTGGCTGTGTGGTGGGAGCACTGACAGTGCTGGCTGTGTGGAGGCAGCACTGACAGTGCTGGCTGTGTGGTGGAGCACTGATAGTGCTGGCTGTGGGGGAGCACTGACAGTGCTGGCTGTGTGGTGGGAGCAATGACAGTGCTGGCTGTGTGGTGGTAGCATTGACAGTGCTGGCTGTGTTGTGGGAGCAGTGGCAGAGCTGGCTGTGTTGTGGGAGCACTGACAGTGCTGGCTGTTTGATGGGAGCACTGACAGTGCTGGCTGTGTGGGGGAGCACTGACAGTGCTGGCTGTGTGGTGGGAGCACTGACAGTGCTGGCTGTGCGGGGGGAGCACTGACAGTGCTGGCTGTGTGGGGGAGCACTGACAGTGCTGGCTGTGTGGGGGTAGCACTGACAGTGCTGGCTGTGTGGGGGAGCACTGACAGTGCTGGCTGTGTTGTGGGAGCACTGACAGTGTTGGCTGTGTGGTGGGAGCACTGGCAGTGCTGGCTGTGTGGGGGGAGCACTGTCAGTGCTGGCTCTGTGGGGAGCACTGACAGTGCTGGCTGTGTGGTGGGAGAACTGAAAGTGCTGGCTGTGTGGTGGGAGCACTGACAGTGCTGCCTGTGTGGAGGGAGCACTGACAGCGCTGGCTGTGTGGGTGGAGCACTGACAGTGCTGGCTGTGTGGGGGGAGCACAGACAGTGCTGGCTGTGTGGGGGGAGCACTAACAGTGCTGGCTGTGTGGGGGAGCACTGACAGTGCTGGCTGTGTAGTGGGAGCACTGACAGTGCTGGCTGTGTGGTGGAGCACTGACAGTGCTGGCTGTGGGGAGCACTGACAGTGCTGGCTGTGTGGTGGGAGCACTGACAGTGCTGGCTGTGTGGAGGCAGCACTGACAGTGCTGGCTGTGTGGGGGAGCACTGACAGCGCTGACTGTGTGGGGGGAGCACATACAGTGCTGGCTGTGTGGGGGAGCACTGACAGTGTTGGCTGTTTGGGGGGAGCACTGACAGTGCTGGCTGTGCGGGGAGAGCACTGACAGTGCTGGCTGTGTGTGGGAGCACTGACAGTGCTGGTTGTGTGGCGGGAGCACGGACAGTGCTGGCTGTGTGGGGTTAGCACTGACAGTGCTGGCTGTGTGTCAGGAGCACTGACAGTGCTGGCTGTGTGGTGGGAGCTCTGACAGTGCTGGCTGTGTGGGGGGAGCACTGACAGTGCTGGATGTGTGGTGGGAGTACTGACAGTGCTGGCTGTGTGGGGGAGCACTGACAGTGCTGGCTGTGTGCGGCGAGCACGGACAGTGCTGGCTGTGTGGTGGGAGCAGTGACAGTGCTGGCTGTGTGGGGGGAGCACGGAGAGTGCTGCCTGTGTGGGGGGATCACTGACAGTGCTGGCTGTTTGTGGGGAGCACTGACAGTGCTGGCTTTGTGGGGGGAGCACTGCCACTGCTGGCTGTGTGGGGGAGCATTGACAGTGCTGGTTGTGTGGTGGGAGCACTGACAGTGCTGGCTGTGTGGTGGGAGCACTGACAGTGTTGGCAGTGTGGGGGGAGCACTTACAGAGCTGGATGTGTGAGGGAACACTGACAGTGCTGGCTGTGTGGGGGAGCAATGACAGTGCTGGCTGTGTGGTGGGAGCACTGACAGGGCTGGCTGTGTGGTGGGAGTAATGTCAGTGCTGCCTGTGTCGGGGAGCACTGACACTGCTGGCTGTGTAGTGGGAGCACTGACAGTGCTGGCTGTGTGGGGGAGCACTGACAGTGCTGGCTGTGTGGTGGGAGAACTAACAGTGCTGGCTGTGTGGTGGGAGCACTTACAGTGCTGGCTATGTAGAGGGAGCACTGACACGGCTGGCTGTGTGGTGGAAGCACTGACAGTGCTGGCTGTGTGGTGGGAGCACTGACAGTGCTGGCTGTGTGGGGAGAGCACTGACAGTGCTGGCTGTGTCGTGGGAGCACTTACAGTGCTGGCTGTGTGGTGGGAGCACAGACAGTGCTGGCTGTGTGGGGATGCACTGACAGTGCTGGCTGTGTGGGGGAGCACTGACAGTGCTGGTTGTGTGGTGGGAGCACTGACAGTGCTGGCTGTGTGGGGCGAGCACGGAAAGTGCTGGCTGTGTGGTGGGAGCACTGACAGTGCAGGCTGTGTGGGGGAGCACTGACAGTGTTGCCTGTGTGTGGGGCGCACTGACAGTGCTGCCTGTGTGGTGGGGGCACTGACAGTGCTGGCTGTGCGGTGGGTGCAATGACAGTGCTGGCTCTGTGGTGGGAGCACTAACAGTGCTGGCTGTGTGGTGGGAGCACAGACAGTGCTGGCTGTGTGGGGGGAGCACTTACAGTGCTGGCTGTGTGGGGGAGCACTGACAGTGCTGGCTGTGTGGGGGAGCATTGGCAGTGCTGGCTGTGTGGTGGGAGCACTGACAGTGTTGGCTGTGTGGGGGGAGCACTTACAGTGCTGGCTTTGTGGCAGAGCACTGACAGTGCTGGCTGTGTGGTGGGAGCAATGACAGTGCTGGCTGTGTGGTGGTAGCATTGACAGTGCTGGCTGTGTGGTGGGTGCACTGACAGTGCTGGCTCTGTGGTGGGAGCACTAACAGTGCTGGCTGTGTGGTGGGAGCACAGACAGTGCTGGCTGTGTGGGGGGAGCACTTACAGTGCTGGCTGTGTGGGGGAGCACTGACAGTGCTGGCTGTGTGGGGGAGCACTGGCAGTGCTGGCTGTGTGGTGGGAGCACTGACAGTGTTGGCTGTGTGGGGGGAGCACTTACAGTGCTGGCTTTGTGGGAGAGCACTGACAGTGCTGGCTGTATCGGGGAGCGCTGACAGTGCTGGCTGTGTCGGGGGGGGGGCACTTACAGTTCTGGCTCTGTGGTATGAGCACTGACAGTGCTGGCTTTGTGGTGGGAGAACTGACAGTGCTGGCTGTGTGGGGAAGCACTGACAGTGTTGGTTCTGTGGTGGGAGCACTGACCGTGCTGGCTCTGTGGTGTGAGCACTGACAGTGCTGGATATGTCGGGGAGCACAGACAGTGCTGGCTGTGTGAGTGGAGCACTGACAGTGCTGGCTGTGTGGGGAGAGCACTGACAGTGCTGGCTGTGTCGTGGGAGCACTTACAGTGCTGGCTGTGTGGTGGGAGCACAGACAGTGCTGGCTGTGTGGGGGAGCACTGACAGTGCTGGTTGTGTGGTGGGAGCACTGACAGTGCTGGCTGTGTGGGGCGAGCACGGAAAGTGCTGGCTGTGTGGTGGGAGCACTGGCAGTGCAGGCTGTGTGGGGGGAGCACTGACAGTGCTGCCTGTGTGTGGAGCGCACTGACAGTGCTGGCTCTGTGGTGGGAGCACTGACAGTGCTGGCTGTGTGGTGGGTGCACTGACAGTGCTGGCTGTGTGGTGGGAGCACAGACAGTGCTGGCTGTGTGGGGGGAGCACTTACAGTGCTGGCTGTGTGGGGGAGCACTGACAGTGCTGGCTGTGTGGGGGAGCACTGGCAGTGCTGGCTGTGTGGTGGGAGCACTGACAGTGTTGGCTGTGTGGGGGGAGCACTTACAGTGCTGGCTTTGTGGGAGAGCACTGACAGTGCTGGCTGTGTGGTGGGAGCAATGACAGTGCTGGCTGTGTGGTGGTAGCATTGACAGTGCTGGCTGTGTGGTGGGAGCAATGACAGAGCTGGCTGTGTTGTGGGAGCACTGACAGTGCTGGCTGTTTGATGGGAGCACTGACAGTGCTGGCTGTGTGGGGGAGCACTGACACTGCTGGCTGTGTGGTGGGAGCACTGACAGTGCTGTCTGTGTGGGGGAGCACTGACAGTGCTGGCTGTGTGGGGGAGCACTGACAGTGCTGGCTGTGTGGTGGGAGCACTGACAGTGTTGGCTGTGTGGTGGGAGCACTGGCAGTGCTGGCTGTGTGGGGGGAGCACTGTCAGTGCTGGCTCTGTGGGGAGCACTGACAGTGCTGGCTGTGTGGTGGGAGAACTGAAAGTGCTGGCTGTGTGGTGGGAGCACTGACAGTGCTGCCTGTGTGGAGGGAGCACTGACAGCGCTGGCTGTGTGGGTGGAGCACTGACAGTGCTGGCTGTGTGGGGGGAGCACAGACAGTGCTGGCTGTGTGGGGGAGCACTGACAGTGCTGGCTGTGTGGGGGGAGCACTAACAGTGCTGGCTGTGTGGGGGAGCACTGACAGTGCTGGCTGTGTAGTGGGAGCACTGACAGTGCTGGCTGTGTGGTGGAGCACTGACAGTGCTGGCTGTGGGGAGCACTGACAGTGCTGGCTGTGTGGTGGGAGCACTGACAGTGCTGGCTGTGTGGAGGCAGCACTGACAGTGCTGGCTGTGTGGTGGAGCACTGATAGTGCTGGCTGTGGGGGAGCACTGACAGTGCTGGCTGTGTGGTGGGAGCAATGACAGTGCTGGCTGTGTGGTGGTAGCATTGACAGTGCTGGCTGTGTTGTGGGAGCAGTGGCAGAGCTGGCTGTGTTGTGGGAGCACTGACAGTGCTGGCTGTTTGATGGGAGCACTGACAGTGCTGGCTGTGTGGGGGAGCACTGACAGTGCTGGCTGTGTGGTGGGAGCACTGACAGTGCTGGCTGTGCGGGGGGAGCACTGACAGTGCTGGCTGTGTGGGGGAGCACTGACAGTGCTGGCTGTGTGGGGGTAGCACTGACAGTGCTGGCTGTGTGGGGGAGCACTGACAGTGCTGGCTGTGTGGTGGGAGCACTGACAGTGTTGGCTGTGTGGTGGGAGCACTGGCAGTGCTGGCTGTGTGGGGGGAGCACTGTCAGTGCTGGCTCTGTGGGGAGCACTGACAGTGCTGGCTGTGTGGTGGGAGAACTGAAAGTGCTGGCTGTGTGGTGGGAGCACTGACAGTGCTGCCTGTGTGGAGGGAGCACTGACAGCGCTGGCTGTGTGGGTGGAGCACTGACAGTGCTGGCTGTGTGGGGGGAGCACAGACAGTGCTGGCTGTGTGGGGGAGCACTGACAGTGCTGGCTGTGTGGGGGGAGCACTAACAGTGCTGGCTGTGTGGGGGAGCACTGACAGTGCTGGCTGTGTAGTGGGAGCACTGACAGTGCTGGCTGTGTGGTGGAGCACTGACAGTGCTGGCTGTGGGGAGCACTGACAGTGCTGGCTGTGTGGTGGGAGCACTGACAGTGCTGGCTGTGTGGAGGCAGCACTGACAGTGCTGGCTGTGTGGTGGAGCACTGATAGTGCTGGCTGTGGGGGAGCACTGACAGTGCTGGCTGTGTGGTGGGATCACTGACAGTGCTGGCTGTGTGGGGTGAGCACAGACAGTGCTGGCTGTGTGGTGGGAGCACGGACAGTGCTGGCTGTGTGGCGGGAGCACTGGCAGTGCTGGTTGTGTGGGGGAGCACTGACAGTGCTGGCTGTGTGGTGGGAGCACTGACAGTGCTGGCTGTGTCGGGGGAGCACTGACAGTACTGGCTTTGTCGGGGGAGCATTGACAGTGCTGGTTGTGGTGGAGCACTGACAGTGCTGGCTGTGTGGTGGGAGCCCTGACAGTACTGGCAGTGTGGCGGGAGAACTGGCAGTGCTGGTTGATTGGGGCAGCACTGACAGTGCTGGCTGTGTGGTGGGGGCACTGACAGTGCTGGCTGTGTCGGGGGAGCATTGACAGTGCTGGCTGTGTGGTGGAACACTGACAGTGCTGGCTGTGGGGGAGCACTGACAGTGCTGGCTGTGTGGTGGGAGCACTGACACTGCTGGCTGTGTGTGGGGGAGCACTCAGTGCTGGCTGTGTGGGGGGAGCACTGACAGTGCTGGCTGTGTGGGGGAGCACTGCCAGTGCTGGCTGTGTGGGGGAGCACTGACAGTGCTGGCTGTGTGGTGGGAGCACTAACAGTGCTGTCTGTGTGGTGGGAGCACTGAGAGTGTTGGCTGTGTGTGTGGAGCACTGACAGTGCTGGCTGTGTGGTGGGAGCACTGACAGTGCTGGCTGTGTGGGGGTAGCACTGACAGTGCTGGCTGTGTGGGGGAGCACTGACAGTGCTGGCTGTGTGGTGGGAGCACTGACAGTGTTGGCTGTGTGGTGGGAGCACTGGCAGTGCTGGCTGTGTGGGGGGAGCACTGTCAGTGCTGGTTCTGTGGGGGAGCACTGACAGTGCTGGCTGTGTGGTGGGAGAACTGAAAGTGCTGGCTGTGTGGTGGGAGCATTGACAGTGCTGCCTGTGTGGAGGGAGCACTGACAGCGCTGGCTGTGTGGGTGGAGCACTGACAGTGCTGGCTGTGTGGGGGAGCACTGACAGTGCTAGCTGTGTGGTGGGAGCACTGACAGTGCTAGCTGATTGGGGGAGCACTGACAGTGCTGCCTGTGTGGAGGGAGCACTGACAGTGCTGGCTGTGTGGGGCGAGCACGGACATTGCTGGCTGTGTGGTGGGAGCACTGACAGTGCTGGCTGTGTGGGGGAGCACGGACAGTGCTGCCTGTGTGGGGGGATCACTGACAGTGCTGGCTGTGTGTGGGGAGCACTGACAGTGCTGGCTGTGTGGGGGGAGCACTTCCAGTGCTGGCTGTGTGGGGGGAGCAATGACAGTGCTGGTTGTGTGGTGGGAGCACTGAGTTTGCTGGCTGTGTGGTGGAAGAACTGACAGTGCTGGCTGTGTGGGGGGAGCACTTACAGTGCTGGCTGTGTCGGGGGAGCACTGACAGTGCTGGCTATGTGGGGGAGCACTGGCAGTGCTGGCTGTGTGGTGGGAGCACTGACAGTGCTGGCTGTGTGGTGGGAGCACTGTCAGTGCTGGTGTGTGGTGGGAGCACTGACAGTGCTGTCTGTGTGGGCGGAGCACTGTCAGTGCTGGCTGTGTGGGGGAGCACTGACAGGGCTGGCTGTGTGGGGGAGCACTGACAGTGCTGGCTGTGTGGTGGGAGCACTGACAGTGCTAGCTGATTGGGGGAGCACTGACAGTGCTGCCTGTGTGAGGGGAGCACTGACAGTGCTAGCTGTGTGGTGGGAGCACTGACAGTGTTGGCTGTGTGGTGGGAGCACTGGCAGTGCTGGCTGTGTGGGGGGAGCACTGACAGTGCTAGCTGTGTGGTGGGAGCACTGACAGTGCTAGCTGATTGGGAGAGCACTGACAGTGCTGCCTGTGTGGAGGGAGCACTGACAGTGCTGGCTGTGTGGGGCGAGCACGGACATTGCTGGCTGTGTGGTGGGAGCACTGACAGTGCTGGCTGTGTGGGGGAGCACTGACAGTGCTGGCTGTGTGGTGGGAGAACTGACAGTGCTGGCTGTGTGGGGGGAGCACTTACAGTGCTGGCTGTGTCGGGGGAGCACTGACAGTGCTGGCTGTGTGGGGGAGCACTGACAGTGCTGGCTGTGTGGTGGGAGCACTGACAGTGCTGGCTGTGTGGTGGGTGCACTGTCAGTGCTGGTGTGTGGGGGAGCACTGACAGTGCTGGCTGTGTGGTGGGAGCACTGACAGGGCTGGCTGTGTGGGGGAGCACTGACAGTGCTGGGTGTGTGTTGGGAGCACTGGCAGTGCTGGCTGTGTGGGGGAGCACTGACAGTGCTGGCTGTGTGGGGGAGCACTGACAGTGCTGGCTGGGTGGTGGGAGCACTGACAGTGCTGGCTGTGCGGGGGAGCACTGACAGTGCTGGCTGTGTGTGTGGAGCACTGACAGTGCTGGCTGTGTGGGTGAGCACTGACAGTGCTGGCTGTTTGGCGGAGCACAGACAGTACTGGCTGTGTGGGGGAGCACTGACAGTGCTGGCTGTGTGAGGGAGCACTGACTGTGCTGGCTGTGTGCTGGGAGCACTGATAGTGCTGGCTGTGTGTGGGTAGTACTGACAGTGCTGGCTGTGTGGGGGTAGCACTGACAGTGCTGGCTGTGTGGGGGGAGCACTGACAGTGCTGGCTGTGTGGTGGGAGCACAGACAGTGCTGGCTGTGTGGGGGGAGCACTTACAGTGCTGGCTGTGTGGGGGAGCACTGACAGTGCTGGCTGTGTGGGGGAGCATTGGCAGTGCTGGCTGTGTGGTGGGAGCACTGACAGTGTTGGCTGTGTGGGGGGAGCACTTACAGTGCTGGCTTTGTGGCAGAGCACTGACAGTGCTGGCTGTGTGGTGGGAGCAATGACAGTGCTGGCTGTGTGGTGGTAGCATTGACAGTGCTGGCTGTGTGGTGGGTGCACTGACAGTGCTGGCTCTGTGGTGGGAGCACTAACAGTGCTGGCTGTGTGGTGGGAGCACAGACAGTGCTGGCTGTGTGGGGGGAGCACTTACAGTGCTGGCTGTGTGGGGGAGCACTGACAGTGCTGGCTGTGTGGGGGAGCACTGGCAGTGCTGGCTGTGTGGTGGGAGCACTGACAGTGTTGGCTGTGTGGGGGGAGCACTTACAGTGCTGGCTTTGTGGGAGAGCACTGACAGTGCTGGCTGTATCGGGGAGCGCTGACAGTGCTGGCTGTGTCGGGGGGGGGGCACTTACAGTTCTGGCTCTGTGGTATGAGCACTGACAGTGCTGGCTTTGTGGTGGGAGAACTGACAGTGCTGGCTGTGTGGGGAAGCACTGACAGTGTTGGTTCTGTGGTGGGAGCACTGACCGTGCTGGCTCTGTGGTGTGAGCACTGACAGTGCTGGATATGTCGGGGAGCACAGACAGTGCTGGCTGTGTGAGTGGAGCACTGACAGTGCTGGCTGTGTGGGGAGAGCACTGACAGTGCTGGCTGTGTCGTGGGAGCACTTACAGTGCTGGCTGTGTGGTGGGAGCACAGACAGTGCTGGCTGTGTGGGGGAGCACTGACAGTGCTGGTTGTGTGGTGGGAGCACTGACAGTGCTGGCTGTGTGGGGCGAGCACGGAAAGTGCTGGCTGTGTGGTGGGAGCACTGGCAGTGCAGGCTGTGTGGGGGGAGCACTGACAGTGCTGCCTGTGTGTGGAGCGCACTGACAGTGCTGGCTCTGTGGTGGGAGCACTGACAGTGCTGGCTGTGTGGTGGGTGCACTGACAGTGCTGGCTGTGTGGTGGGAGCACAGACAGTGCTGGCTGTGTGGGGGGAGCACTTACAGTGCTGGCTGTGTGGGGGAGCACTGACAGTGCTGGCTGTGTGGGGGAGCACTGGCAGTGCTGGCTGTGTGGTGGGAGCACTGACAGTGTTGGCTGTGTGGGGGGAGCACTTACAGTGCTGGCTTTGTGGGAGAGCACTGACAGTGCTGGCTGTGTGGTGGGAGCAATGACAGTGCTGGCTGTGTGGTGGTAGCATTGACAGTGCTGGCTGTGTGGTGGGAGCAATGACAGAGCTGGCTGTGTTGTGGGAGCACTGACAGTGCTGGCTGTTTGATGGGAGCACTGACAGTGCTGGCTGTGTGGGGGAGCACTGACACTGCTGGCTGTGTGGTGGGAGCACTGACAGTGCTGTCTGTGTGGGGGAGCACTGACAGTGCTGGCTGTGTGGGGGAGCACTGACAGTGCTGGCTGTGTGGTGGGAGCACTGACAGTGTTGGCTGTGTGGTGGGAGCACTGGCAGTGCTGGCTGTGTGGGGGGAGCACTGTCAGTGCTGGCTCTGTGGGGAGCACTGACAGTGCTGGCTGTGTGGTGGGAGAACTGAAAGTGCTGGCTGTGTGGTGGGAGCACTGACAGTGCTGCCTGTGTGGAGGGAGCACTGACAGCGCTGGCTGTGTGGGTGGAGCACTGACAGTGCTGGCTGTGTGGGGGGAGCACAGACAGTGCTGGCTGTGTGGGGGAGCACTGACAGTGCTGGCTGTGTGGGGGGAGCACTAACAGTGCTGGCTGTGTGGGGGAGCACTGACAGTGCTGGCTGTGTAGTGGGAGCACTGACAGTGCTGGCTGTGTGGTGGAGCACTGACAGTGCTGGCTGTGGGGAGCACTGACAGTGCTGGCTGTGTGGTGGGAGCACTGACAGTGCTGGCTGTGTGGAGGCAGCACTGACAGTGCTGGCTGTGTGGTGGAGCACTGATAGTGCTGGCTGTGGGGGAGCACTGACAGTGCTGGCTGTGTGGTGGGAGCAATGACAGTGCTGGCTGTGTGGTGGTAGCATTGACAGTGCTGGCTGTGTTGTGGGAGCAGTGGCAGAGCTGGCTGTGTTGTGGGAGCACTGACAGTGCTGGCTGTTTGATGGGAGCACTGACAGTGCTGGCTGTGTGGGGGAGCACTGACAGTGCTGGCTGTGTGGTGGGAGCACTGACAGTGCTGGCTGTGCGGGGGGAGCACTGACAGTGCTGGCTGTGTGGGGGAGCACTGACAGTGCTGGCTGTGTGGGGGTAGCACTGACAGTGCTGGCTGTGTGGGGGAGCACTGACAGTGCTGGCTGTGTGGTGGGAGCACTGACAGTGTTGGCTGTGTGGTGGGAGCACTGGCAGTGCTGGCTGTGTGGGGGGAGCACTGTCAGTGCTGGCTCTGTGGGGAGCACTGACAGTGCTGGCTGTGTGGTGGGAGAACTGAAAGTGCTGGCTGTGTGGTGGGAGCACTGACAGTGCTGCCTGTGTGGAGGGAGCACTGACAGCGCTGGCTGTGTGGGTGGAGCACTGACAGTGCTGGCTGTGTGGGGGGAGCACAGACAGTGCTGGCTGTGTGGGGGAGCACTGACAGTGCTGGCTGTGTGGGGGGAGCACTAACAGTGCTGGCTGTGTGGGGGAGCACTGACAGTGCTGGCTGTGTAGTGGGAGCACTGACAGTGCTGGCTGTGTGGTGGAGCACTGACAGTGCTGGCTGTGGGGAGCACTGACAGTGCTGGCTGTGTGGTGGGAGCACTGACAGTGCTGGCTGTGTGGAGGCAGCACTGACAGTGCTGGCTGTGTGGTGGAGCACTGATAGTGCTGGCTGTGGGGGAGCACTGACAGTGCTGGCTGTGTGGTGGGATCACTGACAGTGCTGGCTGTGTGGGGTGAGCACAGACAGTGCTGGCTGTGTGGTGGGAGCACGGACAGTGCTGGCTGTGTGGCGGGAGCACTGGCAGTGCTGGTTGTGTGGGGGAGCACTGACAGTGCTGGCTGTGTGGTGGGAGCACTGACAGTGCTGGCTGTGTCGGGGGAGCACTGACAGTACTGGCTTTGTCGGGGGAGCATTGACAGTGCTGGTTGTGGTGGAGCACTGACAGTGCTGGCTGTGTGGTGGGAGCCCTGACAGTACTGGCAGTGTGGCGGGAGAACTGGCAGTGCTGGTTGATTGGGGCAGCACTGACAGTGCTGGCTGTGTGGTGGGGGCACTGACAGTGCTGGCTGTGTCGGGGGAGCATTGACAGTGCTGGCTGTGTGGTGGAACACTGACAGTGCTGGCTGTGGGGGAGCACTGACAGTGCTGGCTGTGTGGTGGGAGCACTGACACTGCTGGCTGTGTGTGGGGGAGCACTCAGTGCTGGCTGTGTGGGGGGAGCACTGACAGTGCTGGCTGTGTGGGGGAGCACTGCCAGTGCTGGCTGTGTGGGGGAGCACTGACAGTGCTGGCTGTGTGGTGGGAGCACTAACAGTGCTGTCTGTGTGGTGGGAGCACTGAGAGTGTTGGCTGTGTGTGTGGAGCACTGACAGTGCTGGCTGTGTGGTGGGAGCACTGACAGTGCTGGCTGTGTGGGGGTAGCACTGACAGTGCTGGCTGTGTGGGGGAGCACTGACAGTGCTGGCTGTGTGGTGGGAGCACTGACAGTGTTGGCTGTGTGGTGGGAGCACTGGCAGTGCTGGCTGTGTGGGGGGAGCACTGTCAGTGCTGGTTCTGTGGGGGAGCACTGACAGTGCTGGCTGTGTGGTGGGAGAACTGAAAGTGCTGGCTGTGTGGTGGGAGCATTGACAGTGCTGCCTGTGTGGAGGGAGCACTGACAGCGCTGGCTGTGTGGGTGGAGCACTGACAGTGCTGGCTGTGTGGGGGAGCACTGACAGTGCTAGCTGTGTGGTGGGAGCACTGACAGTGCTAGCTGATTGGGGGAGCACTGACAGTGCTGCCTGTGTGGAGGGAGCACTGACAGTGCTGGCTGTGTGGGGCGAGCACGGACATTGCTGGCTGTGTGGTGGGAGCACTGACAGTGCTGGCTGTGTGGGGGAGCACGGACAGTGCTGCCTGTGTGGGGGGATCACTGACAGTGCTGGCTGTGTGTGGGGAGCACTGACAGTGCTGGCTGTGTGGGGGGAGCACTTCCAGTGCTGGCTGTGTGGGGGGAGCAATGACAGTGCTGGTTGTGTGGTGGGAGCACTGAGTTTGCTGGCTGTGTGGTGGAAGAACTGACAGTGCTGGCTGTGTGGGGGGAGCACTTACAGTGCTGGCTGTGTCGGGGGAGCACTGACAGTGCTGGCTATGTGGGGGAGCACTGGCAGTGCTGGCTGTGTGGTGGGAGCACTGACAGTGCTGGCTGTGTGGTGGGAGCACTGTCAGTGCTGGTGTGTGGTGGGAGCACTGACAGTGCTGTCTGTGTGGGCGGAGCACTGTCAGTGCTGGCTGTGTGGGGGAGCACTGACAGGGCTGGCTGTGTGGGGGAGCACTGACAGTGCTGGCTGTGTGGTGGGAGCACTGACAGTGCTAGCTGATTGGGGGAGCACTGACAGTGCTGCCTGTGTGAGGGGAGCACTGACAGTGCTAGCTGTGTGGTGGGAGCACTGACAGTGTTGGCTGTGTGGTGGGAGCACTGGCAGTGCTGGCTGTGTGGGGGGAGCACTGACAGTGCTAGCTGTGTGGTGGGAGCACTGACAGTGCTAGCTGATTGGGAGAGCACTGACAGTGCTGCCTGTGTGGAGGGAGCACTGACAGTGCTGGCTGTGTGGGGCGAGCACGGACATTGCTGGCTGTGTGGTGGGAGCACTGACAGTGCTGGCTGTGTGGGGGAGCACTGACAGTGCTGGCTGTGTGGTGGGAGAACTGACAGTGCTGGCTGTGTGGGGGGAGCACTTACAGTGCTGGCTGTGTCGGGGGAGCACTGACAGTGCTGGCTGTGTGGGGGAGCACTGACAGTGCTGGCTGTGTGGTGGGAGCACTGACAGTGCTGGCTGTGTGGTGGGTGCACTGTCAGTGCTGGTGTGTGGGGGAGCACTGACAGTGCTGGCTGTGTGGTGGGAGCACTGACAGGGCTGGCTGTGTGGGGGAGCACTGACAGTGCTGGGTGTGTGTTGGGAGCACTGGCAGTGCTGGCTGTGTGGGGGAGCACTGACAGTGCTGGCTGTGTGGGGGAGCACTGACAGTGCTGGCTGGGTGGTGGGAGCACTGACAGTGCTGGCTGTGCGGGGGAGCACTGACAGTGCTGGCTGTGTGTGTGGAGCACTGACAGTGCTGGCTGTGTGGGTGAGCACTGACAGTGCTGGCTGTTTGGCGGAGCACAGACAGTACTGGCTGTGTGGGGGAGCACTGACAGTGCTGGCTGTGTGAGGGAGCACTGACTGTGCTGGCTGTGTGCTGGGAGCACTGATAGTGCTGGCTGTGTGTGGGTAGTACTGACAGTGCTGGCTGTGTGGGGGTAGCACTGACAGTGCTGGCTGTGTGGGGGGAGCACTGACAGTGCTGGCTGTGTGGTGGGAGCACTGACAGTATTGGCTGTGTGGTGGGAGCAGTGGCAGTGCTGGCTGTGTGGGGGGGAGCACTGTCAGTGCTGGCTCTGTGGTGGGAGCACTGAAAGTGCTGGCTGTGTGGGGGAGCACTGACAGAGATGGCTCTGTGGTGGGAGCACTGACAGTGCTGGCTGTGTGGTGGGAGCACTGACAGTGCTGGATATGTGGGAGAGAACAGACAGTGCTGGCTGAGTGAGTGGAGCACTGACATGCTGGCTGTGTGTGGGGAGCACTGACAGTGCTGGCAGTCTGGGGAGAGCACTGACAGTGCTAGATGTGTGGTGGGAGCACTGACAGTGCTGGCTGCGTGGTGGGAGCACTGACAGTGCTGGCTGTGTGGGGGGGAGCAATGACAGTGCTGGCTGTGTGTTGGGAGCACTGACAGTGCTGGCTGTGTGGGGGTGCACTGACAGTGCTGGCTGTATGGGGGAGCAGTGACAGTGCTTGCTGATTGGGGAGAGCAATTACAGTTCTGGCTGTGTGGGGCGAGCTCGGACAGTGCTGGCTGTGTGGTGGGAGCACTGACAGTGCTGGTTGTGTGGCGGGAGCACTGACAGTGCTGGCTGTGTGGTGGGAGCACTGACAGTGTTGGCTGTGTGGGGGGAGCACTTACAGTGCTGGCTTTGTGGGAGAGCACTGACAGTGCTGGCTGTGTGGTGGTAGCATTGACAGTGCTGGCTGTGTTGTGGGAGCACTGACACTGCTGGCTGTGTGGTGGGAGCACTGACAGTGCTGTCTGTGTGGGGGGAGCACTGCCAGTGCTGGCTGTGTGGGGGAGCACTGACAGGGCTGGCTGTGTGGGGGAGCACTGACAGTGCTGGCTGTGTGGTGGGAGAACTGACAGTGCTGGCTTTGTGAGGGAGCACTGGCACTGCTGGCTGTGTGGTGGGAGCACTGACAGTGCTGTCTGTGTGGGGAGCACTGCCAGTGCTGGCTGTGTGGGGGAGCACTGACAGCGCTGGCTGTGTGGGGGAGCACTGACAGTGCTGGCTGTGTGGTGGGAGAACTGACAGTGCTGGCTGTGTGGGGAGCACTGACAGTGCTGGCTGTGTGATGGGAGCACTGACAGTGGTGGCTGTGTGGTGGGAGCACTGACAGTGCTGGCTGTGTGAGGGAGCACTGGCTGTGCTGGCTGTGTGGTGCGAGCACTGACATTGCTGGCTGTGTGGTGGGAGCACTGACAGTGCTGGCTGTGCGGGGGGATCACTGACAGTGCTGGCTGTGTGGGGGAGCACTGACAGACTTGGCTGCGTGGGGGTAGCACTGACAGTCCTGGCTGTGTGGGGGAGCACTGACAGTGCTGGCTGTGTGGTGGGAGCACTGACAGTGTTGGCTGTGTGGTGGGAGCACTGGCAGTGCTGGCTGTCTGGGGGGAGCACTGTCAGTGCTGGCTCTGTGGTGGGAGCACTGAGAGTGCTGGCTGTGTGGGGGAGCACTGACAGAGATGGCTGTGTGGTGGGAGCACTGACAGTGCTGGCTGTGTGGTGGGAGCACTGACAGTGCTGGATATGTGCTGACAGTGCTGGCTGAGTGAGTGGAGCACTGACATGCTGGCTGTGTGGGGGTGCACTGACACTGCTGGCAGTGTGGGGAGAGCACTGACAGTGCTGGCTGTGTGGTGGGAGCACTGACAGTGCTGGCTGCGTGTTGGGAGCACTGACAGTGCTGACTGTCTGGGGGTGTACTGACAGTGCTAGCAGTGTGGGGGAGCACTGACAGTGCTAGCTGATTGGGGGAGCACTGACAGTGCTGGCTGTGTGGTGGGAGCTTTGATAGTGCTGGTTGTGTGGCGGGAGCACTGACTGTGCTGGCTGTGTGGTGGGAGCACTGACAGTGTTGGCTGTGTGGGGGGAGCACTTACAGTGCTGGCTGTGTGGGGAGCACTGATAGTGCTGGCTGTGTGGTGGGAGCAATGACAGTGCTGGCTGTGTGGTGGGAGCACTGACAGTGCTGGCTGTGTGGTGGGAGAACTGACAGCGCTGGCTGTGTGGGGGGAGCACTGACAGTGCTGGCTGTGTGGAGGGAGCACTGACACGGCTGGCTGTGTGGTGGGAGCACTGACAGTGCTGGATGTGTGGGGGTGCACTGACAGTGCTGGCTGTGTGGGGAGAGCACTGACAGTGCTAGCTGTGTGGTGGGAGCACTGACAGTGCTAGCTGATTGGGGAGCACTGACAGTGCTGCCTATGTGGAGGGAGCACTGACAGTGCTGGCTGTGTGGGGCGAGCACGGACAGTGCTGGCTGTGTGGTGGGAGCACTGACAGTGCTGGCTGTGTGGGGGAGCACGGACAGTGCTGCCTGTGGGGGGGGATCACTGACAGTGCTGGCTGTGTGTGGGGAGCACTGCCAGTGCTGGCTGTGTGGGGGGTGCACTGCCAGTGCTGGCTGTGTGGGGGGAGCACTGACAGTGCTGGTTGTGTGGTGGGAGCACTGACAGTGTTGGCTGTGTGGGGGGAGCACTGCCAGTGCTGGATATGTGCTGACAGTGCTGGCTGAGTGAGTGGAGCACTGACATGCTCGCTGGGTTGGGGGCGCACTGACACTGCTGGCAGTGTGGGGAGAGCACTGACAGTGCTGGCTGTGTGGTGGGAGCACTGACAGTGCTGGCTGCGTGGTGGGAGCACTGACAGTGCTAGCTGTGTGGGGGTGCACTGACAGTGCTAGCTGTGTGGGGGAGCACTGACAGTGCTAGCTGATTGGGGGGAGCACTGACAGTGCTGGCTGTGTGGTGGGAGCTTTGAAAGTGCTGGTTGTGTGGCGGGAGCACTGACAGTGCTGGCTGTGTGGTGGGAGCACTGACAGTGTTGGCTGTGTGGGGGGAGCACTTACAGTGCTGGCTGTGTGGGGAGCACTGATAGTGCTGGCTGTGTGGGGAAGCACTGACAGTGCTGGCTGTGTGGAGGGAGCAATGACAGTTCTGGCTGTGTGGTGGTAGCACTGACAGTGCTGGCTGTGTGGTGGGAGAACTGACAGTGCTGGCTGTGTGGAGGGAGCACTGACACGGCTGGCTGTGTGGTGGGAGCACTGACAGTGCTGGCTGTGTGGGGGTGCACTGACAGTGCTGGCTGTGTGGGGAGAGCACTGACAGTGCTAGCTGTGTGGTGGGAGCACTGACAGTGCTAGCTGATTGGGGGAGCACTGACAGTGCTACCTGGGTGGGGGGATCACTGACAGTGCTGGCTGTGTGTGGGGAGCATTGACAGTGCTGGCTGTGTGGGGGGTGCACTGAAAGTGCTGGCTGTGTGGGGGGAGCACTGACAGTGCTGGTTGTGTGGTGGGAGCACTGAAAGTGCTGGCTGTGTGGTGGGAGAACTGACAGTGCTGGCTGTGTGGTGGGAGCACTTACAGTGCTGGCTGTGTCGGGGGAGAACTGACAGTGCTAGATATGTGGGGGAGCACTGACAGTGCTGGCTGTGTGGTGGGAGCACTGACAGTGCTGGCTGTGTGGTGGGAGCACTTACAGTGCTGGCTGTGTCGGGGGAGAACTGACAGTGCTGGATATGTGGGGGAGCACTGACAGTGCTGGCTGTGTGGTGGGAGCACTGACAGTGCTGGCTGTGTGGTGGGAGCACTGACAGTGCTGGCAGTGTTGTGGGAGCACTGACAGTGCTGGTTGTGTGGTGGGAGCACTGAAAGTGCTGGCTGTGTGGTGGGAGAACTGACAGTGTTGGCTGTGTGGGGGGAGCACTGAAAGTGCTGGCTGTGTCGGGGGAGCACTGACAGTGCTGGATATGTGGGGGAGCACTGATAGTGCTGGCTGTGTGGTGGGAGCACTGACAGTGCTGGCTGTGTGGTGGGAGCACTGACAGTGCTGGCAGTGTTGTGGGAGCACTGACAGTGCTGGCTGTGTGGGGGAGCACTGACAATGCTGGCTGTGTGGTGGGAGCACTGACAGTGCTGGCAGTGTGATGGGAGCACTGACAGTGCTGGCTATGTGAGGGAGCACTGACAGTGCTTGCTGTGCGGTGGGAGCACTGACAGTGCTGGCTGTGTGGTGGGAGTACTGAAAGTGCTGGCTGTGCGGGGGGGTGCACTGACAGTGCTGGCTGTGTTGGTGGAGCACTGACAGTGCTGGCTGTGTGGGGGGAGCACTGACAGTGCTGGCTGTGTGGTGGGAGCACTGGCAGTGCTGGCTGTGTGGGGGAGCACTGACAGTGCTGGCTATGTGGGGGAGCACTGACAGTGCTGGCTGTGTGGAGGAGCACTGACAGTGCTGGCTGTGTGGGGGAGCACTGACAGTGCTGGCTGTGTGGTGGGAGCACTGACAGTTCTGGCTGTGAGGAGGAGCACTTACAGTGCTGGCTGTGTGGGGGAGCACTGACAGTGCTG
Source organism: Scyliorhinus torazame (assembly GCF_047496885.1). Classification (NCBI taxonomy): domain Eukaryota; kingdom Metazoa; phylum Chordata; class Chondrichthyes; order Carcharhiniformes; family Scyliorhinidae; genus Scyliorhinus; species Scyliorhinus torazame. The sequence continues at coordinate 15,810,637 of NC_092711.1, forward strand.
GCTGTGTGGTGGGAGCACTGACAGTGCTGGCTGTGTGGTGGGAGCACTGACAGTGCTGGCTGTATGGGGGAGCACTGACAGTGCTGGCTGTGTCGGGGAGCACTGACAGTGCTGGCTATGTGGGGGAGGGGGCACTGACAGTTCTGGCTCTGTGGTATGAGCACTGACAGTGCTGGCTTTGTGGTGGGAGAACTGACAGTGCTGGCTGTGTGGGGGAGCACTGACAGTGTTGGTTCTGTGGTGGGAGCACTGACCGTGCTGGCTCTGTGGTGTGAGCACTGACAGTACTGGATATGTCGGGGAGCACAGACAGTGCTGGCTGTGTGAGTGGAGCACTGACAGTGCTGGCTGTGTGGGGAGAGCACTGACAGTGCTGGCTGTGTCGTGGGAGCACTTACAGTGCTGGCTGTGTGGTGGGAGCACAGACAGTGCTGGCTGTGTGGGGATGCACTGACAGTGCTGGCTGTGTGGGGGAGCACTGACAGTGCTGGTTGTGTGGTGGGAGCATTGACAGTGCTGGCTGTGTGGGGCGAGCTCGGAAAGTGCTGGCTGAGTGGTGGGAGCACTGACAGTGCAGGCTGTGTGGGGGGAGCACTGACAGTGTTGCCTGTGTGTGGGGCGCACTGACAGTGCTGCCTTTGTGGTGGGGGCACTGATAGTGCTGGCTGTGCGGTGGGTGCAATGACAGTGCTGGCTCTGTGGTGGGAGCACTAACAGTGCTGGCTGTGTGGTGGGAGCACAGACAGTGCTGGCTGTGTGGGGGGAGCACTTACAGTGCTGGCTGTGTGGGGGAGCACTGACAGTGCTGGCTGTGTGGGGGAGCATTGGCAGTGCTGGCTGTGTGGTGGGAGCACTGACAGTGTTGGCTGTGTGGGGGGAGCACTTACAGTGCTGGCTTTGTGGGAGAGCACTGACAGTGCTGGCTGTGTGGTGGTAGCATTGACAGTGCTGGCTGTGTGGTGGGTGCACTGACAGTGCTGGCTCTGTGGTGGGAGCACTAACAGTGCTGGCTGTGTGGTGGGAGCACAGACAGTGCTGGCTGTGTGGGGGGAGCACTTACAGTGCTGGCTGTGTGGGGAGCACTGACAGTGCTGGCTGTGTGGGGGAGCACTGGCAGTGCTGGCTGTGTGGTGGGAGCACTGACAGTGTTGGCTGTGTGGGGGGAGCACTTACAGTGCTGGCTTTGTGGGAGAGCACTGGCAGTGCTGGCTGTATCGGGGAGCACTGACAGTGCTGGCTATGTCGGGGGGGGCACTTACAGTTCTGGCTCTGTGGTATGAGCACTGACAGTGCTGGCTTTGTGGTGGGAGCACTGACAGTGCTGGCTGTGTGGGGGAGCACTGACAGTGCTGGCTGTGTGGTGGGAGCACTGACAGTGCTGGCTGTGTGGTGGGAGCACTGACAGTGCTGGCTGTATGGGGGAGCACTGACAGTGCTGGCTGTATCGGGGAGCACTGACAGTGCTGGCTATGTCGGGGGGGGTGCACTGACAGTTCTGGCTCTGTGGTATGAGCACTGACAGTGCTGGCTTTGTGGTGGGAGAACTGACAGTGCTGGCTGTGTGGGGGAGCACTGACAGTGTTGGTTCTGTGGTGGGAGCACTGACCGTGCTGGCTCTGTGGTGTGAGCACTGACAGTGCTGGATATGTCGGGGAGCACTGACAGTGCTGGCTGTGTGGGGAGAGCACTGACAGTGCTGGCTGTGTCGTGGGAGCACTTACAGTGCTGGCTGTGTGGTGGGAGCACAGACAGTGCTGGCTGTGTGGGGATGCACTGACAGTGCTGGCTGTGTGGGGGAGCACTGACAGTGCTGGTTGTGTGGTGGGAGCACTGACAGTGCTGGCTGTGTGGGGCGAGCACGGAAAGTGCTGGCTGTGTGGTGGGAGCACTGACAGTGCAGGCTGTGTGGGGGGAGCACTGACAGTGTTGCCTGCGTGTGGGGCGCACTGACAGTGCTGCCTGTGTGGTGGGGGCACTGACAGTGCTGGCTGTGCGGTGGGTGCAATGACAGTGCTGGCTCTGTGGTGGGAGCACTAACTGTGCTGGCTGTGTGGTGGGAGCACAGACAGTGCTGGCTGTGTGGGGGGGAGCACTTACAGTGCTGGCTGTGTGGGGGAGCACTGACAGTGCTGGCTGTGTGGGGGAGCATTGGCAGTGCTGGCTGTGTGGTGGGAGCACTGACAGTGTTGGCTGTGTGGGGGGAGCACTTACAGTGCTGGCTTTGTGGGAGAGCACTGACAGTGCTGGCTGTGTGGTGGGAGCAATGACAGTGCTGGCTGTGTGGTGGTAGCATTGACAGTGCTGGCTGTGTGGTGGGTGCACTGACAGTGCTGGCTCTGTGGTGGGAGCACTAACAGTGCTAGCTGTGTGGTGGGAGCACTTACAGTGCTGGCTGTGTGGGGGAGCACTGACAGTGCTGGCTGTGTGGGGGAGCACTGGCAGTGCTGGCTGTGTGGTGGGAGCACTGACAGTGTTGGCTGTGTGGGGGGAGCACTTACAGTGCTGGCTTTGTGGGAGAGCACTGACAGTGCTGGCTGTATCGGGGAGCACTGACAGTGCTGGCTATGTCGGGGGGGGCACTTACAGTTCTGGCTCTGTGGTATGAGCACTGACAGTGCTGGCTTTGTGGTGGGAGAACTGACAGTGCTGGCTGTGTGGGGAAGCACTGACAGTGTTGGTTCTGTGGTGTGAGCACTGACAGTGCTAGATATGTCGGGGAGCACAGACAGTGCTGGCTGTGTGAGTGGAGCACTGACAGTGCTGGCTGTGTGGGGAGAGCACTGACAGTGCTGGCTGTGTCGTGGGAGCACTTACAGTGCTGGCTGTGTGGTGGGAGCACAGACAGTGCTGGCTGTGTGAGGGAGCACTGACAGTGCTGGTTGTGTGGTGGGAGCACTGACAGTGCTGGCTGTGTGGGGCGAGCACGGAAAGTGCTGGCTGTGTGGTGGGAGCACTGACAGTGCAGGCTGTGTGGGGGGAGCACTGACAGTGCTGCCTGTGTGTGGGGCGCACTGACAGTGCTGGCTGTGTGGTGGGAGCACTGACAGTGCTGGCTGTGTGGTGGGTGCACTGACAGTGCTGGCTCTGTGGTGGGAGCACTAACAGTGCTGGCTGTGTGGTGGGAGCACAGACAGTGCTGGCTGTGTGGGGGGAGCACTTACAGTGCTGGCCGTGTGGGGGAGCACTGACAGTGCTGGCTGTGTGGGGGAGCACTGGCAGTGCTGGCTGTGTGGTGGGAGCACTGACAGTGTTGGCTGTGTGGGGGGAGCACTTACAGTGCTGGCTTTGTGGGAGAGCACTGACAGTGCTGGCTGTGTGGTGGGAGCAATGACAGTGCTGGCTGTGTGGTGGTAGCATTGACAGTGCTGGCTGTGTGGGGGAGCACTGACAGGGCTGGCTGTGTGGGGGAGCACTGACAGTGCTGGCTGTGTGGTGGGAGAACTGACAGTGCTGGCTGTGTGGGGGGGAGCACTGACAGTGCTGGCTGTGTGAGGGAGCACTGGCTGTGCTGACTGTGTGGTGGGAGCAATAACAGTGCTGGCTGTGTGGTGGGAGCACTGACAGTGCTGGCTGTGCGGGGGGAGCACTGACAGTGCTGGCTGTGTGGGGGAGCACTGACAGTGCTGGCTGTGTGGGGGTAGCACTGACAGTGCTGGCTGTGTGGGGGAGCACTGACAGTGCTGGCTGTGTGGTGGGAGCACTGACAGTGTTGGCTGTGTGGTGGGAGCACTGGCAGTGCTGGCTGTGTGGGGGGAGCACTGTCAGTGCTGGCTCTGTGGGGGAGCACTGACAGTGCTGGCTGTGTGGTGGGAGAACTGAAAGTGCTGGCTGTGTGTTGGGAGCACTGACAGTGCTGCCTGTGTGGAGGGAGCACTGACAGCGCTGGCTGTGTGGGTGGAGCACTGACAGTGCTGGCTGTGTGGGGGGAGCACAGACAGTGCTGGCTGTGTGGGGGAGCACTGACAGTGCTGGCTGTGTGGGGGGAGCACTAACAGTGCTGGCTGTGTGGGGGAGCACTGACAGTGCTGGCTGTGTAGTGGGAGCACTGACAGTGCTGGCTGTGTGGTGGAGCACTGACAGTGCTGGCTGTGGGGAGCACTGACAGTGCTGGCTGTGTGGTGGGAGCACTGACAGTGCTGGCTGTGTGGAGGGAGCACTGACAGTGCTGGCTGTGTGGTGGAGCACTGATAGTGCTGGCTGTGGGGGAGCACTGACAGTGCTGGCTGTGTGGTGGGAGCACTGACAGTTCTGGCTTTGTGGGGTGAGCACAGACAGTGCTGGCTGTGTGGTGGGAGCACGGACAGTGCTGGCTGTGTGGCGGGAGCACTGGCCGTGCTGGTTGTGTGGGGGAGCACTGGCAGTGCTGGCTGTGTGGTGGGAGCACTGACAGTGCTGGCTGTGTTGGGGGAGCACTGACAGTACTGGCTTTGTCGGGGAGCACTGACAGTGCTGGCTGTGTGGTGGGAGCCCTGACAGTACTGGCAGTGTGGCGGGAGAACTGGCAGTGCTGGTTGATTGGGGGAGCACTGACAGTGCTGGCTGTGTGGTGGGGGCACTGACAGTGCTGGCTGTGTCGGGGGAGCATTGACAGTGCTGGCTGTGTGGTGGAACACTGACAGTGCTGGCTGTGTGGGAGCACTGACAGTGCTGGCTGTGTGGTGGGAGCACTGACACTGCTGGCTGTGTGTGGGGGAGCACTCAGTGCTGGCTGTGTGGGGGGAGCACTGACAGTGCTGGCTGTGTGGGGGAGCACTGCCAGTGCTGGCTGTGTGGGGGAGCACTGACAGTGCTGGCTGTGTGGTGGGAGCACTAACAGTGCTGTCTGTGTGGTGGGAGCACTGAGAGTGTTGGCTGTGTGTGTGGAGCACTGACAGTGCTGGCTGTGTGGTGGGAGCACTGACAGTGCTGGCTGTGTGGTGGGAGCACTGACAGTGCTGGCTGTTAGGGGGGGAGCACTGTCAGTGCTGGCTGTGTGGGGGAGCACTGACAGTGCTGGCTGTTTTGGGAGGAGAACTGACAGTGCTGGCTGTGTGGGTGGAGCACTGACAGTGCTGGCTGTGTGGGGGGAGCACATACAGTGCTGGCTGTGTGGGGGAGCACTGACAGTGCTGGCTGTGTGGGGGAGCACTGACAGCGCTGACTGTGTGGGGGGAGCACATACAGTGCTGGCTGTGTGGGGGAGCACTGACAGTGTTGGCTGTTTGGGGGGAGCACTGACAGTGCTGGCTGTGCGGGGAGAGCACTGACAGTGCTGGCTGTGTGTGGGAGCACTGACAGTGCTGGTTGTGTGGCGGGAGCACGGACAGTGCTGGCTGTGTGGGGTTAGCACTGACAGTGCTGGCTGTGTGTGGGGAGCACTGACAGTGCTGGCTGTGTGGTGGGAGCTCTGACAGTGCTGGCTGTGTGGGGGGAGCACTGACAGTGCTGGATGTGTGGTGGGAGTACTGACAGTGCTGGCTGTGTGGGGGAGCACTGACAGTGCTGGCTGTGTGCGGCGAGCACGGACAGTGCTGGCTGTGTGGTGGGAGCAGTGACAGTGCTGGCTGTGTGGGGGGAGCACGGAGAGTGCTGCCTGTGTGGGGGGATCACTGACAGTGCTGGCTGTTTGTGGGGAGCACTGACAGTGCTGGCTTTGTGGGGGGAGCACTGCCACTGCTGGCTGTGTGGGGGAGCATTGACAGTGCTGGTTGTGTGGTGGGAGCACTGACAGTGCTGGCTGTGTGGTGGGAGCACTGACAGTGTTGGCAGTGTGGGGGGAGCACTTACAGAGCTGGATGTGTGAGGGAACACTGACAGTGCTGGCTGTGTGGGGGAGCAATGACAGTGCTGGCTGTGTGGTGGGAGCACTGACAGGGCTGGCTGTGTGGTGGGAGTAATGTCAGTGCTGCCTGTGTAGGGGAGCACTGACACTGCTGGCTGTGTAGTGGGAGCACTGACAGTGCTGGCTGTGTGGGGGAGCACTGACAGTGCTGGCTGTGTGGTGGGAGAACTAACAGTGCTGGCTGTGTGGTGGGAGCACTTACATTGCTGGCTATGTAGAGGGAGCACTGACACGGCTGGCTGTGTGGTGGAAGCACTGACAGTGCTGGCTGTGTGGTGGGAGCACTGACAGTGCTGGCTGTGTGGGGAGAGCACTGACAGTGCTGGCTGTGTCGTGGGAGCACTTACAGTGCTGGCTGTGTGGTGGGAGCACAGACAGTGCTGGCTGTGTGGGGATGCACTGACAGTGCTGGCTGTGTGGGGGAGCACTGACAGTGCTGGTTGTGTGGTGGGAGCACTGACAGTGCTGGCTGTGTGGGGCGAGCACGGAAAGTGCTGGCTGTGTGGTGGGAGCACTGACAGTGCAGGCTGTGTGGGGGGAGCACTGACAGTGTTGCCTGTGTGTGGGGCGCACTGACAGTGCTGCCTGTGTGGTGGGGGCACTGACAGTGCTGGCTGCGCGGTGGGTGCAATGACAGTGCTGGCTCTGTGGTGGGAGCACTAACAGTGCTGGCTGTGTGGTGGGAGCACAGACAGTGCTGGCTGTGTGGGGGAGCACTGACAGTGCTGGCTGTGTGGGGGAGCATTGGCAGTGCTGGCTGTGTGGTGGGAGCACTGACAGTGTTGGCTGTGTGGGGGGAGCACTTACAGTGCTGGCTTTGTGGGAGAGCACTGACAGTGCTGGCTGTGTGGTGGGAGCAATGACAGTGCTGGCTGTGTGGTGGTAGCATTGACAGTGCTGGCTGTGTGGTGGGTGCACTGACAGTGCTGGCTCTGTGGTGGGAGCACTAACAGTGCTGGCTGTGTGGTGGGAGCACAGACAGTGCTGGCTGTGTGGGGGGAGCACTTACAGTGCTGGCTGTGTGGGGGAGCACTGACAGTGCTGGCTGTGTGGGGGAGCACTGGCAGTGCTGGCTGTGTGGTGGGAGCACTGACAGTGTTGGCTGTGTGGGGGGAGCACTTACAGTGCTGGCTTTGTGGGAGAGCACTGACAGTGCTGGCTGTATCGGGGAGCACTGACAGTGCTGGCTATGTCGGGGGGGGCACTGACAGTTCTGGCTCTGTGGTATGAGCACTGACAGTGCTGGCTTTGTGGTGGGAGAACTGACAGTGCTGGCTGTGTGGGGAAGCACTGACAGTGTTGGTTCTGTGGTGGGAGCACTGACCGTGCTGGCTCTGTGGTGTGAGCACTGACAGTGCTGGATATGTCGGGGAGCACAGACAGTGCTGGCTGTGTGAGTGGAGCACTGACAGTGCTGGCTCTGTGGGGAGAGCACTGACAGTGCTGGCTGTGTCGTGGGAGCACTTACAGTGCTGGCTGTGTGGTGGGAGCACAGACAGTGCTGGCTGTGTGGGGATGCACTGACAGTGCTGGCTGTGTGGGGGAGCACTGACAGTGCTGGTTGTGTGGTGGGAGCACTGACAGTGCTGGCTGTGTGGGGCGAGCACGGAAAGTGCTGGCTGTGTGGTGGGAGCACTGACAGTGCAGGCTGTGTGGGGGGAGCACTGACAGTGTTGCCTGTGTGTGGGGCGCACTGACAGTGCTGCCTGTGTGGTGGGGGCACTGACAGTGCTGGCTGTGCGGTGGGTGCAATGACAGTGCTGGCTCTTTGGTGGGAGCACTAACAGTGCTGGCTGTGTGGTGGGAGCACAGACAGTGCTGGCTGTGTGGGGGGAGCACTTACAGTGCTGGCTGTGTGGGGGAGCACTGACAGTGCTGGCTGTGTGGGGGAGCATTGGCAGTGCTGGCTGTGTGGTGGGAGCACTGACAGTGTTGGCTGTGTGGGGTGAGCACTTACAGTGCTGGCTTTGTGGCAGAGCACTGACAGTGCTGGCTGTGTGGTGGGAGCAATGACAGTGCTGGCTGTGTGGTGGTAGCATTGACAGTGCTGGCTGTGTGGTGGGTGCACTGACAGTGCTGGCTCTGTGGTGGGAGCACTAACAGTGCTGGCTGTGTGGTGGGAGCACAGACAGTGCTGGCTGTGTGGGGGGAGCACTTACAGTGCTGGCTGTGTGGGGGAGCACTGACAGTGCTGGCTGTGTGGGGGAGCACTGGCAGTGCTGGCTGTGTGGTGGGAGCACTGACAGTGTTGGCTGTGTGGGGGGAGCACTTACAGTGCTGGCTTTGTGGGAGAGCACTGACAGTGCTGGCTGTATCGGGGAGCGCTGACAGTGCTGGCTATGTCGGGGGGGGGCACTTACAGCTCAGGCTCTGTGGTATGAGCACTGACAGTGCTGGCTTTGTGGTGGGAGAACTGACAGTGCTGGCTGTGTGGGGAAGCACTGACAGTGTTGGTTCTGTGGTGGGAGCACTGACCGTGCTGGCTCTGTGGTGTGAGCACTGACAGTGCTGGATATGTCGGGGAGCACAGACAGTGCTGGCTGTGTGAGTGGAGCACTGACAGTGCTGGCTGTGTGGGGAGAGCACTGACAGTGCTGGCTGTGTCGTGGGAGCACTTACAGTGCTGGCTGTGTGGTGGGAGCACAGACAGTGCTGGCTGTGTGGGGGAGCACTGACAGTGCTAGTTGTGTGGTGGGAGCACTGACAGTGCTGGCTGTGTGGGGCGAGCACGGAAAGTGCTGGCTGTGTGGTGGGAGCACTGACAGTGCAGGCTGTGTGGGGGGAGCACTGACAGTGCTGCCTGTGTGTGGAGCGCACTGACAGTGCTGGCTCTGTGGTGGGAGCACTGACAGTGCTGGCTGTGTGGTGGGTGCACTGACAGTGCTGGCTGTGTAGTGGGAGCACAGACAGTGCTGGCTGTGTGGGGGGAGCACTTACAGTGCTGGCTGTGTGGGGGAGCACTGACAGTGCTGGCTGTGTGGGGGAGCACTGGCAGTGCTGGCTGTGTGGTGGGAACACTGACAGTGTTGGCTGTGTGGGGGGAGCACTTACAGTGCTGGCTTTGTGGGAGAGCACTGACAGTGCTGGCTGTGTGGTGGGAGCAATGACAGTGCTGGCTGTGTGGTGGTAGCATTGACAGTGCTGGCTGTGTTGTGGGAGCAGTGACAGAGCTGGCTGTGTTGTGGGAGCACTGACAGTGCTGGCTGTTTGGTGGGAGCACTGACAGTGCTGGCTGTGTGGGGGAGCACTGACACTGCTGGCTGTGTGGTGGGAGCACTGACAGTGCTGTCTGTGTGGGGGAGCACTGCCAGTGCTGGCTGTGTGGGGGAGCACTGACAGGGCTGGCTGTGTGGGGGAGCACTGACAGTGCTGGTTGTGTGGTGGGAGCACTGACAGTGCTGGCTGTGTGGGGGGAGCACTGACAGTGCTGGCTGTGTGAGGGAGCACTGGCTGTGCTGGCTGTGTGGTGGGAGCACTGACAGTGGTGGCTGTGTGGTGGGAGCACTGACAGTGCTGGCTGTGCGGGGGGAGCACTGACAGTGCTGGCTGTGTGGGGGAGCACTGACAGTGCTGGCTGTGTGGGGGTAGCACTGACAGTGCTGGCTGTATGGGGGAGCACTGACAGTGCTGGCTGTGTGGTGGGAGCACTGACAGTGTTGGCTGTGTGGTGGGAGCACTGGCAGTGCTGGCTGTGTGGGGGGAGCACTGTCAGTGCTGGCTCTGTGGGGAGCACTGACAGTGCTGGCTGTGTGGTGGGAGAACTGAAAGTGCTGGCTGTGTGGTGGGAGCACTGACAGTGCTGCCTGTGTGGAGGGAGCACTGACAGCGCTGGCTGTGTGGGTGGAGCACTGACAGTGCTGGCTGTGTGGGGGAGCACAGACAGTGCTGGCTGTGTGGGGGAGCACTGACAGTGCTGGCTGTGTGGGGGGAGCACTAACAGTGCTGGCTGTGTGGGGGAGCACTGACAGTGCTGGCTGTGTAGTGGGAGCACTGACAGTGCTGGCTGTGTGGTGGAGCACTGACAGTGCTGGCTGTGGGGAGCACTGACAGTGCTGGCTGTGTGGTGGGAGCACTGACAGTGCTGGCTGTGTGGAGGCAGCACTGACAGTGCTGGCTGTGTGGTGGAGCACTGATAGTGCTGGCTGTGGGGGAGCACTGACAGTGCTGGCTGTGTGGTGGGATCACTGACAGTGCTGGCTGTGTGGGGTGAGCACAGACAGTGCTGGCTGTGTGGTGGGAGCACGGACAGTGCTGGCTGTGTGGCGGGAGCACTGGCAGTGCTGGTTGTGTGGGGGAGCACTGACAGTGCTGGCTGTGTGGTGGGAGCACTGACAGTGCTGGCTGTGTCGGGGGAGCACTGACAGTACTGGCTTTGTCGGGGGAGCATTGACAGTGCTGGTTGTGGTGGAGCACTGACAGTGCTGGCTGTGTGGTGGGAGCCCTGACAGTACTGGCAGTGTGGCGGGAGAACTGGCAGTGCTGGTTGATTGGGGCAGCACTGACAGTGCTGGCTGTGTGGTGGGGGCACTGACAGTGCTGGCTGTGTCGGGGGAGCATTGACAGTGCTGGCTGTGTGGTGGAACACTGACAGTGCTGGCTGTGGGGGAGCACTGACAGTGCTGGCTGTGTGGTGGGAGCACTGACACTGCTGGCTGTGTGTGGGGGAGCACTCAGTGCTGGCTGTGTGGGGGGAGCACTGACAGTGCTGGCTGTGTGGGGGAGCACTGCCAGTGCTGGCTGTGTGGGGGAGCACTGACAGTGCTGGCTGTGTGGTGGGAGCACTAACAGTGCTGTCTGTGTGGTGGGAGCACTGAGAGTGTTGGCTGTGTGTGTGGAGCACTGACAGTGCTGGCTGTGTGGTGGGAGCACTGACAGTGCTGGCTGTGTGGGGGTAGCACTGACAGTGCTGGCTGTGTGGGGGAGCACTGACAGTGCTGGCTGTGTGGTGGGAGCACTGACAGTGTTGGCTGTGTGGTGGGAGCACTGGCAGTGCTGGCTGTGTGGGGGGAGCACTGTCAGTGCTGGTTCTGTGGGGGAGCACTGACAGTGCTGGCTGTGTGGTGGGAGAACTGAAAGTGCTGGCTGTGTGGTGGGAGCATTGACAGTGCTGCCTGTGTGGAGGGAGCACTGACAGCGCTGGCTGTGTGGGTGGAGCACTGACAGTGCTGGCTGTGTGGGGGGAGCACAGACAGTGCTGGCTGTGTGGGGGAGCACTGACAGTGCTGGCTGTGTGGGGGGAGCACTAACAGTGCTGGCTCTGTGGGGAGCACTGACAGTGCTGGCTGTGTAGTGGGAGCACTGACAGTGCTGGCTGTGTTGTGGAGCACTGACAGTGCTGGCTGTGGGGAGCACTGACAGTGCTGGCTGTGTGGTGGGAGCACTGACAGTGCTGGCTGTGTGGAGGGAGCACTGACAGTGCTGGCTGTGTGGTGGAGCACTGATAGTGCTGGCTGTGGGGGAGCACTGACAGTGCTGGCTGTGTGGTGGGAGCACTGACAGTGCTGGCTGTGTGGGGTGAGCACAGACAGTGCTGGCTGTGTGGTGGGAGCACGGACAGTGCTGGATGTGTGGCGGGAGCACTGGCAGTGCTGGTTGTGTGGGGGAGCACTGACAGTGCTGGCTGTGTGGTGGGAGCACTGACAGTGCTGGCTGTGTCGGGGGAGCACTGACAGTACTGGCTTTGTCGGGGGAGCATTGACAGTGCTGGCTGTGGTGGAGCACTGACAGTGCTGGCTGTGTGGTGGGAGCCCTGACAGTACTGGCAGTGTGGCGGGAGAACTGGCAGTGCTGGTTGATTGGGGGAGCACTGACAGTGCTGGCTGTGTGGTGGGGGCACTGACAGTGCTGGCTGTGTCGGGGGAGCATTGACAGTGCTGGCTGTGTGGTGGAACACTGACAGTGCTGGCTGTGGGGGAGCACTGACAGTGCTGGCTGTGTGGTGGGAGCACTGACACTGCTGGCTGTGTGTGGGGGAGCACTCAGTGCTGGCTGTGTGGGGGGAGCACTGACAGTGCTGGCTGTGTGGGGGAGCACTGCCAGTGCTGGCTGTGTGGGGGAGCACTGACAGTGCTGGCTGTGTGGTGGGAGCACTAACAGTGCTGTCTGTGTGGTGGGAGCACTGAGAGTGTTGGCTGTGTGTGTGGAGCACTGACAGTGCTGGCTGTGTGGTGGGAGCACTGACAGTGCTGGCTGTGTGGTGGGAGCACTGACAGTGCTGGCTGTGTGGGGCGGAGCACTGTCAGTGCTGGCTGTGTGGGGGAGCACTGACAGTGCTGGCTGTTTTGGGAGGAGAACTGACAGTGCTGGCTGTGTGGGGGGAGCACTGACAGTGCTGGCTGTGTGGGGGGAGCACATACAGTGCTGGCTGTGTGGGGGAGCACTGACAGTGCTGGCTGTGTGGGGGAGCACTGACAGCGCTGACTGTGTGGGGGGAGCACATACAGTGCTGGCTGTGTGGAGGAGCACTGACAGTGTTGGCTGTTTGGGGGGAGCACTGACAGTGCTGGCTGTGCGGGGAGAGCACTGACAGTGCTGGCTGTGTGTGGGAGCACTGACAGTGCTGGTTGTGTGGCGGGAGCACGGACAGTGCTGGCTGTGTGGGGTTAGCACTGACAGTGCTGGCTGTGTGTGGGGAGCACTGACAGTGCTGGCTGTGTGGTGGGAGCTCTGACAGTGCTGGCTGTGTGGGGGGAGCACTGACAGTGCTGGATGTGTGGTGGGAGTACTGACAGTGCTGGCTGTGTGGGGGAGCACTGACAGTGCTGGCTGTGTGCGGCGAGCACGGACAGTGCTGGCTGTGTGGTGGGAGCAGTGACAGTGCTGGCTGTGTGGGGGGAGCACGGAGAGTGCTGCCTGTGTGGGGGGATCACTGACAGTGCTGGCTGTTTGTGGGGAGCACTGACAGTGCTGGCTTTGTGGGGGGAGCACTGCCAGTGCTGGCTGTGTGGGGGAGCATTGACAGTGCTGGTTGTGTGGTGGGAGCACTGACAGTGCTGGCTGTGTGGTGGGAGCACTGACAGTGTTGGCAGTGTGGGGGGAGCACTTACAGAGCTGGATGTGTGAGGGAACACTGACAGTGCTGGCTGTGTGGGGGAGCAATGACAGTGCTGGCTGTGTGGTGGGAGCACTGACAGGGCTGGCTGTGTGGTGGGAGTAATGACAGTGCTGCCTGTGTAGGGGAGCACTGACACTGCTGGCTGTGTAGTGGGAGCACTGACAGTGCTGGCTGTGTGGGGGAGCACTGACAGTGCTGGCTGTGTGGTGGGAGAACTAACAGTGCTGGCTGTGTGGTGGGAGCACTTACAGTGCTGGCTATGTAGAGGGAGCACTGACACGGCTGGCTGTGTGGTGGAAGCACTGACAGTGCTGGCTGTGTGGTGGGAGCACTGACAGTGCTGGCTGTGTGGGGAGAGCACTGACAGTGCTGGCTGTGTCGTGGGAGCACTTACAGTGCTGGCTGTGTGGTGGGAGCACAGACAGTGCTGGCTGTGTGGGGATGCACTGACAGTGCTGGCTGTGTGGGGGAGCACTGACAGTGCTGGTTGTGTGGTGGGAGCACTGACAGTGCTGGCTGTGTGGGGCGAGCACGGAAAGAGCTGGCTTTGTGGTGGGAGCACTGACAGTGCAGGCTGTGTGGGGGGAGCACTGACAGTGTTGCCTGTGTGTGGGGCGCACTGACAGTGCTGCCTGTGTGGTGGGGGCACTGACAGTGCTGGCTGTGCGGTGGGTGCAATGACAGTGCTGGCTCTGTGGTGGGAGCACTAACAGTGCTGGCTGTGTGGTGGGAGCACAGACAGTGCTGGCTGTGTGGGGGGAGCACTTACAGTGCTGGCTGTGTGGGGGAGCACTGACAGTGCTGGCTGTGTGGGGGAGCATTGGCAGTGCTGGCTGTGTGGTGGGAGCACTGACAGTGTTGGCTGTGTGCGGGGAGCACTTACAGTGCTGGCTTTGTGGGAGAGCACTGACAGTGCTGGCTGTGTGGTGGGAGCAATGACAGTGCTGGCTGTGTGGTGGTAGCATTGACAGTGCTGGCTGTGTGGTGGGTGCACTGACAGTGCTGGCTCTGTGGTGGGAGCACTAACAGTGCTGGCTGTGTGGTGGGAGCACAGACAGTGCTGGCTGTGTGGGGGGAGCACTGACAGTGCTGGCTGTGTGGGGGAGCACTGGCAGTGCTGGCTGTGTGGTGGGAGCACTGACAGTGTTGGCTGTGTGGGGGGAGCACTTACAGTGCTGGCTTTGTGGGAGAGCACTGACAGTGCTGGCTGTATCGGGGAGCACTGACAGTGCTGGCTATGTCGGGGGCGGGACACTTACAGTTCTGGCTCTGTGGTATGAGCACTGACAGTGCTGGCTTTGTGGTGGGAGAACTGACAGTGCTGGCTGTGTGGGGAAGCACTGACAGTGTTGGTTCTGTGGTGGGAGCACTGACCGTGCTGGCTCTGTGGTGTGAGCACTGACAGTGCTGGATATGTCGGGGAGCACAGACAGCGCTGGCTGTGTGAGTGGAGCACTGACAGTGCTGGCTGTGTGGGGAGAGCACTGACAGTGCTGGCTGTGTCGTGGGAGCACTAACAGTGCTGGCTGTGTGGTGGGAGCACAGACAGTGCTGGCTGTGTGGGGGGAGCACTTACAGTGCTGGCTGTGTGGGGGAGCACTAACAGTGCTGGCTGTGTGGGGGAGCACTGGCAGTGCTGGCTGTGTGGTGGGAGCACTCACAGTGTTGGCTGTGTGGGGGGAGCACTTACAGTGCTGGCTTTGTGGGAGAGCACTGACAGTGCTGGCTGTGTTGTGGGAGCACTGACAGTGCTGGCTGTTTGGTGGGAGCACTGACAGTGCTGGCTGTGTGGGGGAGCACTGACACTGCTGGCTGTGTGGTGGGAGCACTGACAGTGCTGTCTGTGTGGGGGAGCACTGCCAGTGCTGGCTGTGTGGGGGAGCACTGACAGGGCTGGCTGTGTGGGGGAGCACTGACAGTGCTGGCTGTGTGGGGAAAACTGACAGTGCTGGCTGTGTGGGGGGAGCACTGACAGTGCTGGCTGTATGGTGGGAGCACTGACAGTGCTGGCTGTGTGGGGGAGCACTGACAGTGCTGGCTGTGTGGTGGGAGCACTGACAGTGTTGGCTGTGTGGTGGGAGCACTGGCAGTGCTGGCTGTATGGGGGGAGCACTGTCAGTGCTGGCTCTGTGGGGGAGCACTGACTGCTGGCTGTGTGGTGGGAGAACTGAAAGTGCTGGCTGTGTGGTGGGAGCACTGACAGTGCTGCCTGTGTGGAGGGAGCACTGACAGCGCTGGCTGTGTGGGTGGAGCACTGACAGTGCTGGCTGTGTGGGGGGAGCACAGACAGTGCTGGCTGTGTGGGGGAGCACTGACAGTGCTGGCTGTGTGGGGGGAGCACTAACAGTGCTGGCTGTGTGGGGGAGCACTGACAGTGCTGGCTGTGTAGTGGGAGCACTGACAGTGCTGGCTGTGTGGTGGAGCACTGACAGTGCTGGCTGTGGGGAGCACTGACAGTGCTGGCTGTGTGGTGGGAGAACTGACAGTGCTGGCTGTGTGGAGGGAGCACTGACAGTGCTGGCTGTGTGGTGGATCACTGATAGTGCTGGCTGTGGGGGAGCACTGACAGTGCTGGCTGTGTGGTGGGAGCACTGACAGTGCTGGCTGTGTGGGGTGAGCACAGACAGTGCTGGCTGTGTGGTGGGAGCACGGACAGTGCTGGCTGTGTGGCGGGAGCACTGGCAGTGCTGGTTGTGTGGGGGAGCACTGACAGTGCTGGCTGTGTGGTGGGAGCACTGACAGTGCTGGCTGTGTCGGGGGAGCACTGACAGTACTGGCTTTGTCGGGGGAGCACTGACAGTGCTGGCTGTGGCGGAGCACTGACAGTGCTGGCTGCGTGGTGGGAGCCCTGACAGTACTGGCAGTGTGGCGGGAGAACTGGCAGTGCTGGTTGATTGGGGGAGCACTGACAGTGCTGGCTGTGTGGTGGGGGCACTGATAGTGCTGGCTGTGTCGGGGGAGCATTGACAGTGCTGGCTGTGTGGTGGAACACTGACAGTGCTGGCTGTGGGGGAGCACTGACAGTGCTGGCTGTCTGGTGGGAGCACTGCCACTGCTGGCTGTGTGTGGGGGAGCACTCAGTGCTGGCTGTGTGGGGGGAGCACTGACAGTGCTGGCTGTGTGGGGGAGCACTGCCAGTGCTGGCTGTGTGGGGGAGCACTGACAGTGCTGGCAGTGTGGTGGGAGCACTAACAGTGCTGTCTGTGTGGTGGGAGCACTGAGAGTGTTGGCTGTGTGTGTGGAGCACTGACAGTGCTGGCTGTGTGGTGGGAGCACTGACAGTGCTGGCTGTGTGGTGGGAGCACTGACAGTGCTGGCTGTGTGGGGGGGAGCACTATCAGTGCTGGCTGTGTGGGGGAGCACTGACAGTGCTGGCTGTTTTGGGAGGAGAACTGACAGTGCTGGCTGTGTGGGGGGAGCACTGACAGTGCTGGCTGTGTGGGGGGAGCACATACAGTGCTGGCTGTGTGGGGGAGCACTGACAGTGCTGGCTGTGTGGGGGAGCACTGACAGCGCTGACTGTGTGCGGGGAGCACATACAGTGCTGGCTGTGTGGGGGAGCACTGACAGTGTTGGCTGTTTGGGGGAGCACTGACAGTGCTGGCTGTGCGGGGAGAGCACTGACAGTGCTGGCTGTATGTGGGAGCACTGACAGTGCTGGTTGTGTGGCGGGAGCACGGACAGTGCTGGCTGTGTGGGGTTAGCACTGACAGTGCTGGCTGTGTGTGGGGAGCACTGACAGTGCTGGCTGTGTGGTGGGTGCTCTGACAGTGCTGGCTGTGTGGGGGGAGCACTGACAGTGCTGGATGTGTGGTGGGAGCACTGACAGTGCTGGCTGTGTGGGGGAGCAGTGACAGTGCTGGCTGTGTGGGGGGAGCACGGAGAGTGCTGCCTGTGTGGGGGGATCACTGACACTGCTGGCTGTTTGTGGGGAGCACTGACAGTGCTGGCTGTGTGGGGGGAGCACTGCCAGTGCTGGCTGTGTGGGGGAGCATTGACAGTGCTGGTTGTGTGGTGGGAGCACTGACAGTGCTGGCTGTGTGGTGGGAGCACTGACAGTGTTGGCAGTGTGGGGGGAGCACTTACAGAGCTGAATGTGTGAGGGAACACTGACAGTGCTGGCTGTGTGGGGGAGCAATGACAGTGCTGGCTGTGTGGTGGGAGCACTGACACGGCTGGCTGTGTGGTGGGAGTAATGACAGTGCTGCCTGTGTAGGGGAGCACTGACACTGCTGGCTGTGTGGTGGGAGCACTGACAGTGCTGGCTGTGTGGGGGAGCACTGACAGTGCTGGCTGTGTGGTGGGAGAACTAACAGTGCTGGCTGTGTGGTGGGAGCACTTACAATGCCGGCTATGTAGAGGGAGCACTGACACGGCTGGCTGTGTGGTGGAAGCACTGACAGTGCTGGCTGTGTGGTGGGAGCACTGACAGTGCTGGCTGTGTGGGGAGCACTGACAGTGCTGGCTGTGTGGTGGGAGCACTGACGGTGCTGGCTGTGTGGTGGGAGCACTGATAATGCTGGCTGTGTGGTGGGAGCACTGACAGTGCTGGCTGTGTGGGGGAACACTGACAGTGCTGTCTGTGTGGAAGAGCACTGACAGTGCTGGCTGCGTGGTGGGAGCACTGATAGTGCTGGCTGTGTGGAGGGAGCACTGACACGGCAGCCTGTGTGATGGGAGCACTGACAGTGCAGGCTGTGTGGTGGGAGCACTGACAGTGCTGGCTGTATGGGGGAGCACTGACAGTGCTGGCTGTGTGGGGGAGCACTGACAGTGCAGGCTGTGTGGGGAGCACTGACAGTGCTGGCTTTGTGGGGAGCAATGACAGTGCTGGCTGTGTGGTGGGAGCACTGACACTGCTGGCTGTGTGGTGGGAGCACTGACAGTGCTGGCTGTGTGGGGAGCACTGACAGTGCTGGCTGTGTGGTGGGAGCACTGACAGTGCTGGCTGTGTGGGGAGCGCTGGCAGTGCTGGCTATGTTGGGGGGGGCACTGACAGTGCTGGCTGTGTGGTGGGAGCACTGACAGTGCTGGCTGTGTGGGGGAGCACTGACAGTGCTGGCTGTGTGGTGGGAGCACTGACGGTGCTGGCTGTGTGGTGGGAGCACTGACAGTGCTGGCTGTGTGGGGGAGCACTGACAGTGCTGGCTGTGTGGTGGGAGCACTGGCAGTGCTGGCTGTGTGGTGGGAGCACTGACAGTGCTGGCTGTGTGGTGGGAGCACTGCCAGTGCTGGCTGTGTGGGGGAGCACTGACAGTGCTGGCTGTGTGGTGGGAGCACTGACAGTGCTGGCTGTGTGGGGAGCACTGACAGTGCTGGGTGTGTGGTGGGAGCACTGACAGTGCTGGCTGTGTGGGGGAGCACTGACAGTGCTAGCTGTGTGGAGGGAGCACTGACAGTGCTGGCTGTGTGGGGGAGCACTGACAGTGCTGGCTGTGTGGGTGGAGCACTGACAGTGCTGGCTGCGTGGGGGAGCACTGACAGTGCTGGCTGTCTGAGGGAGCACTGACTGTGCTGGCTGTACGCTGGGAGCACTGATAGTGCTGGCTGTGTGTGGGTAGTACTGACAGTGCTGGCTGTGTGGGGGTAGCACTGACAGTGCTGGCTGTGTGGGGGGAGCACTTACAGTGCTGGCTGTGTGGGGGAGCACTGACAGTGCTGGCTGTGTGGGGGAGCACTGGCAGTGCTGGCTGTGTGGTGGGAGCACTGACAGTGTTGGCTGTGTGGGGGGAGCACTTACAGTGCTGGCTTTGTGGGAGAGCACTGACAGTGCTGGCTGTATCGGGGAGCACTGACAGTGCTGGCTATGTCGGGGGCGGGACACTTACAGTTCTGGCTCTGTGGTATGAGCACTGACAGTGCTGGCTTTGTGGTGGGAGAACTGACAGTGCTGGCTGTGTGGGGAAGCACTGACAGTGTTGGTTCTGTGGTGGGAGCACTGACCGTGCTGCCTGTGTGGAAGGAGCACTGACAGCGCTGGCTGTGTGGGTGGAGCACTGACAGTGCTGGCTGTGTGGGGGGAGCACAGACAGTGCTGGCTGTGTGGGGGAGCACTGACAGTGCTGGCTGTGTGGGGGGAGCACTAACAGTGCTGGCAGTGTGGGGGAGCACTGACAGTGCTGGCTGTGTAGTGGGAGCACTGACAGTGCTGGCTGTGTGGTGGAGCACTGACAGTGCTGGCTGTGGGGAGCACTGACAGTGCTGGCTGTGTGGTGGGAGCACTGACAGTGCTGGCTGTGTGGAGGGAGCACTGACAGTGCTGGCTGTGTGGTGGAGCACTGATAGTGCTGGCTGTGGGGGAGCACTGACAGTGCTGGCTGTGTGGTGGGAGCACTGACAGTGCTGGCTGTGTGGGGTGAGCACAGACAGTGCTGGCTGTGTGGTGGGAGCACGGACAGTGCTGGCTGTGTGGCGGGAGCACTGGCAGTGCTGGTTGTGTGGGGGAGCACTGACAGTGCTGGCTGTGTGGTGGGAGCACTGACAGTGCTGGCTGTGTCGGGGGAGCACTGACAGTACTGGCTTTGTCGGGGGAGCACTGACAGTGCTGGCTGTGGTGGAGCACTGACAGTGCTGGCTGTGTGGTGGGAGCCCTGACAGTACTGGCAGTGTGGCGGGAGAACTGGCAGTGCTGGTTGATTGGGGGAGCACTGACAGTGCTGGCTGTGTGGTGGGAGCACTGACAGTGCTGGCTGTGTGTGGGGGAGCACTCAGTGCTGGCTGTGTGGGGGGAGCACTGACAGTGCTGGCTGTGTGGGGGAGCACTGCCAGTGCTGGCTGTGTGGGGGAGCACTGACAGTGCTGGCAGTGTGGTGGGAGCACTAACAGTGCTGTCTGTGTGGTGGGAGCACTGAGAGTGTTGGCTGTGTGTGTGGAGCACTGACAGTGCTGGCTGTGTGGTGGGAGCACTGACAGTGCTGGCTGTGTGGTGGGAGCACTGACAGTGCTGGCTGTGTGGGGGGGGAGCACTATCAGTGCTGGCTGTGTGGGGGAGCACTGACAGTGCTGGCTGTTTTGGGAGGAGAACTGACAGTGCTGGCTGTGTGGGGGGAGCACTGACAGTGCTGGCTGCGTGGGGGAGCACTGACAGTGCTGGCTGTCTGAGGGAGCACTGACTGTGCTGGCTGTACGCTGGGAGCACTGATAGTGCTGGCTGTGTGTGGGTAGTACTGACAGTGCTGGCTGTGTGGGGGTAGCACTGACAGTGCTGGCTGTGTGGGGGAGCACTGACAGTGCTGGCTGTGTGGTGGGAGCACTGACAGTGTTGGCTGTGTGGTGGGAGCACTGGCAGTGCTGGCTGTGTGGGGGGAGCACTGTCAGTGCTGGCTCTGTGGTGGGAGCACTGAAAGTGCTGACTGTGTGGGGGAGCACTGACAGAGATGGCTGTGTGGTGGGAGCACTGACAGTGCTGGCTGTGCGTTGGGAGCACTGACAGTGCTGGATATGTGGGAGAGAACTGACAGTGCTGGCTGAGTGAATGGAGCATTGACATGCTGGCTGTGTGGGGGAGCACATACAGTGCTGGCAGTGTGGGGAGAGCACTGACAGTGCTAGCTGTGTGGTGCGAGCACTGACAGTGCTGGCTGCGTGGTGGTAGCAGTGACAGTGCTGGCTGTGTGGTGGGAGCACTGACAGTGCTGGCTGTGTGGGGGTGCACTGACAGTGCTGGCTGTATGGGGAGCACTGACAGTGCTTGCTGATTGGGGGGAGCAATGACAGTTCTGGCTGTGTGGGGCGAGCTCGGACAGTGCTGGCTGTGTGGTGGAGCACTGACAGTGCTGGCTGTGGGGAGCACTGACAGTGCTGGCTGTGTGGTGGGAGCACTGACAGTGCTGGCTGTGTGGAGGGAGCACTGACAGTGCTGGCTGTGTGGTGGAGCACTGATAGTGCTGGCTGTGGGGGAGCACTGACAGTGCTGGCTGTGTGGTGGGAGCACTGACAGTGCTGGCTGTGTGGGGTGAGCACAGACAGTGCTGGCTGTGTGGTGGGAGCACGGACAGTGCTGGCTGTGTGGCGGGAGCACTGGCAGTGCTGGTTGTGTGGGGGAGCACTGACAGTGCTGGCTGTGTGGTGGGAGCACTGACAGTGCTGGCTGTGTCGGGGGAGCACTGACAGTACTGGCTTTGTCGGGGGAGCACTGACAGTGCTGGCTGTGGTGGAGCACTGACAGTGCTGGCTGTGTGGTGGGAGCCCTGACAGTACTGGCAGTGTGGCGGGAGAACTGGCAGTGCTGGTTGATTGGGGGAGCACTGACAGTGCTGGCTGTGTGGTGGGAGCACTGACAGTGCTGGCTGTGTGTGGGGGAGCACTCAGTGCTGGCTGTGTGGGGGGAGCACTGACAGTGCTGGCTGTGTGGGGGAGCACTGCCAGTGCTGGCTGTGTGGGGGAGCACTGACAGTGCTGGCAGTGTGGTGGGAGCACTAACAGTGCTGTCTGTGTGGTGGGAGCACTGAGAGTGTTGGCTGTGTGTGTGGAGCACTGACAGTGCTGGCTGTGTGGTGGGAGCACTGACAGTGCTGGCTGTGTGGTGGGAGCACTGACAGTGCTGGCTGTGTGGGGGGGGAGCACTATCAGTGCTGGCTGTGTGGGGGAGCACTGACAGTGCTGGCTGTTTTGGGAGGAGAACTGACAGTGCTGGCTGTGTGGGGGGAGCACTGACAGTGCTGGCTGCGTGGGGGAGCACTGACAGTGCTGGCTGTCTGAGGGAGCACTGACTGTGCTGGCTGTACGCTGGGAGCACTGATAGTGCTGGCTGTGTGTGGGTAGTACTGACAGTGCTGGCTGTGTGGGGGTAGCACTGACAGTGCTGGCTGTGTGGGGGAGCACTGACAGTGCTGGCTGTGTGGTGGGAGCACTGACAGTGTTGGCTGTGTGGTGGGAGCACTGGCAGTGCTGGCTGTGTGGGGGGAGCACTGTCAGTGCTGGCTCTGTGGTGGGAGCACTGAAAGTGCTGACTGTGTGGGGGAGCACTGACAGAGATGGCTGTGTGGTGGGAGCACTGACAGTGCTGGCTGTGCGTTGGGAGCACTGACAGTGCTGGATATGTGGGAGAGAACTGACAGTGCTGGCTGAGTGAATGGAGCATTGACATGCTGGCTGTGTGGGGGAGCACATACAGTGCTGGCAGTGTGGGGAGAGCACTGACAGTGCTAGCTGTGTGGTGCGAGCACTGACAGTGCTGGCTGCGTGGTGGTAGCAGTGACAGTGCTGGCTGTGTGGTGGGAGCACTGACAGTGCTGGCTGTGTGGGGGTGCACTGACAGTGCTGGCTGTATGGGGAGCACTGACAGTGCTTGCTGATTGGGGGGAGCAATGACAGTTCTGGCTGTGTGGGGCGAGCTCGGACAGTGCTGGCTGTGTGGTGGGAGCACTGACAGTGCTGGTTGTGTGGCGGGAGCACTGACAGTGCTGGCTGTGTGGTGGGAGCACTGACAGTGTTGGCTGTGTGGGGGGAGCACTTACAGTGCTGGCTGTGTGGGGGAGCACTGACAGTGCTGGCTGTGTGGTGGGAGCAATGACAGTGCTGGCTGTGTGGTGGTAGCATTGACAGTGCTGGCTGTGTTGTGGGAGAACTGACAGAGCTGGCTGTGTTGTGGGAGCACTGACAGGGCTGGCTGTTTGGTGGGAGCACTGACAGTGATGGCTGTGTGGGGGAGCACAGACACTGCTGGCTGTGTAGTGGGAGCACTGACAGGGCTGGCTGTGTGGTGGGAGTAATGACAGTGCTGCCTGTGTAGGGGAGCACTGACACTGCTGGCTGTGTGGTGGGAGCACTGACAGTGCTGGCTGTGTGGGGGAGCACTGACAGTGCTGGCTGTGTGGTGGGAGAACTAACAGTGCTGGCTGTGTGGTGGGAGCACTTACAATGCTGGCTATGTAGAGGAAGCACTGACACGGCTGGCTGTGTGGTGGAAGCACTGACAGTGCTGGCTGTGTGGTGGGAGCACTGACAGTGCTGGCTGTGTGGGGAGCACTGACAGTGCTGGCTGTGTGGTGGGAGCACTGACGGTGCTGGCTGTGTGGTGGGAGCACTGATAATGCTGGCTGTGTGGTGGGAGCACTGACAGTGCTGGCTGTGTGGGGGAACATTGACAGTGCTGTCTGTGTGGAAGAGCACTGACAGTGCTGGCTGCGTGGTGGGAGCACTGATAGTGCTGGCTGTGTGGAGGGAGCACTGACACGGCAGCCTGTGTGATGGGAGCACTGACAGTGCAGGCTGTGTGGTGGGAGCACTGACAGTGCTGGCTGTATGGGGGAGCACTGACAGTGCTGGCTGTGTGGGGGGAGCACTGACAGTGCAGGCTGTGTGGGGAGCACTGACAGTGCTGGCTTTGTGGGGAGCACTGACAGTGCTGGCTGTGTGGTGGGAGCACTGACACTGCTGGCTGTGTGGTGGGAGCACTGACAGTGCTGGCTGTGTGGGGAGCACTGACAGTGCTGGCTGTGTGGTGGGAGCACTGACAGTGCTGGCTGTGTGGGGAGCGCTGGCAGTGCTGGCTATGTTGGGGGGGGGCACGGACAGTGCTGGCTGTGTGGTGGGAGCACTGACAGTGCTGGCTGTGTGGGGGAGCACTGACAGTGCTGGCTGTGTGGTGGGAGCACTGACGGTGCTGGCTGTGTGGTGGGAGCACTGACAGTGCTGGCTGTGTGGGGGAGCACTGACAGTGCTGGCTGTGTGGTGGGAGCACTGGCAGTGCTGGCTGTGTGGTGGGAGCACTGACAGTGCTGGCTGTGTGGTGGGAGCACTGCCAGTGCTGGCTGTGTGGGGGAGCACTGACAGTGCTGGCTGTGTGGTGGGAGCACTGACAGTGCTGGCTGTGTGGGGAGCACTGACAGTGCTGGGTGTGTGGTGGGAGCACTGACAGTGCTGGCTGTGTGGGGGAGCACTGACAGTGCTAGCTGTGTGGAGGGAGCACTGACAGTGCTGGCTGTGTGGGGGAGCACTGACAGTGCTGGCTGTGTGGGTGGAGCACTGACAGTGCTGGCTGTGTGGGGGAGCACTGACAGTGCTGGCTGTCTGAGGGAGCACTGACTGTGCTGGCTGTACGCTGGGAGCACTGATAGTGCTGGCTGTGTGTGGGTAGTACTGACAGTGCTGGCTGTGTGGGGGTAGCACTGACAGTGCTGGCTGTGTGGGGGAGCACTGACAGTGCTGGCTGCGTGGTGGTAGCAGTGACAGTGCTGGATATGTGGGAGAGAACTGACAGTGCTGGCTGAGTGAATGGAGCATTGACATGCTGGCTGTGTGGGGGAGCACATACAGTGCTGGCAGTGTGGGGAGAGCACTGACAGTGCTAGCTGTGTGGTGCGAGCACTGACAGTGCTGGCTGCGTGGTGGTAGCAGTGACAGTGCTGGCTGTGTGGTGGGAGCACTGACAGTGCTGGCTGTGTGGGGGTGCACTGACAGTGCTGGCTGTATGGGGAGCACTGACAGTGCTTGCTGATTGGGGGGAGCAATGACAGTTCTGGCTGTGTGGGGCGAGCTCGGACAGTGCTGGCTGTGTGGTGGGAGCACTGACAGTGCTGGTTGTGTGGCGGGAGCACTGACAGTGCTGGCTGTGTGGTGGGAGCACTGACAGTGTTGGCTGTGTGGGGGGAGCACTTACAGTGCTGGCTGTGTGGGGGAGCACTGACAGTGCTGGCTGTGTGGTGGGAGCAATGACAGTGCTGGCTGCGTGGTGGGAGCACTGACAGTGCTGGCTGTGTGCTGGGAGCACTGACAGTGCTGGCTGCGTGGTGGGAGCACTGACAGTGCTGGCTGTGTGGGGGTGCACTGACAGTGCTAGCTGTGTGGGGGAGCACTGACAGTGCTAGCTGATTGGGGGGAACACTGACAGTGCTGGCTGTGTGGTGGGAGCTTTGATAGTGATGGTTGTGTGGCGGGAGCACTGAGTGCTGGCTGTCTGGTGGGAGCACTGACAGTGTTGGCTGTGTGGGGGGAGCACTTACAGTGCTGGCTGTGTGGGGAGCACTGACCGTGCTGGCTGTGTGGGGAAGCACTGACAGTGCTGGCTGTGTGGGGGGAGCACTGACAGTGCTGGCTGTGTGGGGGAGCACTGACAGTGCTGGCTGTGTGGTGGGAGAACTGATAGTGCTGGTTGTGTGGGGGGAGCACTGACAGTGCTGGCTGTGTGGAGGGAGCACTGACACGGCTGGCTGTGTGGTGGGAGCACTGACAGTGCTGGCTGTGTGGGGGTGCACTGACAGTGCTGGCTGTGTGGGGGAGCACTGACAGTGCTGGGTGTGTGGGGGAGCACTGACAGTGCTGGCTGTGTGGGGGTACACTGACAGTGCTGGCTGTGTGGGGGAGCACTGGCAGTGCTGGCTGTGTGGGGGGAGCACTGACAGTGCTGGCTGTGTGGAGGGAGCACTGACACGGCTGGCTGTGTGGTGGAAGCACTGACAGTGCTGGCTGTGTGAGGAGCACTGACAGTGCTAGCTGTGTGGTGGGAGCACTGACAGTGCTAGCTGATTGGGGGAGCACTGACAGTGCTGCCTGTGTGGAGGGAGCACTGACAGTGCTGGCTGTGTGGGGCGAGCACGGACAGTGCTGGCTGTGTGGTGGGAGCACTGACAGTGCTGGCTGTGTGGTGGAGCACGGACAGTGCTGCCTGTGTGGGGGGATCACTGACAGTGCTGGCTGTGTGTGGGGAGAACTGACAGTGCTGGCTGTGTGGGGGGAGCACTGCCAGTGCTGGCTGTGTGGGGGGAGCACTGACAGTGATGGTTGTGTGGTGGGAGCACTGACAGTGCTGGCTGTGTGGTGGGAGAACTGACAGTCTTGGCTGTGTAGGGGGAGCACTTAAAGTGCTGGCTGTGTCGGGGGAGCACTGACAGTGCTGGCTGTGTGGGGGAGCACTGACAGTGCTGGCTGTGTGGTGGGAGCACTGACAGTGCTGGCTGTGTGGTGGGAGCATTGACCGTGCTGGCTGTGTTGTGGGAGCACTGACAGTGCTGGCTGTGTGGGGGAGCACTGACAATGCTGGCTGTGTGGTGGGAGCACTGACAGTGCTGGCTGTGTGGTGGGAGCACTGACAGTGCTGGCTGTGTGAGGGAGCACTGACAGTGCTGGCTGTGTGGTGGGAGCACTGACAGTGCTGGCTGTGTGTGGGAGCACTGACAGTGCTGGTTGTGTGGCGGGAGCACGGACAGTGCTGGCTGTGTGGGGTTAGCACTGACAGTGCTGGCTGTGTGGGGGGAGCACTGACAGTGCTGGATGTGTGGTGGGAGCACTGACAGTGCTGGCTGTGTGGGGGAGCAGTCACAGTGCTGGCTGTGTGGGGGGAGCACGGAGAGTGCTGCCTGTGTGGGGGGATCACTGACAGTGCTGGCTGTTTGTGGGGAGCACTGACAGTGCTGGCTGTGTGGTGGGAGCACTGCCAGTGCTGGCTGTGTGGGGGAGCATTGACAGTGCTGGTTGTGTGGTGGGAGCACTGACAGTGCTGGCTGTGTGGTGGGAGCACTGACAGTGTTGGCAGTGTGGGGGGAGCACTTACAGAGCTGGATGTGTGAGGGAACACTGACAGTGCTGGCTGTGTGGGGGAGCAATGACAGTGCTGGCTGTGTGGTGGGAGCACTGACAGGGCTGGCTGTGTGGTGGGAGTAATGACAGTGCTGCCTGTGTAGGGGAGCACTGACACTGCTGGCTGTGTGGTGGGAGCACTGACAGTGCTGGCTGTGTGGGGGAGCACTGACAGTGCTGGCTGTGTGGTGGGAGAACTAACAGTGCTGGCTGTGTGGTGGGAGCACTTACAATGCTGGCTATGTAGAGGGAGCACTGACACGGCTGGCTGTGTGGTGGAAGCACTGACAGTGCTGGCTGTGTGGTGGGAGCACTGACAGTGCTGGCTGTGTGGGGAGCACTGACAGTGCTGGCTGTGTGGTGGGAGCACTGACGGTGCTGGCTGTGTGGTGGGAGCACTGATAATGCTGGCTGTGTGGTGGGAGCACTGACAGTGCTGGCTGTGTGGGGGAACACTGACAGTGCTGTCTGTGTGGAAGAGCACTGACAGTGCTGGCTGCGTGGTGGGAGCACTGATAGTGCTGGCTGTGTGGAGGGAGCACTGACACGGCAGCCTGTGTGATGGGAGCACTGACAGTGCAGGCTGTGTGGTGGGAGCACTGACAGTGCTGGCTGTATGGGGGAGCACTGACAGTGCTGGCTGTGTGGGGGGAACACTGACAGTGCAGGCTGTGTGGGGAGCACTGACAGTGCTGGCTTTGTGGGGAGCACTGACAGTGCTGGCTGTGTGGTGGGAGCACTGACACTGCTGGCTGTGTGGTGGGAGCACTGACAGTGCTGGCTGTGTGGGGAGCACTGACAGTGCTGGCTGTGTGGTGGGAGCACTGACAGTGCTGGCTGTGTGGGGAGCGCTGGCAGTGCTGGCTATGTTGGGGGGGGGGCACTGACAGTGCTGGCTGTGTGGTGGGAGCACTGACAGTGCTGGCTGTGTGGGGGAGCACTGACAGTGCTGGCTGTGTGGTGGGAGCACTGACGGTGCTGTCTGTGTGGTGGGAGCACTGACAGTGCTGGCTGTGTGGGGGAGCACTGACAGTGCTGGCTGTGTGGTGGGAGCACTGGCAGTGCTGGCTGTGTGGTGGGAGCACTGACAGTGCTGGCTGTGTGGTGGGAGCACTGCCAGTGCTGGCTGTGTGGGGGAGCACTGACAGTGCTGGCTGTGTGGTGGGAGCACTGACAGTGCTGGCTGTGTGGGGAGCACTGACAGTGCTGGGTGTGTGGTGGGAGCACTGACAGTGCTGGCTGTGTGGGGGAGCACTGACAGTGCTAGCTGTGTGGAGGGAGCACTGACAGTGCTGGCTGTGTGGGGGAGCACTGACATTGCTGGCTGTGTGGGTGGAGCACTGACAGTGCTGGCTGTGTGGGGGAGCACTGGCAGTGCTGGCTGTCTGAGGGAGCACTGACTGTGCTGGCTGTATGCTGGGAGCACTGATAGTGCTGGCTGTGTGTGGGTAGTACTGACAGTGCTGGCTGTGTGGGGGTAGTACTGACAGTGCTGGCTGTGTGGGGGAGCACTGACAGTGCTGGCTGTGTGGTGGGAGCACTGACAGTGTTGGCTGTGTGGTGGGAGCACTGGCAGTGCTGGCTGTGTGGGGGGAGCACTGTCAGTGCTGGCTCTGTGGTGGGAGCACTGAAAGTGCTGACTGTGTGGGGGAGCACTGACAGAGATGGCTGTGTGGTGGGAGCACTGACAGTGCTGGCTGTGCGTTGGGAGCACTGACAGTGCTGGATATGTGGGAGAGAACTGACAGTGCTGGCTGAGTGAATGAAGCATTGACATGCTGGCTGTGTGGGGGAGCACTGACAGTGCTGGCAGTGTGGGGAGAGCACTGACAGTGCTAGCTGTGTGGTGCGAGCACTGACAGTGCTGGCTGCGTGGTGGTAGCAGTGACAGTGCTGGCTGTGTGGTGGGAGCACTGACAGTGCTGGCTGTGTGGGGGTGCACTGACAGTGCTGGCTGTATGGGGAGCACTGACAGTGCTTGCTGATTGGGGGGAGCAATGACAGTTCTGGCTGTGTGGGGCGAGCTCCGACAGTGCTGGCTGTGTGGTGGGAGCACTGACAGTGCTGGTTGTGTGGCGGGAGCACTGACAGTGCTGGCTGTGTGGTGGGAGCACTGACAGTGTTGGCTGTGTGGGGGGAGCACTTACAGTGCTGGCTGTGTGGGGGAGCACTGACAGTGCTGGCTGTGTGGTGGGAGGAATGACAGTGCTGGCTGTGTGGTGGTAGCATTGACAGTGCTGGCTGTGTTGTGGGAGTACTGACAGAGCTGGCTGTGTTGTGGGAGCACAGACAGGGCTGGCTGTTTGGTGGGAGCACTGACAGTGCTGGCTGTGTGGGGGAGCACAGACACTGCTGGCTGTGTGGTGGGAGCACTGACAGTGCTGTCTGTGTGGGGGGAGCACTGACACTGCTGGCTGTGTGGGGGGAGCACTGACAGGGCTGGCTGTGTGGGGGAGCACTGACAGTGCGGGCTGTGTGGGGGGAACACTGACAGTGCTGGCTGTGTTGGGGGTGCACTGACAGTGCTGGTTTTGTGAGGGAGCACTGATGTGCTGGCTGTGTGGTGGGAGCACTGACAGTGCTGGCTGTGTGGTGTAGGCACTGACAGTGCTGGCTGTGCGGGGGGAGCACTGACAGTGCTGGCTGTGTGGGGGAGCACTGACAGTGCTGGCTGTGTGGGGGTAGCACTGACAGTGCTGGCTGTGTGGGGAGCACTGACAGTGCTGGCTGTGTGGTGGGAGCACTGACAGTGTTGGCTGTGTGGTGGGAGCACTGGCAGTGCTGGCTGTGTGGGGGAGCACTGTCAGTGCTGGCTCTGTGGTGGGAGCACTGACAGTGCTGGCTGTGTGGGCGAGCACTGACAGAGATGGCTGTGTGGTGGGAGCACTGACAGTGCTGGCTGTGTGGTGGGAGCACTGACAGTGCTGGATATGTGCTGACAGTGCTGGCTGAGTGAGTGGAGCACTGACATGCTGGCTGTGTGGAGGGAGCACTGACACAGCTGGCAGTGTGGGGAGAGCACTGACAGTGCTGGCTGTGTGCTGGGAGCACTGACAGTGCTGGCTGCGTGGTGGGAGCACTGACAGTGCTGGCTGTGTGGGGGTGCACTGACAGTGCTAGCTGTGTGGGGGAGCACTGACAGTGCTAGCTGATTGGGGGGAACACTGACAGTGCTGGCTGTGTGGTGGGAGCTTTGATAGTGATGGTTGTGTGGCGGGAGCACTGAGTGCTGGCTGTCTGGTGGGAGCACTGACAGTGTTGGCTGTGTGGGGGGAGCACTTACAGTGCTGGCTGTGTGGGGAGCACTGACCGTGCTGGCTGTGTGGGGAAGCACTGACAGTGCTGGCTGTGTGGTGGGAGCAATGACAGTGCTGGCTGTGTGGTGGTAGCACTGACAGTGCTGGCTGTGTGGTGGGAGAACTGATAGTGCTGGTTGTGTGGGGGGAGCACTGACAGTGCTGGCTGTGTGGTGGGAGCACTGACAGTGCTGGCTGTGTGGAGGGAGCACTGACACGGCTGGCTGTGTGGTGGGTGCACTGACAGTGCTGGCTGTGTGGGGGTGCACTGACAGTGCTGGCTGTGTGGGGGAGCACTGACAGTGCTGGGTGTGTGGGGGAGCACTGACAGTGCTGGCTGTGTGGGGGTACACTGACAGTGCTGGCTGTGTGGGGGAGCACTGGCAGTGCTGGCTGTGTGGGGGGAGCACTGACAGTGCTGGCTGTGTGGAGGGAGCACTGACACGGCTGGCTGTGCGATGGAAGCACTGACAGTGCTGGCTGTGTGAGGAGCACTGACAGTGCTAGCTGTGTGGTGGGGGCACTGACAGTGCTAGCTGATTGGGGGAGCACTGACAGTGCTGCCTGTGTGGAGGGAGCACTGACAGTGCTGGCTGTGTGGGTCGAGCACGGACAGTGCTGGCTGTGTGGTGGGAGCACTGACAGTGCTGGCTGTGTGGTGGAGCACGGACAGTGCTGCCTGTGTGGGGGGATCACTGACAGTGCTGGCTGTGTGTAGGGAGCACTGACAGTGCTGGCTGTGTGGGGGGAGCACTGCCAGTGCTGGCTGTGTGGGGGGAGCACTGACAGTGCTGGTTGATGGTGGGAGCACTGACAGTGCTGGCTGTGTGGTGGGAGAACTGACAGTCTTGGCTGTGTAGGGGGAGCACTTAAAGTGCTGGCTGTGTCGGGGAGCACTGACAGTGCTGGCTGTGTGGGGGAGCACTGACAGTGCTGGCTGTGTGGTGGGAGCACTGACAGTGCTGGCTGTGTGGTGGGAGCATTGACAGTGCTGGCTGTGTTGTGGGAGCACTGACAGTGCTGGCTGTGTGGGGGAGCACTGACAATGCTGGCTGTGTGGTGGGAGCACTGACAGTGCTGGCTGTGTGGTGGGAGCACTGACAGTGCTGGCTGTGTGAGGGAGCACTGACAGTGCTGGCTGTGTGGTGGGAGCACTGACAGTGCTGGCTGTGCGGTGGGAGCACTGACAGTGCTGGCTGTGTGGTGGGAGTACTGACAGTGCTGGCTGTGCGGGGGCTGCACTGACAGTGCTGGCTGTGTTGGGGGAGCACTGACAGTGCTGGCTGTGTGGGGGAGCACTGACAGTGCTGGCTGTGTGGTGGGAGCACTGGCAGTGCTGGCTGTGTGGGGGAGCACTGACAGTGCTGGCTGTGTGGGGGAGCACTGACAGTGCTGGCTGTGTGGAGGAGCACTGACAGTGCTGGCTGTGTGGGGGAGCACTGACAGTGCTGGCTGTGTGGTGGGAGCACTGACAGTGCTGGCTGTGTGGAGGAGCACTGACAGTGCTGGCTGTATGGGGAGCACTGACAGTGCTGGCTGTGTCGGGGAGCACTGACAGTGCTGGCTATGTGGGGGAGGGGGCACTGACAGTTCTGGCTCTGTGGTATGAGCACTGACAGTGCTGGCTTTGTGGTGGGAGAACTGACAGTGCTGGCTGTGTGGGGGAGCACTGACAGTGTTGGTTCTGTGGTGGGAGCACTGACCGTGCTGGCTCTGTGGTGTGAGCACTGACAGTGCTGGATATGTCGGGGAGCACTGACAGTGCTGGCTGTGTGGGGAGAGCACTTACAGTGCTGGCTGTGTGGTGGGAGCACAGACAGTGCTGGCTGTGTGGGGGTGCACTGACAGTGCTGGCTGTGTGGGGGAGCACTGACAGTGCTGGTTGTGTGGTGGGAGCACTGACAGTGCTGGCTGTATGGGGCGAGCACGGAAATTGCTGGCTGTGTGGTGTGAGCACTGACAGTGCAGGCTGTGTGGGGGGGGGGGGCACTGACAGTGGTGCCTGTGTGTGGGGCGCACTGACAGTGCTGGCTGTGTGGTGGGAGCACTGACAGTGCTGGCTGTGTGTTGGGTGCACTGACAGTGCTGGCTGTGTGGGGGAGCACTGACAGTGCTGGCTGTGTGGGGAGCACTGGCAGTGCTGGCTGTGTGGTGGGAGCACTGACAGTGCTGTGTGTGTGGTGGTAGCACTGACAGTGCTGGCTGTGTTGTGGGAGCACTGACAGTGCTGGCTGTGTGAGGGGTGCACTGACAATGTTGGCTGTGTGGTGGGAGCACTGACAGTGCTGGCTGTGTGGTGGGAGCACTGACAGTGCTGGCTGTGTTGTGGGAGCACTGACAGGGCTGGCTGTGTGGTGGGAGCACTGACAGTGCTGGCTGTGTGGGGGGAGCACTGACACTGCTGGCCGTGTGGTGGGAGCACTGACAGTGCTGACTGTGTGGGGGAGCACTGACAATGCTGGCTGTGTGGTGGGAGAACTGACAGTGCTGCCTGTGTGGGGGGGATCACTGACAGTGCTGGCTGTGTGTGGGGAGCACTGACAGTGCTGGCCGTGTGGGGGGAGCACTGCCAGTGCTGGATGTGTGGGGGGAGCACTGACAGTGCTGGTTGTGTGGTGGAAGCACTGACAGTGCTGGCTGTGTGGTGGGAGAACTGACAGTCTTGGCTGTGTAGGGGGAGCACTTACAGTGCTGGCTGTGTGGTGGGAGCACTGACAGTGCTGGCGGTGTGGTGGGAGCACTGACAGTGCTGGCTGTGTTGTGGGAGCACTGACAGTGCTGGCTGTGTGGGGGAGCACTGACAATGCTGGCTGTGTGGTGGGAGCACTGACAGTGCTGGCTGTGTGGTGGGAGCACTGACAGTGCTGGCTGTGTGAGGGAGCACTGACAGTGCTGGCTGTGTGGTGGGAGCACTGACAGTGCTGGCTGTGCGGTGGGAGCACTGACAGTGCTGGCTGTGTGGTGGGAGTACTGACAGTGCTGGCTGTGCGGGGGGTGCACTGACAGTGCTGGCTGTGTTGGGGGAGCACTGACAGTGCTGGCTGTGTGGTGGGAGCACTGACAGTGCTGGCTGTGTGGTGGGAGCACTGGCAGTGCTGGCTGAGTGGGGGAGCACTGACAGTGCTGGCTGTGTGGGGGAGCACTGACAGTGCTGGCTGTGTGCAGGAGCACTGACAGTGCTGGCTGTATGGGGGAGCACTGACAGTGCTGGCTGTGTGGTGGGAGCACTGACAGTGCTGGCTGTGTGGAGGAGCACTGACAGTGCTGGCTGTGTGGGGGTGCACTGACAGTGCTGGCTGTGTGGTGGGAGCACTGACAGTGCTGGCTGTGTGGTGGGAGCACTGACAGTGCTGGCTGTATGGGGGAGCACTGACAGTGCTGGCTGTGTCGGGGAGCACTGACAGTGCTGGCTATGTGGGGGAGGGGGCACTGACAGTTCTGGATCTGTGGTATGAGCACTGACAGTGCTGGCTTTGTGGTGGGAGAACTGACAGTGCTGGCTGTGTGGGGGAGCACTGACAGTGTTGGTTCTGTGGTGGGAGCTCTGACCGTGCTGGCTCTGTGGTGTGAGCACTGACAGTACTGGATATGTCGGGGAGCACTGACAGTGCTGGCTGTGTGAGTGGAGCACTGACAGTGCTGGCTGTGTGGGGAGAGCACTGACAGTGCTGGCTGTGTGGTGGGAGCACTTACAGTGCTGGCTGTGTGGTGGGAGCACAGACAGTGCTGGCTGTGTGGGGTTGCACTGACAGTGCTGGCTGTGTGGGGGAGCACTGACAGTGCTGGTTGTGTGGTGGGAGCACTGACAGTGCTGGCTGTGTGGGGCGAGCACGGAAAGTGCAGGCTGTGTGGTGGGAGCACTGACAGTGCAGGCTGTGTGGGGGTGGGGGGAGCACTGACAGTGCTGCCTGTGTGTGGGGCGCACTGACAGTGCTGGCTGTGTGGTGGGAGCACTGACAGTGCTGGCTGTGTGGTGGGTGCACTGACAGTGCTGGCTCTGTGGTGGGAGCACTAACAGTGCTGGCTGTGTGGTGGGAGCACTGACAGTGCTGGCTGTGTGTGGGGAGCACTTACAGTGCTGGCTGTGTGGGGGAGCACTGACAGTGCTGGCTGTGTGGGGGAGCACTGGCAGTGCTGGCTGTGTGGTGGGAGCACTGACAGTGCTGTGTGTGTGGTGGTAGCACTGACAGTGCTGTCTGTGCTGTGGTAGCACTGACAGTGCTGGCTGTGTGAGGGGAGCACTGACAATGCTGGCTGTGTGGTGGGAGCACTGACAGTGCTGGCTGTGTGGTGGGAGCACTGACAGTGCTGGCTCTGTTGTGGGAGCACTGACAGGGCTGGCTGTGTGGTGGGAGCACTGACAGTGCTGGCTGTGTGGGGGGAGCACTGACACTGCTGGCTGTGTGGTGGGAGCACTGACAGTGCTGACTGTGTGGGGGAGCACTGACAGTGCTGGCTGTGTGGTGGGAGAACTGACAGTGCTGGCTGTGTGGTGGGAGCACTGACAGTGCTGCCTGTGTGGAGAGAGCACTGACAGCGCTGGCTGTGTGGGGGGAGCACTGACAGTGCTGGCTGTGTGGGGGAGCACTGACAGTGCTGGCTGTGTGGGGGCACACTGACAGTGCTGGCTGTGTGGGGGGAGCACTGACAGTGCTGGCTGTGTGGTGGTAGCACTGACACTGCTGGCTGTGTGCGGGGAGCACTGACAGTGCTGACTGTGTGGTGGGAGCACTGACAGTGCTGGCTGTGTGGGGGGAGCACTGACAGTGCTGGCTGTGTGGGGGGAGCACTGACAGTGCTGGCTGTGTGGGGGAGCACTGTCAGTGCTGGCTGTGTGGGGGGAGCACTACCAGTGCTGGCTGTGTGGGGGGAGCACTTACAGTGCTCGCTGTGTGGGGGAGCACTGACACTGCTGGCTGTGTGTTGGGAGCACTGACAGTGCTGGCTGTGTGGTGGGAGCACTGACAGTGCCCGCTGTGTGGGGGAGCACTGACAATGCTGGCTGTGTGGTGGGAGCACTGACAGTGCTTGCTGTGTCGGGGGAGCACTGACAGTGCTGGCTATGTGGGGGGGGGGGGGGGTGGGGCACTGACAGTGCTGGCTGTGTGGGGGAGCACTGACAGTGCTGGCTGTGTGTTGGGTGCACTGACAGTGCTGGCTGTGTGGGGGAGCACTGACAGTGCTGGCTGTGTGGGGGAGCACTGGCAGTGCTGGCTGTGTGGTGGGAGCACTGACAGTGCTGTGTGTGTGGTGGTAGCACTGACAGTGCTGGCTGTGTTGTGGGAGCACTGACAGTGCTGGCTGTGTGAGGGGTGCACTGACAATGTTGGCTGTGTGGTGGGAGCACTGACAGTGCTGGCTGTGTGGTGGGAGCACTGACAGTGCTGGCTGTGTTGTGGGAGCACTGACAGGGCTGGCTGTGTGGTGGGAGCACTGACAGTGCTGGCTGTGTGGGGGGAGCACTGACACTGCTGGCCGTGTGGTGGGAGCACTGACAGTGCTGACTGTGTGGGGGAGCACTGACAATGCTGGCTGTGTGGTGGGAGAACTGACAGTGCTGCCTGTGTGGGGGGGATCACTGACAGTGCTGGCTGTGTGTGGGGAGCACTGACAGTGCTGGCCGTGTGGGGGGAGCACTGCCAGTGCTGGATGTGTAGGGGGAGCACTGACAGTGCTGGTTGTGTGGTGGAAGCACTGACAGTGCTGGCTGTGTGGTGGGAGAACTGACAGTCTTGGCTGTGTAGGGGGAGCACTTACAGTGCTGGCTGTGTCGGGGGAGCACTGACAGTGCTGGCTATGTGGGGGAGCACTGTCAGTGCTGGCTGTGTGGTGGGTGCACTGACAGTGCTGGCTGTGTGGTGGGAGCACTGACAGTGCTGGCTGTGTTGTGGGAGCACTGACAGTGCTGGCTGTGTGGGGGAGCACTGACAATGCTGGCTGTGTGGTGGGAGCACTGACAGTGCTGGCTGTGTGGTGGGAGCACTGACAGTGCTGGCTGTGTGAGGGAGCACTGACAGTGCTGGCTGTGTGGTGGGAGCACTGACAGTGCTGGCTGTGCGGTGGGAGCACTGACAGTGCTGGCTGTGTGGTGGGAGTACTGACAGTGCTGGCTGTGCGGGGGGTGCACTGACAGTGCTGGCTGTGTTGGGGGAGCACTGACAGTGCTGGCTGTGTGGTGGGAGCACTGACAGTGCTGGCTGTGTGGTGGGAGCACTGGCAGTGCTGGCTGTGTGGGGGAGCACTGACAGTGCTGGCTGTGTGGGGGAGCACTGACAGTGCTGGCTGTGTGCAGGAGCACTGACAGTGCTGGCTGTATGGGGGAGCACTGACAGTGCTGGCTGTGTGGTGGGAACACTGACAGTGCTGGCTGTGTGGAGGAGCACTGACAGTGCTGGCTGTGTGGGGGTGCACTGACAGTGCTGGCTGTGTGGTGGGAGCACTGACAGTGCTGGCTGTGTGGTGGGAGCACTGACAGTGCTGGCTGTATGGGGGAGCACTGACAGTGCTGGCTGTGTCGGGGAGCACTGACATTGCTGGCTATGTGGGGGAGGGGGCACTGACAGTTCTGGCTCTGTGGTATGAGCACTGACAGTGCTGGCTTTGTGGTGGGAGAACTGACAGTGCTGGCTGTGTGGGGGAGCACTGACAGTGTTGGTTCTGTGGTGGGAGCTCTGACCGTGCTGGCTCTGTGGTGTGAGCACTGACAGTACTGGATATGTCGGGGAGCACTGACAGTGCTGGCTGTGTGAGTGGAGCACTGACAGTGCTGGCTGTGTGGGGAGAGCACTGACAGTGCTGGCTGTGTGGTGGGAGCACTTACAGTGCTGGCTGTGTGGTGGGAGCACAGACAGTGCTGGCTGTGTGGGGTTGCACTGACAGTGCTGGCTGTGTGGGGGAGCACTGACAGTGCTGGTTGTGTGGTGGGAGCACTGACAGTGCAAGCTGTGTGGGGGTGGGGGGAGCACTGACAGTGCTGCCTGTGTGTGGGGCTCACTGACAGTGCTGGCTGTGTGGTGGGAGCACTGACAGTGCTGGCTGTGTGGTGGGTGCACTGACAGTGCTGGCTCTGTGGTGGGAGCACTAACAGTGCTGGCTGTGTGGTGGGAGCACTGACAGTGCTGGCTGTGTGGGGGGAGCACTTACAGTGCTGGCTGTGTGGGGGAGCACTGACAGTGCTGGCTGTGTGGGGGAGCACTGGCAGTGCTGGCTGTGTGGTGGGAGCACTGACAGTGCTGTGTGTGTGGTGGTAGCACTGAGAGTGCTGGCTGTGTTGTGGTAGCACTGACAGTGCTGGCTGTGTGAGGGGAGCACTGACAATGCTGGCTGTGTGGTGGGAGCACTGACAGTGCTGGCTGTGTGGTGGGAGCACTGACAGTGCTGGCTCTGTTGTGGGAGCACTGACAGGGCTGGCTGTGTGGTGGGAGCACTGACAGTGCTGGCTGTGTGGGGGGAGCACTGACACTGCTGGCTGTGTGGTGGGAGCACTGACAGTGCTGACTGTGTGGGGGAGCACTGACAGTGCTGGCTGTGTGGTGGGGGAACTGACAGTGCTGGCTGTGTGGTGGGAGCACTGACAGTGCTGCCTGTGTGGAGAGAGCACTGACAGCGCTGGCTGTGTGGGGGGAGCACTGACAGTGCTGGCTGTGTGGGGGAGCACTGACAGTGCTGGCTGTGTGGGGGCACACTGACAGTGCTGGCTGTGTGGGGGGAGCACTGACAGTGCTGGCTGTGTGGTGGTAGCACTGACACTGCTGGCTGTGTGCGGGGAGCACTGACAGTGCTGACTGTGTGGTGGGAGCACTGACAGTGCTGGCTGTGTGGGGGGAGCACTGACAGTGCTGGCTGTGTGGGGGGAGCACTGTCAGTGCTGGCTGTGTGGGGGGAGCACTACCAGTGCTGGCTTTGTGGGGGGAGCACTTACAGTGCTCGCTGTGTGGGGGAGCACTGACAGTGCTGGCTGTGTGGTGGGAGCACTGACAGTGCCGGCTGTGTGGGGCAGCACTGACAGTGGTGGCTGTGTGGGGGAGCACTGACAGTGCTGGCTTTGTGGGAGGAGCACTGACAGTGCTGGCTGTGTGGGGGAGCACTGACAGTGCTGGCTGTGTGGGAGGAGCACTGACAATGCTGGCTGTGTGTTGGGAGCACTGACAGTGCTTGCTGTGTCGGGGGAGCACTGACAGTGCTGGCTATGTGGGGGGTGGGGCACTGACAGTGCTGGCTGTGTGGGGGAGCACTGACAGTGCTGGCTGTGTGGGGGAGCACTGACAGTGCTGGCTGTGTGGTGGGAGCACTGACAGTGCCGGCTGTGTGGGGGAGCACTGACAGTGCTGGCTGTGTGGCGGAGCACTGACAGTGCTGGCTGTGTGGGAGGAGCACTGACAGTGCTGGCTGTGTGGGGGAGCACTGACAGTGCTGGTTGTGTGGCTGGAGCACTGACAGTGCTGGCTGTGTGGTGGGAGCACTGACAGTGTTGGCTGTGTGGGGGGAGCACTTACAGTGCTGGCTGTGTGGGGAGCACTGACGGTGCTGGCTGTGTGGGGAAGCACTGACAGTGCTGGCTGTGTGGTGGGAGAACTGACAGTGCTGGCTGTGTGGGGGAGCACTGACAGTGCTGGCTGTGTGGAGGGAGCACTGACACGGCTGGCTGTGTGGTGGGAGCACTGACAGTGCTGGCTGTGTGGGGGTGCACTGACAGTGCTGGCTGTGTGGGGGAGCACTGACAGTGCTGGCTGCGTGTGGGAGCCCTGACAGTGCTGGCTGTGTGGGGGTGCACTGACAGTGCTGGCTGTGTGGGGGAGCACTGACAGTGCTGGCTGTGTGGTGGGAGCACTGACAGTGCTGGCTGTGTGGAGGGAGCACTGACACGGCTGGCTGTGTGGTGGAAGCACTGACAGTGCTGGCTGTGTGAGGAGCACTGACAGTGCTAGCTGTGTGGTGGGAGGACTGACAGTGCTAGCTGATTGGGGGAGCACTGACAGTGCTGGCTGTGTGGAGGGAGCACTGACAGTGCTGGCTGTGTGGGGCGAGCACGGACAGTGCTGGCTGTGTGGTGGGAGCACTGACAGTGCTTCTTGTGTGGGGGAGCACGGACAGTGCTGACTGTGTGGGGGGAATCACTGACAGTGCTGGCTGTGTGTGGGGAGCAATGACAGTGCTGGCTGTCTGGGGGAGCACTGCCAATGCTGGCTGTGTGGGTGGAGCACTGACAGTGCTGGTTGTGTGGTGGGAGCACTGACAGTGCTGGCTGTGTGGTGGGAGAACTGACAGTCTTGGCTGTGTGGGGGGAGCACTGCCAGTGCTGGCTGTGTCGGGGGAGCACTGACAGTGCTGGCTATGTGGGGGAGCACTGACAGTGCTGGCTGTGTGGTTGGAGCACTGACTGTGCTGGCTGTGTGGTGGGAGCACTGACAGTGCTGGCTGTGTAGTGGGAGCACTGACAGTGCTGGCTGTGTGGGGGAGCACTGACAATGCTGGCTGTGTGGTGGGAGCACTGACAGTGCTGGCTGTGTGGTGGGAGCACTGCCAGTGCTGGCTGTGTGAGGGAGCACTGACAGCGCTGGCTGTGCGGTTGGAGCGCTGACAGTGCTGGCTCTGTGGTGGGAGTACTGACAGTGCTGGCTGTGCGGGGGGTGCACTGACAGTATTGGCTGTGTTGGGGGAGCACTGACAGTGCTGGCTGTGTGGGGGGAGCACTGACAGTGCTGGCTGTGTGGTGGGAGCACTGGCAGTGCTGGCTGTGTGGGGGAGCACTGCCAGTGCTGGCTGTGTGGGGGAGCACTGACAGTGCTGGCTGTGTGGAGGAGCACTGACAGTGCTGGCTGTGTGGGGGAGCACTGACAGTGCTGGCTGTGTGGTGGGAGCACTGACAGTGCTGGCTGTGTGGAGGAGCACTGACAGTGCTGGCTGTGTGGTGGTAGCACTGACAGTGCTGGCTGTGTGGGGGAGCACTGACAGTGCTGACTGTGTGGTGGGAGCACTGACAGTGCTGGCTGTGTGGGGGGAGCACTGACAGTGCTGGCTGTGTGGGGGGAGCACTGACAGTGCTGGCTGTGTGGGGGGAGCACTGTCAGTGCTGGCTGTGTGGGGGGAGCACTACCAGTGCTGGCTGTGTGGGGGGAGCACTTACAGCGCTCGCTGTGTGGGGGAGCACTGACACTGCTGGCTGTGTGTTGGGAGCACTGACAGTGCTGGCTGTGTGGTGGGAGCACTGACAGTGCCCGCTGTGTGGGGGAGCACTGACAATGCTGGCTGTGTGGTGGGAGCACTGACAGTGCTTGATGTGTCGGGGGAGCACTGACAGTGCTGGCTATGTGGGGGGGGGGTGTGGGGCACTGACAGTGCTGGCTGTGTGGGGGAGCACTGACAGTGCTGGCTGTGTGTTGGGTGCACTGACAGTGCTGGCTGTGTGGGGGAGCACTGACAGTGCTGGCTGTGTGGGGGAGCACTGGCAGTGCTGGCTGTGTGGTGGGAGCACTGACAGTGCTGTGTGTGTGGTGGTAGCACTGACAATGTTGGCTGTGTGGTGGGAGCACTGACAGTGCTGGCTGTGTGGTGGGAGCACTGACAGTGCTGGCTGTGTTGTGGGAGCACTGACAGGGCTGGCTGTGTGGTGGGAGCACTGACAGTGCTGGCTGTGTGGGGGGAGCACTGACACTGCTGGCCGTGTGGTGGGAGCACTGACAGTGCTGACTGTGTGGGGGAGCACTGACAATGCTGGCTGTGTGGTGGGAGAACTGACAGTGCTGCCTGTGTGGGGGGGATCACTGACAGTGCTGGCTGTGTGTGGGGAGCACTGACAGTGCTGGCCGTGTGGGGGGAGCACTGCCAGTGCTGGATGTGTAGGGGGAGCACTGACAGTGCTGGTTGTGTGGTGGAAGCACTGACAGTGCTGGCTGTGTGGTGGGAGAACTGACAGTCTTGGCTGTGTAGGGGGAGCACTTACAGTGCTGGCTGTGTCGGGGGAGCACT
The DNA here is from genome assembly GCF_047496885.1 of Scyliorhinus torazame. Taxonomy (NCBI): domain Eukaryota; kingdom Metazoa; phylum Chordata; class Chondrichthyes; order Carcharhiniformes; family Scyliorhinidae; genus Scyliorhinus; species Scyliorhinus torazame. Next base: position 15,851,294 of record NC_092711.1, read on the forward strand.
GACAGTGCTGGCTATGTGGGGGAGCACTGTCAGTGCTGGCTGTGTGGTGGGAGCACTGACAGTGCTGGCTGTGTGGTGGGAGCACTGACAGTGCTGGCTGTGTTGTGGGAGCACTGACAGTGCTGGCTGTGTGGGGGAGCACTGACAATGCTGGCTGTGTGGTGGGAGCACTGACAGTGCTGGCTGTGTGGTGGGAGCACTGACAGTGCTGGCTGTGTGAGGGAGCACTGACAGTGCTGGCTGTGTGGTGGGAGCACTGACAGTGCTGGCTGTGCGGTGGGAGCACTGACAGTGCTGGCTGTGTGGTGGGAGTACTGACAGTGCTGGCTGTGCGGGGGGTGCACTGACAGTGCTGGCTGTGTTGGGGGAGCACTGACAGTGCTGGCTGTGTGGTGGGAGCACTGACAGTGCTGGCTGTGTGGTGGGAGCACTGGCAGTGCTGGCTGTGTGGGGGAGCACTGACAGTGCTGGCTGTGTGGGGGAGCACTGACAGTGCTGGCTGTGTGGTGGGAGCACTGACAGTGCTGGCTGTATGGGGGAGCACTGACAGTGCTGGCTGTGTCGGGGAGCACTGACAGTGCTGGCTATGTGGGGGAGGGGGCACTGACAGTTCTGGCTCTGTGGTATGAGCACTGACAGTGCTGGCTTTGTGGTGGGAGAACTGACAGTGCTGGCTGTGTGGGGGAGCACTGACAGTGTTGGTTCTGTGGTGGGAGCTCTGACCGTGCTGGCTCTGTGGTGTGAGCACTGACAGTACTGGATATGTCGGGGAGCACTGACAGTGCTGGCTGTGTGAGTGGAGCACTGACAGTGCTGGCTGTGTGGGGAGAGCACTGACAGTGCTGGCTGTGTGGTGGGAGCACTTACAGTGCTGGCTGTGTGGTGGGAGCACAGACAGTGCTGGCTGTGTGGGGTTGCACTGACAGTGCTGGCTGTGTGGGGGAGCACTGACAGTGCTGGTTGTGTGGTGGGAGCACTGACAGTGCAAGCTGTGTGGGGGTGGGGGGAGCACTGACAGTGCTGCCTGTGTGTGGGGCTCACTGACAGTGCTGGCTGTGTGGTGGGAGCACTGACAGTGCTGGCTGTGTGGTGGGTGCACTGACAGTGCTGGCTCTGTGGTGGGAGCACTAACAGTGCTGGCTGTGTGGTGGGAGCACTGACAGTGCTGGCTGTGTGGGGGGAGCACTTACAGTGCTGGCTGTGTGGGGGAGCACTGACAGTGCTGGCTGTGTGGGGGAGCACTGGCAGTGCTGGCTGTGTGGTGGGAGCACTGACAGTGCTGTGTGTGTGGTGGTAGCACTGAGAGTGCTGGCTGTGTTGTGGTAGCACTGACAGTGCTGGCTGTGTGAGGGGAGCACTGACAATGCTGGCTGTGTGGTGGGAGCACTGACAGTGCTGGCTGTGTGGTGGGAGCACTGACAGTGCTGGCTCTGTTGTGGGAGCACTGACAGGGCTGGCTGTGTGGTGGGAGCACTGACAGTGATGGCTGTGTGGGGGGAGCACTGACACTGCTGGCTGTGTGGTGGGAGCACTGACAGTGCTGACTGTGTGGGGGAGCACTGACAGTGCTGGCTGTGTGGTGGGAGAACTGACAGTGCTGGCTGTGTGGTGGGAGCACTGACAGTGCTGCCTGTGTGGAGAGAGCACTGACAGCGCTGGCTGTGTGGGGGGAGCACTGACAGTGCTGGCTGTGTGGGGGAGCACTGACAGTGCTGGCTGTGTGGGGGCACACTGACAGTGCTGGCTGTGTGGGGGGAGCACTGACAGTGCTGGCTGTGTGGTGGTAGCACTGACACTGCTGGCTGTGTGCGGGGAGCACTGACAGTGCTGACTGTGTGGTGGGAGCACTGACAGTGCTGGCTGTGTGGGGGGAGCACTGACAGTGCTGGCTGTGTGGGGGGAGCACTGTCAGTGCTGGCTGTGTGGGGGGAGCACTACCAGTGCTGGCTTTGTGGGGGGAGCACTTACAGTGCTCGCTGTGTGGGGGAGCACTGACAGTGCTGGCTGTGTGGTGGGAGCACTGACAGTGCCGGCTGTGTGGGGGAGCACTGACAATGCTGGCTGTGTGGTGGGAGCACTGACAGTGCTTGCTGTGTCGGGGGAGCACTGACAGTGCTGGCTATGTGGGGGGGGGGGCACTGACAGTGCTGGCTGTGTGGGGGAGCACTGACAGTGCTGGCTGTGTGGGGGAGCACTGACAGTGCTGGCTGTGTGGTGGGAGCACTGACAGTGCCGGCTGTGTGGGGGAGCACTGACAGTGGTGGCTGTGTGGGGGAGCACTGACAGTGCTGGCTTTGTGGGAGGAGCACTGACAGTGCTGGCTGTGTGGGGGAGCACTGACAGTGCTGGCTGTGTGGGAGGAGCACTGACAATGCTGGCTGTGTGTTGGGAGCACTGACAGTGCTTGCTGTGTCGGGGGAGCACTGACAGTGCTGGCTATGTGGGGGGGTGGGGCACTGACAGTGCTGGCTGTGTGGGGGAGCACTGACAGTGCTGGCTGTGTGGGGGAGCACTGACAGTGCTGGCTGTGTGGTGGGAGCACTGACAGTGCCGGCTGTGTGGGGGAGCACTGACAGTGCTGGCTGTGTGGCGGAGCACTGACAGTGCTGGCTGTGTGGGAGGAGCACTGACAGTGCTGGCTGTGTGGGGGAGCACTGACAGTGCTGGTTGTGTGGCTGGAGCACTGACAGTGCTGGCTGTGTGGTGGGAGCACTGACAGTGTTGGCTGTGTGGGGGGTGCACTTACAGTGCTGGCTGTGTGGGGAGCACTGACGGTGCTGGCTGTGTGGGGAAGCACTGACAGTGCTGGCTGTGTGGTGGGAGAACTGACAGTGCTGGCTGTGTGGGGGAGCACTGACAGTGCTGGCTGTGTGGAGGGAGCACTGACACGGCTGGCTGTGTGGTGGGAGCACTGACAGTGCTGGCTGTGTGGGGGTGCACTGACAGTGCTGGCTGTGTGGGGGAGCACTGACAGTGCTGGCTGCGTGTGGGAGCCCTGACAGTGCTGGCTGTGTGGGGGTGCACTGACAGTGCTGGCTGTGTGGGGGAGCACTGACAGTGCTGGCTGTGTGGTGGGAGCACTGACAGTGCTGGCTGTGTGGAGGGAGCACTGACACGGCTGGCTGTGTGGTGGAAGCACTGACAGTGCTGGCTGTGTGAGGAGCACTGACAGTGCTAGCTGTGTGGTGGGAGGACTGACAGTGCTAGCTGATTGGGGGAGCACTGACAGTGCTGGCTGTGTGGAGGGAGCACTGACAGTGCTGGCTGTGTGGGGCGAGCACGGACAGTGCTGGCTGTGTGGTGGGAGCACTGACAGTGCTTCTTGTGTGGGGGAGCACGGACAGTGCTGACTGTGTGGGGGGAATCACTGACAGTGCTGGCTGTGTGTGGGGAGCAATGACAGTGCTGGCTGTCTGGGGGAGCACTGCCAATGCTGGCTGTGTGGGTGGAGCACTGACAGTGCTGGTTGTGTGGTGGGAGCACTGACAGTGCTGGCTGTGTGGTGGGAGAACTGACAGTCTTGGCTGTGTGGGGGGAGCACTGCCAGTGCTGGCTGTGTCGGGGGAGCACTGACAGTGCTGGCTATGTGGGGGAGCACTGACAGTGCTGGCTGTGTGGTTGGAGCACTGACTGTGCTGGCTGTGTGGTGGGAGCACTGACAGTGCTGGCTGTGTAGTGGGAGCACTGACAGTGCTGGCTGTGTGGGGGAGCACTGACAATGCTGGCTGTGTGGTGGGAGCACTGACAGTGCTGGCTGTGTGGTGGGAGCACTGCCAGTGCTGGCTGTGTGAGGGAGCACTGACAGCGCTGGCTGTGCGGTTGGAGCGCTGACAGTGCTGGCTCTGTGGTGGGAGTACTGACAGTGCTGGCTGTGCGGGGGGTGCACTGACAGTGCTGGCTGTGTTGGGGGAGCACTGACAGTGCTGGCTGTGTGGGGGGAGCACTGACAGTGCTGGCTGTGTGGTGGGAGCACTGGCAGTGCTGGCTGTGTGGGGGAGCACTGCCAGTGCTGGCTGTGTGGGGGAGCACTGACAGTGCTGGCTGTGTGGAGGAGCACTGACAGTGCTGGCTGTGTGGGGGAGCACTGACAGTGCTGGCTGTGTGGTGGGAGCACTGACAGTGCTGGCTGTGTGGAGGAGCACTGACAGTGCTGGCTGTGTGGTGGGAGCACTGACAGTGCTGGCTGTGTGGGGGAGCACTGACAGTGCTGGCTGTGTGGTGGGAGCACTGACAGTGCTGGCTGTGTGGTGGGAGCACTGACAGTGCTGGCTGTATGGGGGAGCACTGACAGTGCTGGCTGTGTCGGGGAGCACTGACAGTGCTGGCTATGTGGGGGAGGGGGCACTGACAGTTCTGGCTCAGTGGTATGAGCACTGACAGTACTGGCTTTGTGGTGGGAGAACTGACAGTGCTGGCTGTGTGGGGGAGCACTGACGGTGTTGGTTCTGTGGTGGGAGCACTGACCGTGCTGGCTCTGTGGTGTGAGCACTGACAGTGCTGGATATGTCAGGGAGCACTGACAGTGCTGGCTGTGTGAGTGGAGCACTGACAGTGCTGGCTGTGTGGGGAGAGCACTGACAGTGCTGGCTGTGTCGTGGGAGCACTTACAGTGTTGGCTGTGTGGTGGGAGCACAGACAGTGCTGGCTGTGTGGGGGTGCACTGACAGTGCTGGCTGTGTGGGGGAGCACTGACAGTGCTGGTTGTGTTGTGGGAGCACTGACAGTGCTGGCTGTGTGGGGCGAGCACGGAAAGTGCTGGCTGTGTGGTGGGAGCACTGACAGTGCAGGCTGTGTGGGGGGAGCACTGACAGTGCTGTCTGTGTGTGGGGCGCACTGACCGTGCTGGCTGTGTGGTGGGAGCACTGACAATGCTGGCTGTGTGGTGGGTGCAGTGACAGTGCTGGCACTGTGGTGGGAGCACTAACAGTGCTGGCTGTGTGGTGGGAGCACTGACAGTGCTGGCTGTGTGGGGGGAGCACTTACAGTGCTGGCTGTGTGGGGGAGCACTGACAGTGCTGGCTGTGTGGGGGAGCACTGGCAGTGCTGGCTGTGTGGTGGGAGCACTGACAGTGCTGTGTGTGTGGTGGTAGCACTGACAGTGCTGGCTGTGTTGTGGGAGCACTGACAGTGCTGGCTGTGTGAGGGAGCACTGACAGGGCTGGCTGTGTGGTGGGAGCAATGACAGTGCTGGCTGTGTGGGGGGAGCACTGACACTGCTGGCTGTGTGGTGGGAGCACTGACAGTGCTGACTGTGTGGGGGAGCACTGACAGTGCTGGCTGTGTGGTGGGAGAACTGACAGTGCTGGCTGTGTGGTGGGAGCACTGACAGTGCTGCCTGTGTGGAGGGAGCACTAACAGCGCTGGCTGTGTGGGGGGAGCACTGACAGTGCTGGCTGTGTGGGGGAGCACTGACAGTGCTGGCTGTGTGGGGGCACACTGACAGTGCTGGCTGTGTGGTGGAGCACTGACAGTACTGGCTGTGTGGTGGTAGCACTGACACTGCGGGCTGTGTGCGGGGAGCACTGACAGTGCTGACTGTGTGGTGGGAGCACTGACAGTGCTGGCTGTGTGGGGGAGCACTGACAGTGCTGGCTGTGTGGGGGAGCACTGTCAGTGCTGGCTGTGTGGGGGGAGCACTACCAGTGCTGGCTGTGTGGGGGGAGCACTTACAGTGCTCGCTGTGTGGGGGAGCACTGACACTGCTGGTTGTGTGGTGGGAGCACTGACAGTGCCGGCTGTGTGGGGGAGCCCTGACAGTGCTGGCTGTGTGGGGGAGCACTGACAGTGCTGGCTGTGTGGGAGGAGCACTGACAGTGCTGGCTGTGTGGGGGAGCACTGACAGTGCTGGCTGTGTGGTGGGAGCACTGACAGTGCTGGCTGTGTGTGGGGAGCACTGACAATGCTGGCTGTGTGGTGGGAGCACTGACAATGCTGGCTGTGTGGGGGGAGAACTGACAGTGCTGGCTGTGGTGGGAGCACTGGCAGTGCTGGCTGTGTGGAGGAGCACTGACAGTGCTGGATGTGTGGGGGTGCACTGACAGTGCTGGCTGTGTGGCGGAGCACTGACAGTGCTGGCTGTGTGAGGGAGCACTGACAGTGCTGGCTGTGTGAGGGAGCACTGACTGTGCTGGCTGTGTGGTGGGAGCACTGATAGTGCTGGCTGTGTGGGTGTCGTACTGACAGTGCTGGCTGTGCGGGGGGTGCACTGACAGTGCTGGCTGTGTGGGGGAGCACTGACAGTGCTGGCTGTGTGGTGGGAGCACTGACACGGTTGGCTGTGTGGTGGGAGCACTGACAGTGCTGGCTGTGTGGGGGAGGACTGACAGTGCTGGCTGTGTGGGGTAGCACTGACATTGCTGGCTCTGTGGTGGGAGCACTGACAGTGCTGATTGTGTGGGGGAGCACTGGCAGTGCTGGCTGCGTGAGGGGAGCACTGACAGTGCTGGCTCTGTGGTGAGAGCACTGACAGTGCTGGCTGTGTGGGGGGAGCACTGACAGTGCTGGCTGTGTGGGGGAGCACTGACAGTGCTGGCTGTGTGGTGGGAGCACGGACAGTGCTGGCTGTGTGGTGTGAGCACGGACAGTACTGGATATGTGGGGGAGAAATGACAGTGCTGGCTGTGTGAGTGGAGCACTGACAGTACTGGCTGTGTGGGGGGAGCACTGACACTGCTGGCAGTGTGGGGAGAGCACTGACAGTGCTGGCTGTGTGGTGGGAGCACTGACAGTGCAGGCTGTGTGGGAGGAGCACTGACAGTCTTGACTGTGTGGGGGAGCACTGAGAGTCCTGGCTGTGTGGTGGGAGCACTGACAGTGCTGGCTGTGTGGGGGTGCACTGACAGTGCTGGCTGTGTGGGGAGCACTGACCGTGCTAGCTGATTGGGGGAGCACTGACAGTGCTGCCTGTGTGGAGGGAGCACTGACAGTGCTGGCTGTGTGGGGCGAGCACAGACAGTGCTGGCTGTGTGGTGGGAGTTCTGACAGTGCTGGCTGTGTGGGGACAGCACGGACAGTGCTGGCTGTGTGGTGGGAGAACTGACAGTCTTGGCTGTGTAGGGGGAGCACTTACAGTGCTGGCTGTGTCGGGGGAGCACTGACAGTGCTGGCTGTGTGAGGGGAGCACTGACAATGCTGGCTGTGTGGTGGGAGCACTGACAGTGCTGGCTGTGTGGTGGGAGCACTGACAGTGCTGGCTCTGTTGTAGGAGCACTGACAGGGCTGGCTGTGTGGTGGGAGCACTGACAGTGCTGGCTGTGTGGGGGGAGCACTGACACTGCTGGCTGTGTGGTGGGAGCACTGACAGTGCTGACTGTGTGGGGAGCACTGACAGTGCTGGCTGTGTGGTGGGAGAACTGACAGTGCTGGCTGTGTGGTGGGAGCACTGACAGTGCTGCCTGTGTGGAGAGAGCACTGACAGCGCTGGCTGTGTGGGGGGAGCACTGACAGTGCTGGCTGTGTGGGGGAGCACTGACAGTGCTGGCTGTGTGGGGGCACACTGACAGTGCTGGCTGTGTGGGGGGAGCACTGACAGTGCTGGCTGTGTGGTGGTAGCACTGACACTGCTGGCTGTGTGCGGGGAGCACTGACAGTGCTGACTGTGTGGTGGGAGCACTGACAGTGCTGGCTGTGTGGGGGGAGCACTGACAGTGCTGGCTGTGTGGGGGGAGCACTGTCAGTGCTGGCTGTGTGGGGGGAGCACTACCAGTGCTGGCTGTGTGGGGGGAGCACTTACAGTGCTCGCTGTGTGGGGGAGCACTGACACTGCTGGCTGTGTGTTGGGAGCACTGACAGTGCTGGCTGTGTGGTGGGAGCACTGACAGTGCCGGCTGTGTGGGGGAGCACTGACAATGCTGGCTGTGTGGTGGGAGCACTGACAGTGCTTGCTGTGTCGGGGGAGCACTGACAGTGCTGGCTATGTGGGGGGGGGGGGTGGGGCACTGACAGTGCTGGCTGTGTGGGGGAGCACTGACAGTGCTGGCTGTGTGGGGAGCACTGACAGTGCTGGCTGTGTGGTGGGAGCACTGACAGTGCCGGCTGTGTGGGGGAGCACTGACAGTGGTGGCTGTGTGGGGGAGCACTGACAGTGCTGGCTTTGTGGGAGGAGCACTGACAGTGCTGGCTGTGTGGGGGAGCACTGACATTGCTGGCTGTGTGGGAGGAGCACTGACAATGCTGGCTGTGTGTTGGGAGCACTGACAGTGCTTGCTGTGTCGGGGGAGCACTGACAGTGCTGGCTATGTGGGGGGTGGGGCACTGACAGTGCTGGCTGTGTGGGGGAGCACTGACAGTGCTGGCTGTGTGGGGGAGCACTGACAGTGCTGGCTGTGTGGTGGGAGCACTGACAGTGCCGGCTGTGTGGGGGAGCACTGACAGTGCTGGCTGTGTGGCGGAGCACTGACAGTGCTGGCTGTGTGGGAGGAGCACTGACAGTGCTGGCTGTGTGGGGGAGCACTGACAGTGCTGGTTGTGTGGCGGGAGCACTGACAGTGCTGGCTGTGTGGTGGGAGCACTGACAGTGTTGGCTGTGTGGGGGGAGCACTTACAGTGCTGGCTGTGTGGGGAGCACTGACGGTGCTGGCTGTGTGGGGAAGCACTGACAGTGCTGGCTGTGTGGTGGGAGAACTGACAGTGCAGGCTGTGTGGGGGAGCACTGACAGTGCTAGTTGTGTGGAGGGAGCACTGACACGGCTGGCTGTGTGGTGGGAGCACTGACAGTGCTGGCTGTGTGGGGGTGCACTGACAGTGCTGGCTGTGTGGGGGAGCACTGACAGTGCTGGCTGCGTGTGGGAGCCCTGACAGTGCTGGCTGTGTGGGGGTGAACTGACAGTGCTGGCTGTGTGGGGGAGCACTGACAGTGCTGGCTGTGTGGTGGGAGCACTGACAGTGCTGGCTGTGTGGAGGGAGCACTGACACGGCTGGCTGTGTGGTGGAAGCACTGACAGTGCTGGCTGTGTGAGGAGCACTGACAGTGCTAGCTGTGTGGTGGGAGGACTGACAGTGCTAGCTGATTGGGGGAGCACTGACAGTGCTGGCTGTGTGGAGGGAGCACTGACAGTGCTGGCTGTGTGGGGCGAGCACGGACAGTGCTGGCTGTGTGGTGGGAGCACTGACAGTGCTTCTTGTGTGGGGGAGCACGGACAGTGCTGACTGTGTGGGGGGAATCACTGACAGTGCTGGCTGTGTGTGGGGAGCAATGACAGTGCTGGCTGTCTGGGGGAGCACTGCCAATGCTGGCTGTGTGGGTGGAGCACTGACAGTGCTGGTTGTGTGGTGGGAGCACTGACAGTGCTGGCTGTGTGGTGGGAGAACTGACAGTCTTGGCTGTGTGGGGGGAGCACTGCCAGTGCTGGCTGTGTCGGGAGAGCACTGACAGTGCTGGCTATGTGGGGGAGCACTGACAGTGCTGGCTGTGTGGTTGGAGCACTGACTGTGCTGGCTGTGTGGTGGGAGCACTGACAGTGCTGGCTGTGTAGTGGGGGCACTGACAGTGCTGGCTGTGTGGGGGAGCACTGACAATGCTGGCTGTGTGGTGGGAGCACTGACAGTGCTGGCTGTGTGGTGGGAGCACTGCCAGTGCTGGCTGTGTGAGGGAGCACTGACAGTGCTGGCTGTGCGGTTGGAGCGCTGACAGTGCTGGCTCTGTGGTGGGAGTACTGACAGTGCTGGCTGTGCGGGGGGTGCACTGACAGTGCTGGCTGTGTTGGGGGAGCACTGACAGTGCTGGCTGTGTGGGGGGAGCACTGACAGTGCTGGCTGTGTGGTGGGAGCACTGGCAGTGCTGGCTGTGTGGGGGAGCACTGCCAGTGCTGGCTGTGTGGGGGAGCACTGACAGTGCTGGCTGTGTGGAGGAGCACTGACAGTGCTGGCTGTGTGGGGGAGCACTGACAGTGCTGGCTGTGTGGTGGGAGCACTGACAGTGCTGGCTGTGTGGAGGAGCACTGACAGTGCTGGCTGTGTGGGGGAGCACTGACAGTGCTGGCTGTGTGGTGGGAGCACTGACAGTGCTGGCTGTGTGGTGGGAGCACTGACAGTGCTGGCTGTATGGGGGAGCACTGACAGTGCTGGCTGTGTCGGGGAGCACTGACAGTGCTGGCTATGTGGGGGAGGGGGCACTGACAGTTCTGGCTCAGTGGTATGAGCACTGACAGTACTGGCTTTGTGGTGGGAGAACTGACAGTGCTGGCTGTGTGGGGGAGCACTGACGGTGTTGGTTCTGTGGTGGGAGCACTGACCGTGCTGGCTCTGTGGTGTGAGCACTGACAGTGCTGGATATGTCAGGGAGCACTGACAGTGCTGGCTGTGTGAGTGGAGCACTGACAGTGCTGGCTGTGTGGGGAGAGCACTGACAGTGCTGGCTGTGTCGTGGGAGCACTTACAGTGTTGGCTGTGTGGTGGGAGCACAGACAGTGCTGGCTGTGTGGGGGTGCACTGACAGTGCTGGCTGTGTGGGGGAGCACTGACAGTGCTGGTTGTGTTGTGGGAGCACTGACAGTGCTGGCTGTGTGGGGCGAGCACGGAAAGTGCTGGCTGTGTGGTGGGAGCACTGACAGTGCAGGCTGTGTGGGGGGAGCACTGACAGTGCTGGCTGTGTGGTGGGAGCACTGACAGTGCTGGCTGTGTGGGGGGAGCACTTACAGTGCTGGCTGTGTGGGGGAGCACTGACAGTGCTGGCTGTGTGGGGGAGCACTGGCAGTGCTGGCTGTGTGGTGGGAGCACTGACAGTGCTGTGTGTGTGGTGGTAGCACTGACAGTGCTGGCTGTGTTGTGGGAGCACTGACAGTGCTGGCTGTGTGAGGGGAGCACTGACAATGCTGGCTGTGTGGTGGGAGCACTGACAGTGCTGGCTGTGTGGTGGGAGCACTGACAGTGCTGGCTGTGTTGTGGGAGCACTGACAGGGCTGGCTGTGTGGTGGGAGCAATGACAGTGCTGGCTGTGTGGGGGGAGCACTGACACTGCTGGCTGTGTGGTGGGAGCACTGACAGTGCTGACTGTGTGGGGGAGCACTGACAGTGCTGGCTGTGTGGTGGGAGAACTGACAGTGCTGGCTGTGTGGTGGGAGCACTGACAGTGCTGCCTGTGTGGAGGGAGCACTAACAGCGCTGGCTGTGTGGGGGAGCACTGACAGTGCTGGCTGTGTGGGGGAGCACTGACAGTGCTGGCTGTGTGGGGGCACACTGACAGTGCTGGCTGTGTGGGGGAGCACTGACAGTGCTGGCTGTGTGGTGGTAGCACTGACACTGCGGGCTGTGTGCGGGGAGCACTGACAGTGCTGACTGTGTGGTGGGAGCACTGACAGTGCTGGCTGTGTGGGGGAGCACTGACAGTGCTGGCTGTGTGGGGGGAGCACTGTCAGTGCTGGCTGTGTGGGGGGAGCACTACCAGTGCTGGCTGTGTGGGGGGAGTACTTACAGTGCTCGCTGTGTGGGGGAGCACTGACACTGCTGGTTGTGTGGTGGGAGCACTGACAGTGCCGGCTGTGTGGGGGAGCCCTGACAGTGCTGGCTGTGTGGGGGAGCACTGACAGTGCTGGCTGTGTGGGAGGAGCACTGACAGTGCTGGCTGTGTGGGGGAGCACTGACAGTGCTGGCTGTGTGGTGGGAGCACTGACAGTGCTGGCTGTGTGTGGGGAGCACTGACAATGCTGGCTGTGTGGTGGGAGCACTGACAATGCTGGCTGTGTGGGGGGAGAACTGACAGTGCTGGCTGTGGTGGGAGCACTGGCAGTGCTGGCTGTGTGGAGGAGCACTGACAGTGCTGGCTGTGTGGGGGTGCACTGACAGTGCTGGCTGTGTGGCGGAGCACTGACAGTGCTGGCTGTGTGAGGGAGCACTGACAGTGCTGGCTGTGTGAGGGAGCACTGACTGTGCTGGCTGTGTGGTGGGAGCACTGATAGTGCTGGCTGTGTGGGTGTCGCACTGACAGTGCTGGCTGTGCGGGGGGTGCACTGACAGTGCTGGCTGTGTGGGGGAGCACTGACAGTGCTGGCTGTGTGGTGGGAGCACTGACACGGTTGGCTGTGTGGTGGGAGCACTGACAGTGCTGGCTGTGTGGGGTAGCACTGACATTGCTGGCTCTGTGGTGGGAGCACTGACAGTGCTGATTGTGTGGGGGAGCACTGGCAGTGCTGGCTGCGTGAGGGGAGCACTGACAGTGCTGGCTCTGTGGTGAGAGCACTGACAGTGCTGGCTGTGTGGGGGGAGCACTGACAGTGCTGGCTGTGTGGGGGAGCACTGACAGTGCTGGCTGTGTGGTGGGAGCACTGACAGTGCTGGCTGTGTGGTGTGAGCACGGACAGTACTGGATATGTGGGGGAGAAATGACAGTGCTGGCTGTGTGAGTGGAGCACTGACAGTACTGGCTGTGTGGGGGAGCACTGACACTGCTGGCAGTGTGGGGAGAGCACTGACAGTGCTGGCTGTGTGGTGGGAGCACTGACAGTGCAGGCTGTGTGGGAGGAGCACTGACAGTCTTGACTGTGTGGGGGAGCACTGAGAGTGCTGGCTGTGTGGTGGGAGCACTGACAGTGCTGGCTGTGTGGGGGTGCACTGACAGTGCTGGCTGTGTGGGGAGCACTGACCGTGCTAGCTGATTGGGGGAGCACTGACAGTGCTGCCTGTGTGGAGGGAGCACTGACAGTGCTGGCTGTGTGGGGCGAGCACAGACAGTGCTGGCTGTGTGGTGGGAGTTCTGACAGTGCTGGCTGTGTGGGGACAGCACGGACAGTGCTGGCTGTGTGGTGGGAGAACTGACAGTCTTGGCTGTGTAGGGGGAGCACTTAGAGTGCTGGCTGTGTCGGGGGAGCACTGACAGTGCTGGCTATGTGGGGGAGCACTGACAGTGCTGGCTGTGTGGTGGGAGCACTGACAGTGCTGGCTGTGTGGTGGGAGCACTGACAATGCTGGCTGTGTTGTGGGAGCACTGACAGTGCTGGCTGTGTGGGGGAGCACTGACAATGCTGGCTGAGTGGCGGGAGCACTGACAGTGCTGGCTGTGTGGTGGGAGCACTGACAGTGCTGGCTGTGTGAGGGAGCACTGACAGTGCTGGCTGTGTGGTGGGAGCACTGACAGTGCTGGCTGTGTGGTGGGAGCACTGACAGTGCTGCCTGTATGGGGGAGCACTGACAGTGCTGGCTGTGTCGGGGAGCACTGACAGTGTTGGTTCTGTGGTGGGAGCACTGACCGTGCTGGCTCTGTGGTGTGAGCACTGACAGTGCTGGATATGTCGGGGAGCACTGACAGTGCTGGCTGTGTGAGTGGAGCACTGACAGTGCTGGCTGTGTGGGGAGAGCACTGACAGTGCTGGCTGTGTCGTGGGAGCACTTACAGTGTTGGCTGTGTGGTGGGAGCACAGACAGTGCTGGCTGTGTGGGGGTGCACTGACAGTGCTGGCTGTGTGGGGGAGCACTGACAGTGCTGGTTGTGTTGTGGGAGCACTGACATTGCTGGCTGTGTGGGGCGAGCACGGAAAATGCTGGCTGTGTGGTGGGAGCACTGACAGTGCAGGCTGTGTGGGGGGAGCACTGACAGTGCTGTCTGTGTGTGGGGCGCACTGACAGTGCTGGCTGTGTGGTGGGAGCACTGACAATGCTGGCTGTGTGCTGGGTGCAGTGACAGTGCTGGCTCTGTGGTGGGAGCACTAACAGTGCTGGCTGTGTGGTGGGAGCACTGACAGTGCTGGCTGTGTGGGGGGAGCACTGACAGTGCTGGCTGTGTGGTGGGAGCACTGGCAGTGCTGGCTGTGTGGGGGAGCACTGCCAGTGCTGGCTGTGTGGGGGAGCACTGACAGTGCTGGCTGTGTGGAGGAGCACTGACAGTGCTGGCTGTGTGGGGGAGCACTGACAGTGCTGGCTGTGTGGTGGGAGCACTGACAGTGCTGGCTGTGTGGAGGAGCACTGACAGTGCTGGCTGTGTGGGGGAGCACTGACAGTGCTGGCTGTGTGGTGGGAGCACTGACAGTGCTGGCTGTGTGGTGGGAGCACTGACAGTGCTGGCTGTATGGGGGAGCACTGACAGTGCTGGCTGTGTCGGGGAGCACTGACAGTGCTGGCTATGTGGGGGAGGGGGCACTGACAGTTCTGGCTCAGTGGTATGAGCACTGACAGTACTGGCTTTGTGGTGGGAGAACTGACAGTGCTGGCTGTGTGGGGGAGCACTGACGGTGTTGGTTCTGTGGAGGGAGCACTGACCGTGCTGGCTCTGTGGTGTGAGCACTGACAGTGCTGGATATGTCAGGGAGCACTGACAGTGCTGGCTGTGTGAGTGGAGCACTGACAGTGCTGGCTGTGAGGGGAGAGCACTGACAGTGCTGGCTATGTCGTGGGAGCACTTACAGTGTTGGCTGTGTGGTGGGAGCACAGACAGTGCTGGCTGTGTGGGGGTGCACTGACAGTGCTGGCTGTGTGGGGGAGCACTGACAGTGCTGGTTGTGTTGTGGGAGCACTGACAGTGCTGGCTGTGTGGGGCGAGCACGGAAAGTGCTGGCTGTGTGGTGGGAGCACTGACAGTGCAGGCTGTGTGGGGGGAGCACTGACAGTGCTGTCTGTGTGTGGGGCGCACTGACCGTGCTGGCTGTGTGGTGGGAGCACTGACAATGCTGGCTGTGTGGTGGGTGCAGTGACAGTGCTGGCTCTGTGGTGGGAGCACTAACAGTGCTGGCTGTGTGGTGGGAGCACTGACAGTGCTGGCTGTGTGGGGGGAGCACTTACAGTGCTGGCTGTGTGGGGGAGCACTGACAGTGCTGGCTGTGTGGGGGAGCACTGGCAGTGCTGGCTGTGTGGTGGGAGCACTGACAGTGCTGTGTGTGTGGTGGTAGCACTGACAGTGCTGGCTGTGTTGTGGGAGCACTGACAGTGCTGGCTGTGTGAGGGGAGCACTGACAATGCTGGCTGTGTGGTGGGAGCACTGACAGTGCTGGCTGTGTGGTGGGAGCACTGACAGTGCTGGCTGTGTTGTGGGAGCACTGACAGGGCTGGCTCTGTGGTGGGAGCAATGACAGTGCTGGCTGTGTGGGGGGAGCACTGACACTGCTGGCTGTGTGGTGGGAGCACTGACAGTGCTGACTGTGTGGGGGAGCACTGACAGTGCTGGCTGTGTGGTGGGAGAACTGACAGTGCTGCCTGTGTGGGGGGGATCACTGACAGTGCTGGCTGTGTGTGGGGAGCACTGACAGTGCTGGTCGTGTGGGGGGAGCACTGCCAGTGCTGGATGTGTGGGGGGAGCACTGACAGTGCTGGTTGTGTGGTGGAAGCACTGACAGTGCTGGCTGTGTGGTGGGAGAACTGACAGTGCTGGCTGTGTGGGGGAGCACTGACAATGCTGGCTGTGTGGTGGGAGCACTGACAGTGCTGGCTGTGTGGGGGAGCACTGACAATGCTGGCTGTGTGGTGGGAGCACTGACAGTGCTGGCTGTGTGGTGGGAGCACTGACAGTGCTGGCTGTGTGGTGGGAGCACTGACAGTGCTGGCGGTGTGGTGGGAGCACTGACAGTGCTGGCTGTGTTGTGGGAGCACTGACAGTGCTGGCTGTGTGGGGGAGCACTGACAATGCTGGCTGTGTGGTGGGAGCACTGACAGTGCTGGCTGTGTGGTGGGAGCACTGACAGTGCTGGCTGTGTGAGGGAGCACTGACAGTGCTGGCTGTGTGGTGGGAGCACTGACAGTGCTGGCTGTGCGGTGGGAGCACTGACAGTGCTGGCTGTGTGGTGGGAGTACTGACAGTGCTGGCTGTGCGGGGGGTGCACTGACAGTGCTGGCTGTGTTGGGTGAGCACTGACAGTGCTGGCTGTGTGGTGGGAGCACTGACAGTGCTGGCTGTGTGGTGGGAGCACTGGCAGTGCTGGCTGAGTGGGGGAGCACTGACAGTGCTGGCTGTGTGGGGGAGCACTGACAGTGCTGGCTGTGTGCAGGAGCACTGACAGTGCTGGCTGTATGGGGGAGCACTGACAGTGCTGGCTGTGTGGTGGGAGCACTGACAGTGCTGGCTGTGTGGAGGAGCACTGACAGTGCTGGCTGTGTGGGGGTGCACTGACAGTGCTGGCTGTGTGGTGGGAGCACTGACAGTGCTGGCTGTGTGGTGGGAGCACTGACAGTGCTGGCTGTATGGGGGAGCACTGACAGTGCTGGCTGTGTCGGGGAGCACTGACAGTGCTGGCTATGTGGGGGAGGGGGCACTGACAGTTCTGGATCTGTGGTATGAGCACTGACAGTGCTGGCTTTGTGGTGGGAGAACTGACAGTGCTGGCTGTGTGGGGGAGCACTGACAGTGTTGGTTCTGTGGTGGGAGCTCTGACCGTGCTGGCTCTGTGGTGTGAGCACTGACAGTACTGGATATGTCGGGGAGCACTGACAGTGCTGGCTGTGTGAGTGGAGCACTGACAGTGCTGGCTGTGTGGGGAGAGCACTGACAGTGCTGGCTGTGTGGTGGGAGCACTTACAGTGCTGGCTGTGTGGTGGGAGCACAGACAGTGCTGGCTGTGTGGGGTTGCACTGACAGTGCTGGCTGTGTGGGGGAGCACTGACAGTGCTGGTTGTGTGGTGGGAGCACTGACAGTGCTGGCTGTGTGGGGCGAGCACGGAAAGTGCAGGCTGTGTGGTGGGAGCACTGACAGTGCAGGCTGTGTGGGGGTGGGGGGAGCACTGACAGTGCTGCCTGTGTGTGGGGCGCACTGACAGTGCTGGCTGTGTGGTGGGAGCACTGACAGTGCTGGCTGTGTGGTGGGTGCACTGACAGTGCTGGCTCTGTGGTGGGAGCACTAACAGTGCTGGCTGTGTGGTGGGAGCACTGACAGTGCTGGCTGTGTGGGGGGAGCACTTACAGTGCTGGCTGTGTGGGGGAGCACTGACAGTGCTGGCTGTGTGGGGGAGCACTGGCAGTGCTGGCTGTGTGGTGGGAGCACTGACAGTGCTGTGTGTGTGGTGGTAGCACTTACAGTGCTGGCTGTGCTGTGGTAGCACTGACAGTGCTGGCTGTGTGAGGGGAGCACTGACAATGCTGGCTGTGTGGTGGGAGCACTGACAGTGCTGGCTGTGTGGTGGGAGCACTGACAGTGCTGGCTCTGTTGTGGGAGCACTGACAGGGCTGGCTGTGTGGTGGGAGCACTGACAGTGCTGGCTGTGTGGGGGGAGCACTGACACTGCTGGCTGTGTGGTGGGAGCACTGACAGTGCTGACTGTGTGGGGGAGCACTGACAGTGCTGGCTGTGTGGTGGGAGAACTGACAGTGCTGGCTGTGTGGTGGGAGCACTGACAGTGCTGCCTGTGTGGAGAGAGCACTGACAGCGCTGGCTGTGTGGGGGGAGCACTGACAGTGCTGGCTGTGTGGGGGAGCACTGACAGTGCTGGCTGTGTGGGGGCACACTGACAGTGCTGGCTGTGTGGGGGGAGCACTGACAGTGCTGGCTGTGTGGTGGTAGCACTGACACTGCTGGCTGTGTGCGGGGAGCACTGACAGTGCTGACTGTGTGGTGGGAGCACTGACAGTGCTGGCTGTGTGGGGGGAGCACTGACAGTGCTGGCTGTGTGGGGGGAGCACTGTCAGTGCTGGCTGTGTGGGGGGAGCACTACCAGTGCTGGCTGTGTGGGGGGAGCACTTACAGTGCTCGCTGTGTGGGGGAGCACTGACACTGCTGGCTGTGTGTTGGGAGCACTGACAGTGCTGGCTGTGTGGTGGGAGCACTGACAGTGCCCGCTGTGTGGGGGAGCACTGACAATGCTGGCTGTGTGGTGGGAGCACTGACAGTGCTTGCTGTGTCGGGGGAGCACTGACAGTGCTGGCTATGTGGGGGGGGGGGGCACTGACAGTGCTGGCTGTGTGGGGGAGCACTGACAGTGCTGGCTGTGTGTTGGGTGCACTGACAGTGCTGGCTGTGTGGGGGAGCACTGACAGTGCTGGCTGTGTGGGGGAGCACTGGCAGTGCTGGCTGTGTGGTGGGAGCACTGACAGTGCTTTGTGTGTGGTGGTAGCACTGACAGTGCTGGCTGTGTTGTGGGAGCACTGACAATTCTGGCTGTGTGAGGGGTGCACTGACAATGTTGGCTGTGTGGTGGGAGCACTGACAGTGCTGGCTGTGTGGTGGGAGCACTGACAGTGCTGGCTGTGTTGTGGGAGCACTGACAGGGCTGGCTGTGTGGTGGGAGCACTGACAGTGCTGGCTGTGTGGGGGGAGCACTGACACTGCTGGCCGTGTGGTGGGAGCACTGACAGTGCTGTCTGTGTGGGGGAGCACTGACAATGCTGGCTGTGTGGTGGGAGAACTGACAGTGCTGCCTGTGTGGGGGGGATCACTGACAGTGCTGGCTGTGTGTGGGGAGCACTGACAGTGCTGGCCGTGTGGGGGGAGCACTGCCAGTGCTGGATGTGTGGGGGGAGCACTGACAGTGCTGGTTGTGTGGTGGAAGCACTGACAGTGCTGGCTGTGTGGTGGGAGAACTCACAGTCTTGGCTGTGTAGGGGGAGCACTTACAGTGCTGGCTGTGTCGGGGGAGCACTGACAGTGCTGGCTATGTGGGGGAGCACTGTCAGTGCTGGCTGTGTGGTGGGAGCACTGACAGTGCTGGCTGTGTGGTGGGAGCACTGACAGTGCTGGCTGTGTTGTGGGAGCACTGACAGTGCTGGCTGTGTGGGGGAGCACTGACAATGCTGGCTGTGTGGTGGGAGCACTGACAGTGCTGGCTGTGTGGTGGGAGCACTGACAGTGCTGGCTGTGTGAGGGAGCACTGACAGTGCTGGCTGTGTGGTGGGAGCACTGACAGTGCTGGCTGTGCGGTGGGAGCACTGACAGTGCTGGCTGTGTGGTGGGAGTACTGACAGTGCTGGCTGTGCGGGGGGTGCACTGACAGTGCTGGCTGTGTTGGGGGAGCACTGACAGTGCTGGCTGTGTTGTGGGAGCACTGACAGTGCTGGCTGTGTGGTGGGAGCACTGGCAGTGCTGGCTGTGTGGGGGAGCACTGACAGTGCTGGCTGTGTGGGGGAGCACTGACAGTGCTGGCTGTGTGCAGGAGCACTGACAGTGCTGGCTGTATGGGGGAGCACTGACAGTGCTGGCTGTGTGGTGGGAGCACTGACAGTGCTGGCTGTGTGGAGGAGCACTGACAGTGCTGGCTGTGTGGGGGTGCACTGACAGTGCTGGCTGTGTGGTGGGAGCACTGACAGTGCTGGCTGTGTGGTGGGAGCACTGACAGTGCTGGCTGTATGGGGGAGCACTGACAGTGCTGGCTGTGTCGGGGAGCACTGACAGTGCTGGCTATGTGGGGGAGGGGGCACTGACAGTTCTGGCTCTGTGGTATGAGCACTGACAGTGCTGGCTTTGTGGTGGGAGAACTGACAGTGCTGGCTGTGTGGGGGAGCACTGACAGTGTTGGTTCTGTGGTGGGAGCTCTGACCGTGCTGGCTCTGTGGTGTGAGCACTGACAGTACTGGATATGTCGGGGAGCACTGACAGTGCTGGCTGTGTGAGTGGAGCACTGACAGTGCTGGCTGTGTGGGGAGAGCACTGACAGTGCTGGCTGTGTGGTGGGAGCACTTACAGTGCTGGCTGTGTGGTGGGAGCACAGACAGTGCTGGCTGTGTGGGGTTGCACTGACAGTGCTGGCTGTGTGGGGGAGCACTGACAGTGCTGGTTGTGTGGTGGGAGCACTGACAGTGCAAGCTGTGTGGGGGTGGGGGGAGCACTGACAGTGCTGCCTGTGTGTGGGGCGCACTGACAGTGCTGGCTGTGTGGTGGGAGCACTGACAGTGCTGGCTGTGTGGCGGGTGCACTGACAGTGCTGGCTCTGTGGTGGGAGCACTAACAGTGCTCGCTGTGTGGTGGGAGCACTGACAGAGCTGGCTGTGTGGGGGGAGCACTTACAGTGCTGGCTGTGTGGGGGAGCACTGACAGTGCTGGCTGTGTGGGGGAGCACTGGCAGTGCTGGCTGTGTGGTGGGAGCACTGACAGTGCTGTGTGTGTGGTGGTAGCACTGACAGTGCTGGCTGTGTTGTGGTAGCACTGACAGTGCTGGCTGTGTGAGGGGAGCACTGACAATGCTGGCTGTGTGGTGGGAGCACTGACAGTGCTGGCTGTGTGGTGGGAGCACTGACAGTGCTGGCTCTGTTGTGGGAGCACTGACAGGGCTGGCTGTGTGGTGGGAGCACTGACTTTGCTGGCTGTGTGGGGGGAGCACTGACACTGTTGGCTGTGTGGTGGGAGCACTGACAGTGCTGACTGTGTGGGGGAGCACTGACAGTGCTGGCTGTGTGGTGGGAGAACTGACAGTGCTGGCTGTGTGGTGGGAGCACTGACAGTGCTGCCTGTGTGGAGAGAGCACTGACAGCGCTGGCTGTGTGGGGGGAGCACTGACAGTGCTGGATGTGTGGGGGGAGCACTGACAGTGCTGGTTGTGTGGTGGAAGCACTGACAGTGCTGGCTGTGTGGTGGGAGAACTCACAGTCTTGGCTGTGTAGGGGGAGCACTTACAGTGCTGGCTGTGTCGGGGGAGCACTGACAGTGCTGGCTATGTGGGGGAGCACTGTCAGTGCTGGCTGTGTGGTGGGAGCACTGACAGTGCTGGCTGTGTGGTGGGAGCACTGACAGTGCTGGCTGTGTTGTGGGAGCACTGACAGTGCTGGCTGTGTGGGGGAGCACTGACAATGCTGGCTGTGTGGTGGGAGCACTGACAGTGCTGGCTGTGTGGTGGGAGCACTGACAGTGCTGGCTGTGTGAGGGAGCACTGACAGTGCTGGCTGTGTGGTGGGAGCACTGACAGTGCTGGCTGTGCGGTGGGAGCACTGACAGTGCTGGCTGTGTGGTGGGAGTACTGACAGTGCTGGCTGTGCGGGGGGTGCACTGACAGTGCTGGCTGTGTTGGGGGAGCACTGACAGTGCTGGCTGTGTTGTGGGAGCACTGACAGTGCTGGCTGTGTGGTGGGAGCACTGGCAGTGCTGGCTGTGTGGGGGAGCACTGACAGTGCTGGCTGTGTGGGGGAGCACTGACAGTGCTGGCTGTGTGCAGGAGCACTGACAGTGCTGGCTGTATGGGGGAGCACTGACAGTGCTGGCTGTGTGGTGGGAGCACTGACAGTGCTGGCTGTGTGGAGGAGCACTGACAGTGCTGGCTGTGTGGGGGTGCACTGACAGTGCTGGCTGTGTGGTGGGAGCACTGACAGTGCTGGCTGTGTGGTGGGAGCACTGACAGTGCTGGCTGTATGGGGGAGCACTGACAGTGCTGGCTGTGTCGGGGAGCACTGACAGTGCTGGCTATGTGGGGGAGGGGGCACTGACAGTTCTGGCTCTGTGGTATGAGCACTGACAGTGCTGGCTTTGTGGTGGGAGAACTGACAGTGCTGGCTGTGTGGGGGAGCACTGACAGTGTTGGTTCTGTGGTGGGAGCTCTGACCGTGCTGGCTCTGTGGTGTGAGCACTGACAGTACTGGATATGTCGGGGAGCACTGACAGTGCTGGCTGTGTGAGTGGAGCACTGACAGTGCTGGCTGTGTGGGGAGAGCACTGACAGTGCTGGCTGTGTGGTGGGAGCACTTACAGTGCTGGCTGTGTGGTGGGAGCACAGACAGTGCTGGCTGTGTGGGGTTGCACTGACAGTGCTGGCTGTGTGGGGGAGCACTGACAGTGCTGGTTGTGTGGTGGGAGCACTGACAGTGCAAGCTGTGTGGGGGTGGGGGGAGCACTGACAGTGCTGCCTGTGTGTGGGGCGCACTGACAGTGCTGGCTGTGTGGTGGGAGCACTGACAGTGCTGGCTGTGTGGCGGGTGCACTGACAGTGCTGGCTCTGTGGTGGGAGCACTAACAGTGCTGGCTGTGTGGTGGGAGCACTGACAGAGCTGGCTGTGTGGGGGGAGCACTTACAGTGCTGGCTGTGTGGGGGAGCACTGACAGTGCTGGCTGTGTGGGGGAGCACTGGCAGTGCTGGCTGTGTGGTGGGAGCACTGACAGTGCTGTGTGTGTGGTGGTAGCACTGACAGTGCTGGCTGTGTTGTGGTAGCACTGACAGTGCTGGCTGTGTGAGGGGAGCACTGACAATGCTGGCTGTGTGGTGGGAGCACTGACAGTGCTGGCTGTGTGGTGGGAGCACTGACAGTGCTGGCTCTGTTGTGGGAGCACTGACAGGGCTGGCTGTGTGGTGGGAGCACTGACTTTGCTGGCTGTGTGGGGGGAGCACTGACACTGTTGGCTGTGTGGTGGGAGCACTGACAGTGCTGACTGTGTGGGGGAGCACTGACAGTGCTGGCTGTGTGGTGGGAGAACTGACAGTGCTGGCTGTGTGGTGGGAGCACTGACAGTGCTGCCTGTGTGGAGAGAGCACTGACAGCGCTGGCTGTGTGGGGGGAGCACTGACAGTGCTGGCTGTGTGGGGGAGCACTGACAGTGCTGGCTGTGTGGGGGCACACTGACAGTGCTGGCTGTGTGGGGGGAGCACTGACAGTGCTGGCTGTGTGGTGGTAGCACTGACACTGCTGGCTGTGTGCGGGGAGCACTGACAGTGCTGACTGTGTGGTGGGAGCACTGACAGTGCTGGCTGTGTGGGGG
The DNA here is from genome assembly GCF_047496885.1 of Scyliorhinus torazame. Taxonomy (NCBI): domain Eukaryota; kingdom Metazoa; phylum Chordata; class Chondrichthyes; order Carcharhiniformes; family Scyliorhinidae; genus Scyliorhinus; species Scyliorhinus torazame. Next base: position 15,873,814 of record NC_092711.1, read on the forward strand.
GAGCACTGACAGTGCTGGCTGTGTGGGGGGAGCACTGTCAGTGCTGGCTGTGTGGGGGGAGCACTACCAGTGCTGGCTTTGTGGGGGGAGCACTTACAGTGCTCGCTGTGTGGGGGAGCACTGACACTGCTGGCTGTGTGTTGGGAGCACTGACAGTGCTGGCTGTGTGGTGGGAGCACTGACAGTGCCGGCTGTGTGGGGGAGCACTGACAATGCTGGCTGTGTGGTGGGAGCACTGACAGTGCTTGCTGTGTCGGGGGAGCACTGACAGTGCTGGCTATGTGGGGGGGGGGGGGCACTGACAGTGCTGGCTGTGTGGGGAGCACTGACAGTGCTGGCTGTGTGGGGGAGCACTGACAGTGCTGGCTGTGTGGTGGGAGCACTGACAGTGCCGGCTGTGTGGGGGAGCACTGACAGTGGTGGCTGTGTGGGGGAGCACTGACAGTGCTGGCTTTGTGGGAGGAGCACTGACAGTGCTGGCTGTGTGGGGGAGCACTGACAGTGCTGGCTGTGTGGGAGGAGCACTGACAATGCTGGCTGTGTGTTGGGAGCACTGACAGTGCTTGCTGTGTCGGGGGAGCACTGACAGTGCTGGCTATGTGGGGGGTGGGGCACTGACAGTGCTGGCTGTGTGTGGGAGCACTGACAGTGCTGGCTGTGTGGGGGAGCACTGACAGTGCTGGCTGTGTGGTGGGAGCACTGACAGTGCCGGCTGTGTGGGGGAGCACTGACAGTGCTGGCTGTGTGGCGGAGCACTGACAGTGCTGGCTGTGTGGGAGGAGCACTGACAGTGCTGGCTGTGTGGGGGAGCACTGACAGTGCTGGTTGTGTGGCTGGAGCAATGACAGTGCTGGCTGTGTGGTGGGAGCACTGACAGTGTTGGCTGTGTGGGGGGAGCACTTACAGTGCTGGCTGTGTGGGGAGCACTGACGGTGCTGGCTGTGTGGGGAAGCACTGACAGTGCTGGCTGTGTGGTGGGAGAACTGACAGTGCTGGCTGTGTGGGGGAGCACTGACAGTGCTGGCTGTGTGGAGGGAGCACTGACACGGCTGGCTGTGTGGTGGGAGCACTGACAGTGCTGGCTGTGTGGGGGTGTACTGACAGTGCTGGCTGTGTGGGGGAGCACTGACAGTGCTGGCTGCGTGTGGGAGCCCTGACAGTGCTGGCTGTGTGGGGGTGCACTGACAGTGCTGGCTGTGTGGGGGAGCACTGGCAGTGCTGGCTGTGTGGTGGGAGCACTGACAGTGCTGGCTGTGTGGAGGGAGCACTGACACGGCTGGCTGTGTGGTGGAAGCACTGACAGTGCTGGCTGTGTGAGGAGCACTGACAGTGCTAGATGTGTGGTGGGAGGACTGACAGTGCTAGCTGATTGGGGGAGCACTGACAGTGCTGGCTGTGTGGAGGGAGCACTGACAGTGCTGGCTGTGTGGGGCGAGCACGGACAGTGCTGGCTGTGTGGTGGGAGCACTGACAGTGCTTCTTGTGTGGGGGAGCACGGACAGTGCTGACTGTGTGGGGGGAATCACTGACAGTGCTGGCTGTGTGTGGGGAGCAATGACAGTGCTGGCTGTCTGGGGGAGCACTGCCAATGTTGGCTGTGTGGGTGGAGCACTGACAGTGCTGGTTGTGTGGTGGGAGCACTGACAGTGCTGGCTGTGTGGTGGGAGAACTGACAGTCTTGGCTGTGTGGGGGGAGCACTGCCAGTGCTGGCTGTGTCGGGGGAGCACTGACAGTGCTGGCTATGTGGGGGAGCACTGACAGTGCTGGCTGTGTGGTTGGAGCACTGACTGTGCTGGCTGTGTGGTGGGAGCACTGACAGTGCTGGCTGTGTAGTGGGAGCACTGACAGTGCTGGCTGTGTGGGGGAGCACTGACAATGCTGGCTGTGTGGTGGGAGCACTGACAGTGCTGGCTGTGTGGTGGGAGCACTGCCAGTGCTGGCTGTGTGAGGGAGCACTGACAGTGCTGGCTGTGCGGTTGGAGCGCTGACAGTGCTGGCTCTGTGGTGGGAGTACTGACAGTGCTGGCTGTGCGGGGGGTGCACTGACAGTGCTGGCTGTGTTGGGGGAGCACTGACAGTGCTGGCTGTGTGGGGGGAGCACTGACAGTGCTGGCTGTGTGGTGGGAGCACTGGCAGTGCTGGCTGTGTGGGGGAGCACTGCCAGTGCTGGCTGTGTGGGGGAGCACTGACAGTGCTGGCTGTGTGGAGGAGCACTGACAGTGCTGGCTGTGTGGGGGAGCACTGACAGTGCTGGCTGTGTGGTGGGAGCACTGACAGTGCTGGCTGTGTGGAGGAGCACTGACAGTGCTGGCTGTGTGGTGGGAGCACTGACAGTGCTGGCTGTGTGGGGGAGCACTGACAGTGCTGGCTGTGTGGTGGGAGCACTGACAGTGCTGGCTGTGTGGTGGGAGCACTGACAGTGCTGGCTGTATGGGGGAGCACTGACAGTGCTGGCTGTGTCGGGGAGCACTGACAGTGCTGGCTATGTGGGGGAGGGGGCACTGACAGTTCTGGCTCAGTGGTATGAGCACTGACAGTACTGGCTTTGTGGTGGGAGAACTGACAGTGCTGGCTGTGTGGGGGAGCACTGACGGTGTTGGTTCTGTGGTGGGAGCACTGACCGTGCTGGCTCTGTGGTGTGAGCACTGACAGTGCTGGATATGTCAGGGAGCACTGACAGTGCTGGCTGTGTGAGTGGAGCACTGACAGTGCTGGCTGTGTGGGGAGAGCACTGACAGTGCTGGCTGTGTCGTGGGAGCACTTACAGTGTTGGCTGTGTGGTGGGAGCACAGACAGTGCTGGCTGTGTGGGGGTGCACTGACAGTGCTGGCTGTGTGGGGGAGCACTGACAGTGCTGGTTGTGTTGTGGGAGCACTGACAGTGCTGGCTGTGTGGGGCGAGCACGGAAAGTGCTGGCTGTGTGGTGGGAGCACTGACAGTGCAGGCTGTGTGGGGGGAGCACTGACAGTGCTGTCTGTGTGTGGGGCGCACTGACCGTGCTGGCTGTGTGGTGGGAGCACTGACAATGCTGGCTGTGTGGTGGGTGCAGTGACAGTGCTGGCTCTGTGGTGGGAGCACTAACAGTGCTGGCTGTGTGGTGGGAGCACTGACAGTGCTGGCTGTGTGGGGGGAGCACTTACAGTGCTGGCTGTGTGGGGGAGCACTGACAGTGCTGGCTGTGTGGGGGAGCACTGGCAGTGCTGGCTGTGTGGTGGGAGCACTGACAGTGCTGTGTGTGTGGTGGTAGCACTGACAGTGCTGGCTGTGTTGTGGGAGCACTGACAGTGCTGGCTGTGTGAGGGGAGCACTGACAATGCTGGCTGTGTGGTGGGAGCACTGACAGTGCTGGCTGTGTGGTGGGAGCACTGACAGTGCTGGCTGTGTTGTGGGAGCACTGACAGGGCTGGCTGTGTGGTGGGAGCAATGACAGTGCTGGCTGTGTGGGGGGAGCACTGACACTGCTGGCTGTGTGGTGGGAGCACTGACAGTGCTGACTGTGTGGGGGAGCACTGACAGTGCTGGCTGTGTGGTGGGAGAACTGACAGTGCTGGCTGTGTGGTGGGAGCACTGACAGTGCTGCCTGTGTGGAGGGAGCACTAACAGCGCTGGCTGTGTGGGGGGAGCACTGACAGTGCTGGCTGTGTGGGGGAGCACTGACAGTGCTGGCTGTGTGGGGGCACACTGACAGTGCTGGCTGTGTGGGGGAGCACTGACAGTGCTGGCTGTGTGGTGGTAGCACTGACACTGCGGGCTGTGTGCGGGGAGCACTGACAGTGCTGACTGTGTGGTGGGAGCACTGACAGTGCTGGCTGTGTGGGGGAGCACTGACAGTGCTGGCTGTGTGGGGGAGCACTGTCAGTGCTGGCTGTGTGGTGGGAGCACTACCAGTGCTGGCTGTGTGGGGGGAGCACTTACAGTGCTCGCTGTGTGGGGGAGCACTGACACTGCTGGTTGTGTGGTGGGAGCACTGACAGTGCCGGCTGTGTGGGGGAGCCCTGACAGTGCTGGCTGTGTGGGGGAGCACTGACAGTGCTGGCTGTGTGGGAGGAGCACTGACAGTGCTGGCTGTGTGGGGGAGCACTGACAGTGCTGGCTGTGTGGTGGGAGCACTGACAGTGCTGGCTGTGTGTGGGGAGCACTGACAATGCTGGCTGTGTGGTGGGAGCACTGACAATGCTGGCTGTGTGGGGGGAGAACTGACAGTGCTGGCTGTGGTGGGAGCACTGGCAGTGCTGGCTGTGTGAGGGAGCACTGACTGTGCTGGCTGTGTGGTGGGAGCACTGATAGTGCTGGCTGTGTGGGTGTCGTACTGACAGTGCTGGCTGTGCGGGGGGTGCACTGACAGTGCTGGCTGTGTGGGGGAGCACTGACAGTGCTGGCTGTGTGGTGGGAGCACTGACACGGTTGGCTGTGTGGTGGGAGCACTGACAGTGCTGGCTGTGTGGGGGAGGACTGACAGTGCTGGCTGTGTGGGGTAGCACTGACATTGCTGGCTCTGTGGTGGGAGCACTGACAGTGCTGATTGTGTGGGGGAGCACTGGCAGTGCTGGCTGCGTGAGGGGAGCACTGACAGTGCTGGCTCTGTGGTGAGAGCACTGACAGTGCTGGCTGTGTGGGGGGAGCACTGACAGTGCTGGCTGTGTGGGGGAGCACTGACAGTGCTGGCTGTGTGGTGGGAGCACTGACAGTGCTGGCTGTGTGGTGTGAGCACGGACAGTACTGGATATGTGGGGGAGAAATGACAGTGCTGGCTGTGTGAGTGGAGCACTGACAGTACTGGCTGTGTGGGGGGAGCACTGACACTGCTGGCAGTGTGGGGAGAGCACTGACAGTGCTGGCTGTGTGGTGGGAGCACTGACAGTGCAGGCTGTGTGGGAGGAGCACTGACAGTCTTGACTGTGTGGGGGAGCACTGAGAGTCCTGGCTGTGTGGTGGGAGCACTGACAGTGCTGGCTGTGTGGTGGTGCACTGACAGTGCTGGCTGTGTGGGGAGCACTGACCGTGCTAGCTGATTGGGGGAGCACTGACAGTGCTGCCTGTGTGGAGGGAGCACTGACAGTGCTGGCTGTGTGGGGCGAGCACAGACAGTGCTGGCTGTGTGGTGGGAGTTCTGACAGTGCTGGCTGTGTGGGGACAGCACGGACAGTGCTGGCTGTGTGGTGGGAGAACTGACAGTCTTGGCTGTGTAGGGGGAGCACTTACAGTGCTGGCTGTGTCGGGGGAGCACTGACAGTGCTGGCTGTGTGAGGGGAGCACGGACAATGCTGGCTGTGTGGTGGGAGCACTGACAGTGCTGGCTGTGTGGTGGGAGCACTGACAGTGCTGGCTCTGTTGTGGGAGCACTGACAGGGCTGGCTGTGTGGTGGGAGCACTGACAGTGCTGGCTGTGTGGGGGGAGCACTGACACTGCTGGCTGTGTAGTGGGAGCACTGACAGTGCTGACTGTGTGGGGAGCACTGACAGTGCTGGCTGTGTGGTGGGAGAACTGACAGTGCTGGCTGTGTGGTGGGAGCACTGACAGTGCTGCCTGTGTGGAGAGAGCACTGACAGCGCTGGCTGTGTGGGGGGAGCACTGACAGTGCTGGCTGTGTGGGGGAGCACTGACAGTGCTGGCTGTGTGGGGGCACACTGACAGTGCTGGCTGTGTGGGGGGAGCACTGACAGTGCTGGCTGTGTGGTGGTAGCACTGACACTGCTGGCTGTGTGCGGGGAGCACTGACAGTGCTGACTGTGTGGTGGGAGCACTGACAGTGCTGGCTGTGTGGGGGGAGCACTGACAGTGCTGGCTGTGTGGGGGGAGCACTGTCAGTGCTGGCTGTGTGGGGGGAGCACTACCAGTGCTGGCTGTGTGGGGGGAGCACTTACAGTGCTCGCTGTGTGGGGGAGCACTGACACTGCTGGCTGTGTGTTGGGAGCACTGACAGTGCTGGCTGTGTGGTGGGAGCACTGACAGTGCCGGCTGTGTGGGGGAGCACTGACAATGCTGGCTGTGTGGTGGGAGCACTGACAGTGCTTGCTGTGTCGGGGGAGCACTGACAGTGCTGGCTATGTGGGGGGGGGGGTGGGGCACTGACAGTGCTGGCTGTGTGGGGGAGCACTGACAGTGCTGGCTGTGTGGGGGAGCACTGACAGTGCTGGCTGTGTGGTGGGAGCACTGACAGTGCCGGCTGTGTGGGGGAGCACTGACAGTGGTGGCTGTGTGGGGGAGCACTGACAGTGCTGGCTTTGTGGGAGGAGCACTGACAGTGCTGGCTGTGTGGGGGAGCACTGACAGTGCTGGCTGTGTGGGAGGAGCACTGACAATGCTGGCTGTGTGTTGGGAGCACTGACAGTGCTTGCTGTGTCGGGGGAGCACTGACAGTGCTGGCTATGTGGGGGGTGGGGCACTGACAGTGCTGGCTGTGTGGGGGAGCACTGACAGTGCTGGCTGTGTGGGGGAGCACTGACAGTGCTGGCTGTGTGGTGGGAGCACTGACAGTGCCGGCTGTGTGGGGGAGCACTGACAGTGCTGGCTGTGTGGCAGAGCACTGACAGTGCTGGCTGTGTGGGAGGAGCACTGACAGTGCTGGCTGTGTGGGGGAGCACTGACAGTGCTGGTTGTGTGGCGGGAGCACTGACAGTGCTGGCTGTGTGGTGGGAGCACTGACAGTGTTGGCTGTGTGGGGGGAGCACTTACAGTGCTGGCTGTGTGGGGAGCACTGACGGTGCTGGCTGTGTGGGGAAGCACTGACAGTGCTGGCTGTGTGGTGGGAGAACTGACAGTGCAGGCTGTGTGGGGGAGCACTGACAGTGCTGGCTGTGTGGAGTGAGCACTGACACGGCTGGCTGTGTGGTGGGAGCACTGACAGTGCTGGCTGTGTGGGGGTGCACTGACAGTGCTGGCTGTGTGGGGGAGCACTGACAGTGCTGGCTGCGTGTGGGAGCCCTGACAGTGCTGGCTGTGTGGGGGTGAACTGACAGTGCTGGCTGTGTGGGGGAGCACTGACAGTGCTGGCTGTGTGGTGGGAGCACTGACAGTGCTGGCTGTGTGGAGGGAGCACTGACACGGCTGGCTGTGTGGTGGAAGCACTGACAGTGCTGGCTGTGTGAGGAGCACTGACAGTGCTAGCTGTGTGGTGGGAGGACTGACAGTGCTGGCTGTGTGGGGCGAGCACGGACAGTGCTGGCTGTGTGGTGGGAGCACTGACAGTGCTTCTTGTGTGGGGGAGCACGGACAGTGCTGACTGTGTGGGGGGAATCACTGACAGTGCTGGCTGTGTGTGGGGAGCAATGACAGTGCTGGCTGTCTGGGGGAGCACTGCCAATGCTGGCTGTGTGGGTGGAGCACTGACAGTGCTGGTTGTGTGGTGGGAGCACTGACAGTGCTGGCTGTGTGGTGGGAGAACTGACAGTGCTGGCTGTGTGGTTGGAGCACTGACTGTGCTGGCTGTGTGGTGGGAGCACTGACAGTTCTGGCTGTGTAGTGGGAGCACTGACAGTGCTGGCTGTGTGGGGGAGCACTGACAATGCTGGCTGTGTGGTGGGAGCACTGACAGTGCTGGCTGTGTGGTGGGAGCACTGCCAGTGCTGGCTGTGTGAGGGAGCACTGACAGTGCTGGCTGTGCGGTTGGAGCGCTGACAGTGCTGGCTCTGTGGTGGGAGCACTGACAGTACTGGCTGTGTGGGGGGAGCACTGACACTGCTGGCAGTGTGGGGAGAGCACTGACAGTGCTGGCTGTGTGGTGGGAGCACTGACAGTGCAGGCTGTGTGGGAGGAGCACTGACAGTCTTGACTGTGTGGGGGAGCACTGAGAGTCCTGGCTGTGTGGTGGGAGCACTGACAGTGCTGGCTGTGTGGTGGTGCACTGACAGTGCTGGCTGTGTGGGGAGCACTGACCGTGCTAGCTGATTGGGGGAGCACTGACAGTGCTGCCTGTGTGGAGGGAGCACTGACAGTGCTGGCTGTGTGGGGCGAGCACAGACAGTGCTGGCTGTGTGGTGGGAGTTCTGACAGTGCTGGCTGTGTGGGGACAGCACGGACAGTGCTGGCTGTGTGGTGGGAGAACTGACAGTCTTGGCTGTGTAGGGGGAGCACTTACAGTGCTGGCTGTGTCGGGGGAGCACTGACAGTGCTGGCTGTGTGAGGGGAGCACGGACAATGCTGGCTGTGTGGTGGGAGCACTGACAGTGCTGGCTGTGTGGTGGGAGCACTGACAGTGCTGGCTCTGTTGTGGGAGCACTGACAGGGCTGGCTGTGTGGTGGGAGCACTGACAGTGCTGGCTGAGTGGGGGGAGCACTGACACTGCTGGCTGTGTAGTGGGAGCACTGACAGCGCTGGCTGTGTGGGGGGAGCACTGACAGTGCTGGCTGTGTGGGGGAGCACTGACAGTGCTGGCTGTGTGGGGGCACACTGACAGTGCTGGCTGTGTGGGGGGAGCACTGACAGTGCTGGCTGTGTGGTGGTAGCACTGACACTGCTGGCTGTGTGCGGGGAGCACTGACAGTGCTGACTGTGTGGTGGGAGCACTGACAGTGCTGGCTGTGTGGGGGGAGCACTGACAGTGCTGGCTGTGTGGGGGGAGCACTGTCAGTGCTGGCTGTGTGGGGGGAGCACTACCAGTGCTGGCTGTGTGGGGGGAGCACTTACAGTGCTCGCTGTGTGGGGGAGCACTGACACTGCTGGCTGTGTGTTGGGAGCACTGACAGTGCTGGCTGTGTGGTGGGAGCACTGACAGTGCCGGCTGTGTGGGGGAGCACTGACAATGCTGGCTGTGTGGTGGGAGCACTGACAGTGCTTGCTGTGTCGGGGGAGCACTGACAGTGCTGGCTATGTGGGGGGGGGGGGGGGCACTGACAGTGCTGGCTGTGTGGGGGAGCACTGACAGTGCTGGCTGTGTGGGGGAGCACTGACAGTGCTGGCTGTGTGGTGGGAGCACTGACAGTGCCGGCTGTGTGGGGGAGCACTGACAGTGGTGGCTGTGTGGGGGAGCACTGACAGTGCTGGCTTTGTGGGAGGAGCACTGACAGTGCTGGCTGTGTGGGGGAGCACTGACAGTGCTGGCTGTGTGGGAGGAGCACTGACAATGCTGGCTGTGTGTTGGGAGCACTGACAGTGCTTGCTGTGTCGGGGGAGCACTGACAGTGCTGGCTATGTGGGGGGTGGGGCACTGACAGTGCTGGCTGTGTGGGGGAGCACTGACAGTGCTGGCTGTGTGGGGGAGCACTGACAGTGCTGGCTGTGTGGTGGGAGCACTGACAGTGCCGGCTGTGTGGGGGAGCACTGACAGTGCTGGCTGTGTGGCAGAGCACTGACAGTGCTGGCTGTGTGGGAGGAGCACTGACAGTGCTGGCTGTGTGGGGGAGCACTGACAGTGCTGGTTGTGTGGCGGGAGCACTGACAGTGCTGGCTGTGTGGTGGGAGCACTGACAGTGTTGGCTGTGTGGGGGGAGCACTTACAGTGCTGGCTGTGTGGGGAGCACTGACGGTGCTGGCTGTGTGGGGAAGCACTGACAGTGCTGGCTGTGTGGTGGGAGAACTGACAGTGCAGGCTGTGTGGGGGAGCACTGACAGTGCTGGCTGTGTGGAGTGAGCACTGACACGGCTGGCTGTGTGGTGGGAGCACTGACAGTGCTGGCTGTGTGGGGGTGCACTGACAGTGCTGGCTGTGTGGGGGAGCACTGACAGTGCTGGCTGCGTGTGGGAGCCCTGACAGTGCTGGCTGTGTGGGGGTGAACTGACAGTGCTGGCTGTGTGGGGGAGCACTGACAGTGCTGGCTGTGTGGTGGGAGCACTGACAGTGCTGGCTGTGTGGAGGGAGCACTGACACGGCTGGCTGTGTGGTGGAAGCACTGACAGTGCTGGCTGTGTGAGGAGCACTGACAGTGCTAGCTGTGTGGTGGGAGGACTGACAGTGCTGGCTGTGTGGGGCGAGCACGGACAGTGCTGGCTGTGTGGTGGGAGCACTGACAGTGCTTCTTGTGTGGGGGAGCACGGACAGTGCTGACTGTGTGGGGGGAATCACTGACAGTGCTGGCTGTGTGTGGGGAGCAATGACAGTGCTGGCTGTCTGGGGGAGCACTGCCAATGCTGGCTGTGTGGGTGGAGCACTGACAGTGCTGGTTGTGTGGTGGGAGCACTGACAGTGCTGGCTGTGTGGTGGGAGAACTGACAGTGCTGGCTGTGTGGTTGGAGCACTGACTGTGCTGGCTGTGTGGTGGGAGCACTGACAGTTCTGGCTGTGTAGTGGGAGCACTGACAGTGCTGGCTGTGTGGGGGAGCACTGACAATGCTGGCTGTGTGGTGGGAGCACTGACAGTGCTGGCTGTGTGGTGGGAGCACTGCCAGTGCTGGCTGTGTGAGGGAGCACTGACAGTGCTGGCTGTGCGGTTGGAGCGCTGACAGTGCTGGCTCTGTGGTGGGAGTACTGACAGTGCTGGCTGTGCGGGGGGTACACTGACAGTGCTGGCTGTGTTGGGGGAGCACTGACAGTGCTGGCTGTGTGGGGGGAGCACTGACAGTGCTGGCTGTGTGGTGGGAGCACTGGCAGTGCTGGCTGTGTGGGGGAGCACTGCCAGTGCTGGCTGTGTGGGGGAGCACTGACAGTGCTGGCTGTGTGGAGGAGCACTGACAGTGCTGGCTGTGTGGGGGAGCACTGACAGTGCTGGCTGTGTGGTGGGAGCACTGACAGTGCTGGCTGTGTGGAGGAGCACTGACAGTGCTGGCTGTGTGGGGGAGCACTGACAGTGCTGGCTGTGTGGTGGGAGCACTGACAGTGCTGGCTGTGTGGTGGGAGCACTGACAGTGCTGGCTGTATGGGGGAGCACTGACAGTGCTGGCTGTGTCGGGGAGCACTGACAGTGCTGGCTATGTGGGGGAGGGGGCACTGACAGTTCTGGCTCAGTGGTATGAGCACTGACAGTACTGGCTTTGTGGTGGGAGAACTGACAGTGCTGGCTGTGTGGGGGAGCACTGACGGTGTTGGTTCTGTGGTGGGAGCACTGACCGTGCTGGCTCTGTGGTGTGAGCACTGACAGTGCTGGATATGTCAGGGAGCACTGACAGTGCTGGCTGTGTGAGTGGAGCACTGACAGTGCTGGCTGTGTGGGGAGAGCACTGACAGTGCTGGCTGTGTCGTGGGAGCACTTACAGTGTTGGCTGTGTGGTGGGAGCACAGACAGTGCTGGCTGTGTGGGGGTGCACTGACAGTGCTGGCTGTGTGGGGGAGCACTGACAGTGCTGGTTGTGTTGTGGGAGCACTGACAGTGCTGGCTGTGTGGGGCGAGCACGGAAAGTGCTGGCTGTGTGGTGGGAGCACTGACAGTGCAGGCTGTGTGGGGGGAGCACTGACAGTGCTGGCTGTGTGGTGGGAGCACTGACAGTGCTGGCTGTGTGGGGGGAGCACTTACAGTGCTGGCTGTGTGGGGGAGCACTGACAGTGCTGGCTGTGTGGGGGAGCACTGGCAGTGCTGGCTGTGTGGTGGGAACACTGACAGTGCTGTGTGTGTGGTGGTAGCACTGACAGTGCTGGCTGTGTTGTGGGAGCACTGACAGTGCTGGCTGTGTGAGGGGAGCACTGACAATGCTGGCTGTGTGGTGGGAGCACTGACAGTGCAGGCTGTGTGGGAGGAGCACTGACAGTCTTGACTGTGTGGGGGAGCACTGAGAGTCCTGGCTGTGTGGTGGGAGCACTGACAGTGCTGGCTGTGTGGTGGTGCACTGACAGTGCTGGCTGTGTGGGGAGCACTGACCGTGCTAGCTGATTGGGGGAGCACTGACAGTGCTGCCTGTGTGGAGGGAGCACTGACAGTGCTGGCTGTGTGGGGCGAGCACAGACAGTGCTGGCTGTGTGGTGGGAGTTCTGACAGTGCTGGCTGTGTGGGGACAGCACGGACAGTGCTGGCTGTGTGGTGGGAGAACTGACAGTCTTGGCTGTGTAGGGGGAGCACTTACAGTGCTGGCTGTGTCGGGGGAGCACTGACAGTGCTGGCTGTGTGAGGGGAGCACGGACAATGCTGGCTGTGTGGTGGGAGCACTGACAGTGCTGGCTGTGTGGTGGGAGCACTGACAGTGCTGGCTCTGTTGTGGGAGCACTGACAGGGCTGGCTGTGTGGTGGGAGCACTGACAGTGCTGGCTGTGTGGGGGGAGCACTGACACTGCTGGCTGTGTAGTGGGAGCACTGACAGTGCTGACTGTGTGGGGAGCACTGACAGTGCTGGCTGTGTGGTGGGAGAACTGACAGTGCTGGCTGTGTGGTGGGAGCACTGACAGTGCTGCCTGTGTGGAGAGAGCACTGACAGCGCTGGCTGTGTGGGGGGAGCACTGACAGTGCTGGCTGTGTGGGGGAGCACTGACAGTGCTGGCTGTGTGGGGGCACACTGACAGTGCTGGCTGTGTGGGGGGAGCACTGACAGTGCTGGCTGTGTGGTGGTAGCACTGACACTGCTGGCTGTGTGCGGGGAGCACTGACAGTGCTGACTGTGTGGTGGGAGCACTGACAGTGCTGGCTGTGTGGGGGGAGCACTGACAGTGCTGGCTGTGTGGGGGGAGCACTGTCAGTGCTGGCTGTGTGGGGGGAGCACTACCAGTGCTGGCTGTGTGGGGGGAGCACTTACAGTGCTCGCTGTGTGGGGGAGCACTGACACTGCTGGCTGTGTGTTGGGAGCACTGACAGTGCTGGCTGTGTGGTGGGAGCACTGACAGTGCCGGCTGTGTGGGGGAGCACTGACAATGCTGGCTGTGTGGTGGGAGCACTGACAGTGCTTGCTGTGTCGGGGGAGCACTGACAGTGCTGGCTATGTGGGGGGGGGGGTGGGGCACTGACAGTGCTGGCTGTGTGGGGGAGCACTGACAGTGCTGGCTGTGTGGGGGAGCACTGACAGTGCTGGCTGTGTGGTGGGAGCACTGACAGTGCCGGCTGTGTGGGGGAGCACTGACAGTGGTGGCTGTGTGGGGGAGCACTGACAGTGCTGGCTTTGTGGGAGGAGCACTGACAGTGCTGGCTGTGTGGGGGAGCACTGACAGTGCTGGCTGTGTGGGAGGAGCACTGACAATGCTGGCTGTGTGTTGGGAGCACTGACAGTGCTTGCTGTGTCGGGGGAGCACTGACAGTGCTGGCTATGTGGGGGGTGGGGCACTGACAGTGCTGGCTGTGTGGGGGAGCACTGACAGTGCTGGCTGTGTGGGGGAGCACTGACAGTGCTGGCTGTGTGGTGGGAGCACTGACAGTGCCGGCTGTGTGGGGGAGCACTGACAGTGCTGGCTGTGTGGCAGAGCACTGACAGTGCTGGCTGTGTGGGAGGAGCACTGACAGTGCTGGCTGTGTGGGGGAGCACTGACAGTGCTGGTTGTGTGGCGGGAGCACTGACAGTGCTGGCTGTGTGGTGGGAGCACTGACAGTGTTGGCTGTGTGGGGGGAGCACTTACAGTGCTGGCTGTGTGGGGAGCACTGACGGTGCTGGCTGTGTGGGGAAGCACTGACAGTGCTGGCTGTGTGGTGGGAGAACTGACAGTGCAGGCTGTGTGGGGGAGCACTGACAGTGCTGGCTGTGTGGAGTGAGCACTGACACGGCTGGCTGTGTGGTGGGAGCACTGACAGTGCTGGCTGTGTGGGGGTGCACTGACAGTGCTGGCTGTGTGGGGGAGCACTGACAGTGCTGGCTGCGTGTGGGAGCCCTGACAGTGCTGGCTGTGTGGGGGTGAACTGACAGTGCTGGCTGTGTGGGGGAGCACTGACAGTGCTGGCTGTGTGGTGGGAGCACTGACAGTGCTGGCTGTGTGGAGGGAGCACTGACACGGCTGGCTGTGTGGTGGAAGCACTGACAGTGCTGGCTGTGTGAGGAGCACTGACAGTGCTAGCTGTGTGGTGGGAGGACTGACAGTGCTGGCTGTGTGGGGCGAGCACGGACAGTGCTGGCTGTGTGGTGGGAGCACTGACAGTGCTTCTTGTGTGGGGGAGCACGGACAGTGCTGACTGTGTGGGGGGAATCACTGACAGTGCTGGCTGTGTGTGGGGAGCAATGACAGTGCTGGCTGTCTGGGGGAGCACTGCCAATGCTGGCTGTGTGGGTGGAGCACTGACAGTGCTGGTTGTGTGGTGGGAGCACTGACAGTGCTGGCTGTGTGGTGGGAGAACTGACAGTGCTGGCTGTGTGGTTGGAGCACTGACTGTGCTGGCTGTGTGGTGGGAGCACTGACAGTTCTGGCTGTGTAGTGGGAGCACTGACAGTGCTGGCTGTGTGGGGGAGCACTGACAATGCTGGCTGTGTGGTGGGAGCACTGACAGTGCTGGCTGTGTGGTGGGAGCACTGCCAGTGCTGGCTGTGTGAGGGAGCACTGACAGTGCTGGCTGTGCGGTTGGAGCGCTGACAGTGCTGGCTCTGTGGTGGGAGTACTGACAGTGCTGGCTGTGCGGGGGGTACACTGACAGTGCTGGCTGTGTTGGGGGAGCACTGACAGTGCTGGCTGTGTGGGGGGAGCACTGACAGTGCTGGCTGTGTGGTGGGAGCACTGGCAGTGCTGGCTGTGTGGGGGAGCACTGCCAGTGCTGGCTGTGTGGGGGAGCACTGACAGTGCTGGCTGTGTGGAGGAGCACTGACAGTGCTGGCTGTGTGGGGGAGCACTGACAGTGCTGGCTGTGTGGTGGGAGCACTGACAGTGCTGGCTGTGTGGAGGAGCACTGACAGTGCTGGCTGTGTGGGGGAGCACTGACAGTGCTGGCTGTGTGGTGGGAGCACTGACAGTGCTGGCTGTGTGGTGGGAGCACTGACAGTGCTGGCTGTATGGGGGAGCACTGACAGTGCTGGCTGTGTCGGGGAGCACTGACAGTGCTGGCTATGTGGGGGAGGGGGCACTGACAGTTCTGGCTCAGTGGTATGAGCACTGACAGTACTGGCTTTGTGGTGGGAGAACTGACAGTGCTGGCTGTGTGGGGGAGCACTGACGGTGTTGGTTCTGTGGTGGGAGCACTGACCGTGCTGGCTCTGTGGTGTGAGCACTGACAGTGCTGGATATGTCAGGGAGCACTGACAGTGCTGGCTGTGTGAGTGGAGCACTGACAGTGCTGGCTGTGTGGGGAGAGCACTGACAGTGCTGGCTGTGTCGTGGGAGCACTTACAGTGTTGGCTGTGTGGTGGGAGCACAGACAGTGCTGGCTGTGTGGGGGTGCACTGACAGTGCTGGCTGTGTGGGGGAGCACTGACAGTGCTGGTTGTGTTGTGGGAGCACTGACAGTGCTGGCTGTGTGGGGCGAGCACGGAAAGTGCTGGCTGTGTGGTGGGAGCACTGACAGTGCAGGCTGTGTGGGGGGAGCACTGACAGTGCTGGCTGTGTGGTGGGAGCACTGACAGTGCTGGCTGTGTGGGGGGAGCACTTACAGTGCTGGCTGTGTGGGGGAGCACTGACAGTGCTGGCTGTGTGGGGGAGCACTGGCAGTGCTGGCTGTGTGGTGGGAACACTGACAGTGCTGTGTGTGTGGTGGTAGCACTGACAGTGCTGGCTGTGTTGTGGGAGCACTGACAGTGCTGGCTGTGTGAGGGGAGCACTGACAATGCTGGCTGTGTGGTGGGAGCACTGACAGTGCTGGCTGTGTGGTGGGAGCACTGACAGTGCTGGCTGTGTTGTGGGAGCACTGACAGGGCTGGCTGTGTGGTGGGAGCAATGACAGTGCTGGCTGTGTGGGGGGAGCACTGACACTGCTGGCTGTGTGGTGGGAGCACTGACAGTGCTGACTGTGTGGGGGAGCACTGACAGTGCTGGCTGTGTGGTGGGAGAACTGACAGTGCTGGCTGTGTGGTGGGAGCACTGACAGTGCTGCCTGTGTGGAGGGAGCACTAACAGCGCTGGCTGTGTGGGGGGAGCACTGACAGTGCTGGCTGTGTGGGGGAGCACTGACAGTGCTGGCTGTGTGGGGGCACACTGACAGTGCTGGCTGTGTGGGGGAGCACTGACAGTGCTGGCTGTGTGGTGGTAGCACTGACACTGCGGGCTGTGTGCGGGGAGCACTGACAGTGCTGACTGTGTGGTGGGAGCACTGACAGTGCTGGCTGTGTGGGGGAGCACTGACAGTGCTGGCTGTGTGGGGGGAGCACTGTCAGTGCTGGCTGTGTGGGGGGAGCACTACCAGTGCTGGCTGTGTGGGGGGAGTACTTACAGTGCTCGCTGTGTGGGGGAGCACTGACACTGCCGGTTGTGTGGTGGGAGCACTGACAGTGCCGGCTGTGTGGGGGAGCCCTGACAGTGCTGGCTGTGTGGGGGAGCACTGACAGTGCTGGCTGTGTGGGAGGAGCACTGACAGTGCTGGCTGTGTGGGGGAGCACTGACAGTGCTGGCTGTGTGGTGGGAGCACTGACAGTGCTGGCTGTGTGTGGGGAGCACTGACAATGCTGGCTGTGTGGTGGGAGCACTGACAATGCTGGCTGTGTGGGGGGAGAACTGACAGTGCTGGCTGTGGTGGGAGCACTGGCAGTGCTGGCTGTGTGGAGGAGCACTGACAGTGCTGGCTGTGTGGGGGTGCACTGACAGTGCTGGCTGTGTGGCGGAGCACTGACAGTGCTGGCTGTGTGAGGGAGCACTGACAGTGCTGGCTGTGTGAGGGAGCACTGACTGTGCTGGCTGTGTGGTGGGAGCACTGATAGTGCTGGCTGTGTGGGTGTCGCACTGACAGTGCTGGCTGTGCGGGGGGTGCACTGACAGTGCTGGCTGTGTGGGGGAGCACTGACAGTGCTGGCTGTGTGGTGGGAGCACTGACACGGTTGGCTGTGTGGTGGGAGCACTGACAGTGCTGGCTGTGTGGGGGAGGACTGACAGTGCTGGCTGTGTGGGGTAGCACTGACATTGCTGGCTCTGTGGTGGGAGCACTGACAGTGCTGATTGTGTGGGGGAGCACTGGCAGTGCTGGCTGCGTGAGGGGAGCACTGACAGTGCTGGCTCTGTGGTGAGAGCACTGACAGTGCTGGCTGTGTGGGGGAGCACTGACAGTGCTGGCTGTGTGGGGGAGCACTGACAGTGCTGGCTGTGTGGTGGGAGCACTGACAGTGCTGGCTGTGTGGTGTGAGCACGGACAGTACTGGATATGTGGGGGAGAAATGACAGTGCTGGCTGTGTGAGTGGAGCACTGACAGTACTGGCTGTGTGGGGGGAGCACTGACACTGCTGGCAGTGTGGGGAGAGCACTGACAGTGCTGGCTGTGTGGTGGGAGCACTGACAGTGCAGGCTGTGTGGGAGGAGCACTGACAGTCTTGACTGTGTGGGGGAGCACTGAGAGTGCTGGCTGTGTGGTGGGAGCACTGACAGTGCTGGCTGTGTGGGGGTGCACTGACAGTGCTGGCTGTGTGGGGAGCACTGACCGTGCTAGCTGATTGGGGGAGCACTGACACTGCTGCCTGTGTGGAGGGAGCACTGACAGTGCTGGCTGTGTGGTGCGAGCACAGACAGTGCTGGCTGTGTGGTGGGAGTTCTGACAGTGCTGGCTGTGTGGGGACAGCACGGACAGTGCTGGCTGTGTGGTGGGAGAACTGACAGTCTTGGCTGTGTAGGGGGAGCACTTAGAGTGCTGGCTGTGTCGGGGGAGCACTGACAGTGCTGGCTATGTGGGGGAGCACTGACAGTGCTGGCTGTGTGGTGGGAGCACTGACAGTGCTGGCTGTGTGGTGGGAGCACTGACAATGCTGGCTGTGTTGTGGGAGCACTGACAGTGCTGGCTGTGTGGGGGAGCACTGACAATGCTGGCTGAGTGGCGGGAGCACTGACAGTGCTAGCTGTGTGGTGGGAGCACTGACAGTGCTGGCTGTGTGAGGGAGCACTGACAGTGCTGGCTGTGTGGTGGGAGCACTGACAGTGCTGGCTGTGTGGTGGGAGCACTGACAGTGCTGCCTGTATGGGGGAGCACTGACAGTGCTGGCTGTGTCGGGGAGCACTGACAGTGTTGGTTCTGTGGTGGGAGCACTGACCGTGCTGGCTCTGTGGTGTGAGCACTGACAGTGCTGGATATGTCGGGGAGCACTGACAGTGCTGGCTGTGTGAGTGGAGCACTGACAGTGCTGGCTGTGTGGGGAGAGCACTGACAGTGCTGGCTGTGTCGTGGGAGCACTTACAGTGTTGGCTGTGTGGTGGGAGCACAGACAGTGCTGGCTGTGTGGGGGTGCACTGACAGTGCTGGCTGTGTGGGGGAGCACTGACAGTGCTGGTTGTGTTGTGGGAGCACTGACATTGCTGGCTGTGTGGGGCGAGCACGGAAAATGCTGGCTGTGTGGTGGGAGCACTGACAGTGCAGGCTGTGTGGGGGGAGCACTGACAGTGCTGTCTGTGTGTGGGGCGCACTGACAGTGCTGGCTGTGTGGTGGGAGCACTGACAATGCTGGCTGTGTGCTGGGTGCAGTGACAGTGCTGGCTCTGTGGTGGGAGCACTAACAGTGCTGGCTGTGTGGTGGGAGCACTGACAGTGCTGGCTGTGTGGGGGGAGCACTGACAGTGCTGGCTGTGTGGTGGGAGCACTGGCAGTGCTGGCTGTGTGGGGGAGCACTGCCAGTGCTGGCTGTGTGGGGGAGCACTGACAGTGCTGGCTGTGTGGAGGAGCACTGACAGTGCTGGCTGTGTGGGGGAGCACTGACAGTGCTGGCTGTGTGGTGGGAGCACTGACAGTGCTGGCTGTGTGGAGGAGCACTGACAGTGCTGGCTGTGTGGGGGAGCACTGACAGTGCTGGCTGTGTGGTGGGAGCACTGACAGTGCTGGCTGTGTGGTGGGAGCACTGACAGTGCTGGCTGTATGGGGGAGCACTGACAGTGCTGGCTGTGTCGGGGAGCACTGACAGTGCTGGCTATGTGGGGGAGGGGGCACTGACAGTTCTGGCTCAGTGGTATGAGCACTGACAGTACTGGCTTTGTGGTGGGAGAACTGACAGTGCTGGCTGTGTGGGGGAGCACTGACGGTGTTGGTTCTGTGGTGGGAGCACTGACCGTGCTGGCTCTGTGGTGTGAGCACTGACAGTGCTGGATATGTCAGGGAGCACTGACAGTGCTGGCTGTGTGAGTGGAGCACTGACAGTGCTGGCTGTGAGGGGAGAGCACTGACAGTGCTGGCTATGTCGTGGGAGCACTTACAGTGTTGGCTGTGTGGTGGGAGCACAGACAGTGCTGGCTGTGTGGGGGTGCACTGACAGTGCTGGCTGTGTGGGGGAGCACTGACAGTGCTGGTTGTGTTGTGGGAGCACTGACAGTGCTGGCTGTGTGGGGCGAGCACGGAAAGTGCTGGCTGTGTGGTGGGAGCACTGACAGTGCAGGCTGTGTGGGGGGAGCACTGACAGTGCTGTCTGTGTGTGGGGCGCACTGACCGTGCTGGCTGTGTGGTGGGAGCACTGACAATGCTGGCTGTGTGGTGGGTGCAGTGACAGTGCTGGCTCTGTGGTGGGAGCACTAACAGTGCTGGCTGTGTGGTGGGAGCACTGACAGTGCTGGCTGTGTGGGGGGAGCACTTACAGTGCTGGCTGTGTGGGGGAGCACTGACAGTGCTGGCTGTGTGGGGGAGCACTGGCAGTGCTGGCTGTGTGGTGGGAGCACTGACAGTGCTGTGTGTGTGGTGGTAGCACTGACAGTGCTGGCTGTGTTGTGGGAGCACTGACAGTGCTGGCTGTGTGAGGGGAGCACTGACAATGCTGGCTGTGTGGTGGGAGCACTGACAGTGCTGGCTGTGTGGTGGGAGCACTGACAGTGCTGGCTGTGTTGTGGGAGCACTGACAGGGCTGGCTGTGTGGTGGGAGCAATGACAGTGCTGGCTGTGTGGGGGGAGCACTGACACTGCTGGCTGTGTGGTGGGAGCACTGACAGTGCTGACTGTGTGGGGGAGCACTGACAGTGCTGGCTGTGTGGTGGGAGAACTGACAGTGCTGGCTGTGTGGTGGGAGCACTGACAGTGCTGCCTGTGTGGAGGGAGCACTAACAGCGCTGGCTGTGTGGGGGGAGCACTGACAGTGCTGGCTGTGTGGGGGAGCACTGACAGTGCTGGCTGTGTGGGGGCACACTGACAGTGCTGGCTGTGTGGGGGAGCACTGACAGTGCTGGCTGTGTGGTGGTAGCACTGACACTGCGGGCTGTGTGCGGGGAGCACTGACAGTGCTGACTGTGTGGTGGGAGCACTGACAGTGCTGGCTGTGTGGGGGAGCACTGACAGTGCTGGCTGTGTGGGGGGAGCACTGTCAGTGCTGGCTGTGTGGGGGGAGCACTACCAGTGCTGGCTGTGTGGGGGGAGCACTTACAGTGCTCGCTGTGTGGGGGAGCACTGACACTGCTGGTTGTGTGGTGGGAGCACTGACAGTGCCGGCTGTGTGGGGGAGCCCTGACAGTGCTGGCTGTGTGGGGGAGCACTGACAGTGCTGGCTGTGTGGGAGGAGCACTGACAGTGCTGGCTGTGTGGGGGAGCACTGACAGTGCTGGCTGTGTGGTGGGAGCACTGACAGTGCTGGCTGTGTGTGGGGAGCACTGACAATGCTGGCTGTGTGGTGGGAGCACTGACAATGCTGGCTGTGTGGGGGGAGAACTGACAGTGCTGGCTGTGGTGGGAGCACTGGCAGTGCTGGCTGTGTGGAGGAGCACTGACAGTGCTGGCTGTGTGGGGGTGCACTGACAGTGCTGGCTGTGTGGCGGAGCACTGACAGTGCGGGCTGTGTGAGGGAGCACTGACAGTGCTGGCTGTGTGAGGGAGCACTGACTGTGCTGGCTGTGTGGTGGGAGCACTGATAGTGCTGGCTGTGTGGGTGTCGCACTGACAGTGCTGGCTGTGCGGGGGGTGCACTGACAGTGCTGGCTGTGTGGTGGGAGCACTGACACGGTTGGCTGTGTGGTGGGAGCACTGACAGTGCTGGCTGTGTGGGGGAGGACTGACAGTGCTGGCTGTGTGGGGTAGCACTGACATTGCTGGCTCTGTGGTGGGAGCACTGACAGTGCTGATTGTGTGGGGGAGCACTGGCAGTGCTGGCTGCGTGAGGGGAGCACTGACAGTGCTGGCTCTGTGGTGAGAGCACTGACAGTGCTGGCTGTGTGGGGGGAGCACTGACAGTGCTGGCTGTGTGGGGGAGCACTGACAGTGCTGGCTGTGTGGTGGGAGCACTGACAGTGCTGGCTGTGTGGTGTGAGCACGGACAGTACTGGATATGTGGGGGAGAAATGACAGTGCTGGCTGTGTGAGTGGAGCACTGACAGTACTGGCTGTGTGGGGGGAGCACTGACACTGCTGGCAGTGTGGGGAGAGCACTGACAGTGCTGGCTGTGTGGTGGGAGCACTGACAGTGCAGGCTGTGTGGGAGGAGCACTGACAGTCTTGACTGTGTGGGGGAGCACTGAGAGTGCTGGCTGTGTGGTGGGAGCACTGACAGTGCTGGCTGTGTGGGGGTGCACTGACAGTGCTGGCTGTGTGGGGAGCACTGACAGTGCTAGCAGATTGGGGGACCACTGACAGTGCTGCCTGTGTGGAGGGAGCACTGACAGTGCTGGCTGTGTGGGGCGAGCACAGACAGTGCTGGCTGTGTGGTGGGAGTTCTGACAGTGCTGGCTGTGTGGGGACAGCACGGACAGTGCTGGCTGTGTGGTGGGAGAACTGACAGTCTTGGCTGTGTAGGGGGAGCACTTACAGTGCTGGCTGTGTCGGGGGAGCACTGACAGTGCTGGCTATGTGGGGGAGCACTGACAGTGCTGGCTGTGTGGTGGGAGCACTGACAGTGCTGGCTGTGTGGTGGGAGCACTGACAATGCTGGCTGTGTTGTGGGAGCACTGACAGTGCTGGCTGTGTGGGGGAGCACTGACAATGCTGGCTGAGTGGCGGGAGCACTGACAGTGCTGGCTGTGTGGTGGGAGCACTGACAGTGCTGGCTGTGTGAGGGAGCACTGACAGTGCTGGCTGTGTGGTGGGAGCACTGACAGTGCTGGCTGTGTGGTGGGAGCACTGACAGTGCTGCCTGTATGGGGGAGCACTGACAGTGCTGGCTGTGTCGGGGAGCACTGACAGTGTTGGTTCTGTGGTGGGAGCACTGACCGTGCTGGCTCTGTGGTGTGAGCACTGACAGTGCTGTATATGTCGGGGAGCACTGACAGTGCTGGCTGTGTGAGTGGAGCACTGACAGTGCTGGCTGTGTGGGGAGAGCACTGACAGTGCTGGCTGTGTCGTGGGAGCACTGACAGTGTTGGCTGTGTGGTGGGAGCACAGACAGTGCTGGCTGTGTGGGGGTGCACTGACAGTGCTGGCTGTGTGGGGGAGCACTGACAGTGCTGGTTGTGTTGTGGGAGCACTGACATTGCTGGCTGTGCGGGGCGAGCACGGAAAATGCTGGCTGTGTGGTGGGAGCACTGACAGTGCAGGCTGTGTGGGGGGAGCACTGACAGTGCTGTCTGTGTGTGGGGCGCACTGACAGTGCTGGCTGTGTGGTGGGAGCACTGACAATGCTGGCTGTGTGCTGGGTGCAGTGACAGTGCTGGCTCTGTGGTGGGAGCACTAACAGTGCTGGCTGTGTGGTGGGAGCACTGACAGTGCTGGCTGTGTGGGGGGAGCACTGACAGTGCTGGCTGTGTGGAGGAGCACTGACAGTGCTGGCTGTGTGGGGGAGCACTGACAGTGCTGGCTGTGTGGTGGGAGCACTGACAGTGCTGGCTGTGTGGAGGAGCACTGACAGTGCTGGCTGTGTGGGGGAGCACTGACAGTGCTGGCTGTGTGGTGGGAGCACTGACAGTGCTGGCTGTGTGGTGGGAGCACTGACAGTGCTGGCTGTATGGGGGAGCACTGACAGTGCTGTCTGTGTCGGGGAGCACTGACAGTGCTGGCTATGTGGGGGAGGGGGCACTGACAGTTCTGGCTCAGTGGTATGAGCACTGACAGTACTGGCTTTGTGGTGGGAGAACTGACAGTGCTGGCTGTGTGGGGGAGCACTGACGGTGTTGGTTCTGTGGTGGGAGCACTGACCGTGCTGGCTCTGTGGTGTGAGCACTGACAGTGCTGGATATGTCAGGGAGCACTGACAGTGCTGGCTGTGTGAGTGGAGCACTGACAGTGCTGGCTGTGTGGGGAGAGCACTGACAGTGCTGGCTGTGTCGTGGGAGCACTTACAGTGTTGGCTGTGTGGTGGGAGCACAGACAGTGCTGGCTGTGTGGGGGTGCACTGACAGTGCTGGCTGTGTGGGGGAGCACTGACAGTGCTGGTTGTGTTGTGGGAGCACTGACAGTGCTGGCTGTGTGGGGCGAGCACGGAAAGTGCTGGCTGTGTGGTGGGAGCACTGACAGTGCAGGCTGTGTGGGGGGAGCACTGACAGTGCTGTCTGTGTGTGGGGCGCACTGACCGTGCTGGCTGTGTGGTGGGAGCACTGACAATGCTGGCTGTGTGGTGGGTGCAGTGACAGTGCTGGCTCTGTGGTGGGAGCACTAACAGTGCTGGCTGTGTGGTGGGAGCACTGACAGTGCTGGCTGTGTGGGGGGAGCACTTACAGTGCTGGCTGTGTGGGGGAGCACTGACAGTGCTGGCTGTGTGGGGGAGCACTGGCAGTGCTGGCTGTGTGGTGGGAGCACTGACAGTGCTGTGTGTGTGGTGGTAGCACTGACAGTGCAGGCTGTGTTGTGGGAGCACTGACAGTGCTGGCTGTGTGAGGGGAGCACTGACAATGCTGGCTGCGTGGTGGGAGCACTGACAGTGCTGGCTGTGTGGTGGGAGCACTGACAGTGCTGGCTGTGTTGTGGGAGCACTGACAGGGCTGGCTGTGTGGTGGGAGCAATGACAGTGCTGGCTGTGTGGGGGGAGCACTGACACTGCTGGCTGTGTGGTGGGAGCACTGACAGTGCTGACTGTGTGGGGGAGCACTGACAGTGCTGGGTGTGTGGTGGGAGAACTGACAGTGCTGGCTGTGTGGTGGGAGCACTGACAGTGCTGCCTGTGTGGAGGGAGCACTAACAGCGCTGGCTGTGTGGGGGAGCACTGACAGTGCTGGCTGTGTGGGGGAGCACTGACAGTGCTGGCTGTGTGGGGGCACACTGACAGTGCTGGCTGTGTGGGGGAGCACTGACAGTGCTGGCTGCGTGGTGGTAGCACTGACACTGCGGGCTGTGTGCGGGGAGCACTGACAGTGCTGACTGTGTGGTGGGAGCACTGACAGTGCTGGCTGTGTGGGGGAGCACTGACAGTGCTGGCTGTGTGGGGGGAGCACTGTCAGTGCTGGCTGTGTGGGGGGAGCACTACCAGTGCTGGCTGTGTGGGGGGAGCACTTACAGTGCTCGCTGTGTGGGGGAGCACTGACACTGCTGGTTGTGTGGTGGGAGCACTGACAGTGCCGGCTGTGTGGGGGAGCCCTGACAGTGCTGGCTGTGTGGGGGAGCACTGACAGTGCTGGCTGTGTGGGAGGAGCACTGACAGTGCTGGCTGTGTGGGGGAGCACTGACAGTGCTGGCTGTGTGGTGGGAGCACTGACAGTGCTGGCTGTGTGTGGGGAGCACTGACAATGCTGGCTGTGTGGTGGGAGCACTGACAATGCTGGCTGTGTGGGGGGAGAACTGACAGTGCTGGCTGTGGTGGGAGCACTGGCAGTGCTGGCTGTGTGGAGGAGCACTGACAGTGCTGGCTGTGTGGGGGTGCACTGACAGTGCTGGCTGTGTGGCGGAGCACTGACAGTGCTGGCTGTGTGAGGGAGCACTGACAGTGCTGGCTGTGTGAGGGAGCACTGACTGTGCTGGCTGTGTGGTGGGAGCACTGATAGTGCTGGCTGTGTGGGTGTCGCACTGACAGTGCTGGCTGTGCGGGGGGTGCACTGACAGTGCTGGCTGTGTGGGGGAGCACTGACAGTGCTGGCTGTGTGGTGGGAGCACTGACACGGTTGGCTGTGTGGTGGGAGCACTGACAGTGCTGGCTGTGTGGGGGAGGACTGACAGTGCTGGCTGTGTGGGGTAGCACTGACATTGCTGGCTCTGTGGTGGGAGCACTGACAGTGCTGATTGTGTAGGGGAGCACTGGCAGTGCTGGCTGCGTGAGGGGAGCACTGACAGTGCTGGCTCTGTGGTGAGAGCACTGACAGTGCTGGCTGTGTGGGGGGAGCACTGACAGTGCTGGCTGTGTGGGGGAGCACTGACAGTGCTGGCTGTGTGGTGGGAGCACTGACAGTGCTGGCTGTGTGGTGTGAGCACGGACAGTACTGGATATGTGGGGGAGAAATGACAGTGCTGGCTGTGTGAGTGGAGCACTGACAGTACTGGCTGTGTGGGGGGAGCACTGACACTGCTGGCAGTGTGGGGAGAGCACTGACAGTGCTGGCTGTGTGGTGGGAGCACTGACAGTGCAGGCTGTGTGGGAGGAGCACTGACAGTCTTGACTGTGTGGGGGAGCACTGAGAGTGCTGGCTGTGTGGTGGGAGCACTGACAGTGCTGGCTGTGTGGGGGTGCACTGACAGTGCTGGCTGTGTGGGGAGCACTGACAGTGCTAGCTGATTGGGGGAGCACTGACAGTGCTGCCTGTGTGGAGGGAGCACTGACAGTGCTGGCTGTGTGGGGCGAGCACAGACAGTGCTGGCTGTGTGGTGGGAGTTCTGACAGTGCTGGCTGTGTGGGGACAGCACGGACAGTGCTGGCTGTGTGGTGGGAGAACTGACAGTCTTGGCTGTGTAGGGGGAGCACTTACAGTGCTGGCTGTGTCGGGGGAGCACTGACAGTGCTGGCTATGTGGGGGAGCACTGACAGTGCTGGCTGTGTGGTGGGAGCACTGACAGTGCTGGCTGTGTGGTGGGAGCACTGACAATGCTGGCTGTGTTGTGGGAGCACTGACAGTGCTGGCTGTGTGGGGGAGCACTGACAATGCTGGCTGAGTGGCGGGAGCACTGACAGTGCTGGCTGTGTGGTGGGAGCACTGACAGTGCTGGCTGTGTGAGGGAGCACTGACAGTGCTGGCTGTGTGGTGGGAGCACTGACAGTGCTGGCTGTGTGGTGGGAGCACTGACAGTGCTGCCTGTATGGGGGAGCACTGACAGTGCTGGCTGTGTCGGGGAGCACTGACAGTGTTGGTTCTGTGGTGGGAGCACTGACCGGGCTGGCTCTGTGGTGTGAGCACTGACAGTGCTGGATATGTCGGGGAGCACTGACAGTGCTGGCTGTGTGAGTGGAGCACTGACAGTGCTGGCTGTGTGGGGAGAGCACTGACAGTGCTGGCTGTGTCGTGGGAGCACTTACAGTGTTGGCTGTGTGGTGGGAGCACAGACAGTGCTGGCTGTGTGGGGGTGCACTGACAGTGCTGGCTGTGTGGGGGAGCACTGACAGTGCTGGTTGTGTTGTGGGAGCACTGACATTGCTGGCTGTGTGGGGCGAGCACGGAAAATGCTGGCTGTGTGGTGGGAGCACTGACAGTGCAGGCTGTGTGGGGGGAGCACTGACAGTGCTGTCTGTGTGTGGGGCGCACTGACAGTGCTGGCTGTGTGGTGGGAGCACTGACAATGCTGGCTGTGTGCTGGGTGCAGTGACAGTGCTGGCTCTGTGGTGGGAGCACTAACAGTGCTGGCTGTGTGGTGGGAGCACTGACAGTGCTGGCTGTGTGGGGGGAGCACTTACAGTGCGGCTGTGTGGGGGAGCACTGACAGTGCTGGCTGTGTGGGGGAGCACTGGCAGTGCTGGCTGTGTGGTGGGAGCACTGACAGTGCTGTGTGTGTGGTGGTAGCACTGACAGTGCTGGCTGTGTTGTGGGAGCACTGACAGTGCTGGCTGTGTGAGGGGAGCACTGACACTGCTGGCTGTGTGGTGGGAGCACTGACAGTGCTGACTGTGTGGGGGAGCACTGACAGTGCTGGCTGTGTGGTGGGAGAACTGACAGTGCTGGCTGTGTGGTGGGGGCACTGACAGTGCTGCCTGTGTGGAGGGAGCACTGACAGCGCTGGCTGTGTTGGGGGAGCACTGACAGTGCTGGCTGTGTGGGGGCACACTGACAGTGCTGGCTGTGTGGGGAGCACTGACAGTGCTGGCTGTGTGTTGGTAGCACTGACACTGCGGGCTGTGTGCGGGGAGCACTGACAGTGCTGACTGTGTGGTGGGAGCACTGACAGTGCTGGCTGTGTGGGGGAGCACTGATAGTGCTGGCTGTGTGGGGGGAGCACTGTCAGTGCTGGCTGTGTGGGGGGAGCACTCCCAGTGCTGGCTGTGTGGGGGGAGCACTTACAGTGCTCGCTGTGTGGGGGAGCACTGACACTGCTGGTTGTGTGGTGGGAGCACTGACAGTGCCGGCTGTGTGGGGGAGCCCTGACAATGCTGGCTGTGTGGGAGGAGCACTGACAATGCTGGCTGTGTGGTGGGAGCACTGCCAGTGCTTGCTGTGTCGGGGGAGCACTGACAGTGCTGGCTATGTGGGGGGGGGGGGGGCACTGACAGTGCTGGCTGTGTGGGGGAGCACTGACAGTGCTGGCTGTGTGGGGGAGCACTGACAGTGCTAGCTGTGTGGTGGGAGCACTGACAGTGCCGGCTGTGTGGGGGAGCACTGACAGTGCTGGCTGTGTGGGGGAGCACTGACAGTGCTGGCTGTGTGGGAGGAGCACTGACAGTGCTGGCTGTGTGGGGGAGCACTGACAGTGCTGGCTGTGTGGTGGGAGCACTGACAGTGCTGGCTGTGTGGGGGGAGCACTGACAATGCTGGCTGTGTGGTGGGAGCACTGACAATGCTGGCTGTGTGGGGGGAGCACTGACAGTGCTGGCTGTGGTGGGAGCACTGGCAGTGCTGGCTGTGTGGGGGAGCACTGACAGTGCTGGCAGTGTGGGGGTGCAGTGACAGTGCTGGCTGTGTGGCGGAGCACTGACAGTGCTGGCTGTGTGAGGCAGCACTGACAGTGCTGGCTGTGTGAGGGATCACTGACTGTGCTGGCTGTGTGGTGGGAGCACTGATAGTGCTGGCTGTGTGGGTGTCGCACTGACAGTGCTGGCTGTGTGGGGGGTGCACTGACAGTGCTGGCTGTGTGGGGAGCATTGACAGTGCTGGCTGTGTGGTGGGAGCACTGACACGGTTGGCTGTGTGGTGGGAGCACTGACAGTGCTGGCTCTGTGGGGGAGGACTGACAGTGCTGGCTGTGTGGGGGAGCACTGACAGTGCTGGCTCTGTGGTGGGAGCACTGACAGTGCTGATTGTGTGGTGGGAGCACTGACAGTGTTGGCTGTGTGGTGTGAGCACGGACAGTACTGGATATGTGGGGGAGAAATGACAGTGCTGGCTGTGTGAGTGGAGCACGGACAGTGCTGGCTGTGTGGGGGGAGCACTGACACTGCTAGCAGTGTGGGGAGAGCACTGACAGTGCTGGCTGTGTGGTGGGAGCACTGACAGTGCAGGCTGTGTGGGAGGAGCACTGACAGCATTGACTGTGTGGGGGATCACTGAGAGTGCTGGCTGTGTGGTGGGAGCACTGGCAGTGCTGGCTGTGTGGGGGTGCACTGACAGTGCTGGCTGTGTGGGGGAGCACTGACAGTGCTAGCTGATTGGGGGGAGCACTGACAGTGCTGCCTGTGTGGAGGGAGCACTGACAGTGCTGGCTGTATGGGGCGAGCACGGACAGTGCTGGCTGTGTGGTGGGAGCACTGACAGTGCTGACTGTGTGGGGACAGCACGGACAGTGCTGGCTGTGTGGGGGGAGCACTGACAGTGCTGACTGTGTGGTGGGAGAACGGACAGTCTTGGCTGTGTAGGGGGAGCACTTACAGTGCTGGCTGTGTCGGGGGAGCACTGACAGTGCTGGCTATGTGGGGGAGCACTGACACTGCTGGCTGTGTGGTGGGAGCACTGACAGTGCTGTCTGTGTGGTGGGAGCACTGACAGTGCTGGCTGTGTTGTGGGAGCACTGACAGTGCTGGCTGTGTGGGGGAGCACTGACAATGCTGGCTGTGTGGTGGGAGCACTGACAGTGCTGGCTGTGTGGTGGGAGCACTGACAGTGCTGTCTGTGTGAGGGAGCACTGTCAGTGCTGGCTGTGTGGTGGGAGCACTGACAGTGCTGGCTGTGCGGTGGGAGCACTGACAGTGCTGGCTGCGTGGTGGGAGTACTGACAGTGCGGGGGGTGCACTGACAGTGCTGGCTGTGTTGGGGAGCACTGACAGTGCTGGCTGTGTGGGGGAGCACTGACAGTGCAGGCTGTGTGGTGGGAGCACTGGCAGTGCTGGCTGTGTGGGGGAGCACTGAAAGTGCTGGCTGCGTGGGGGAGCACTGACAGTGCTGGCTGTGTGGAGGAGCACTGACAGTGCTGGCTGTGCGGGGGAGCACTGACAGTGCTGGCTGTGTGCGGGAGCACGGACAGTGCTGGCTCTGTGGTGGGAGCACTGACAGTGCTGATTGTGTGGGGGAGCACTGGCAGTGCTGGCTGCGTGAGGGGAGCACTGACAGTGCTGGCTGTGTGGGGGGAGCACTGACAGTGCTGGCTGTGTGGGGGAGCACTGACAGTGCTGGCTGTGTGGTGGGAGCACTGACACTGCTGGCAGTGTGGTTAGAGCACTGACAGTGCTGGCTGTGTGGTGGGAGCACTGACAGTGCAGGCTATGTGGGAGGAGCACTGACAGTCTTGACTGTGTGGGGGCGCACTGAGAATGCTGGCTGTGTGGTGGGAGCACTGACAGTGCTGGCTGTGTGGGGGTGCACTGACAGTGCTGGCTGTGTGGGGAGCACTGACAATGCTGGCTGTGTGGTGGGAGCACTGACAGTGCTGGCTGTGTGGTGGGAGCACTGACAATTCTGGCTGTGTGAGGGAGCACTGACAGTGCTGGCTGTGTGGTGGGAGCACTGACAGTGCTGGCTGTGCGGTGGGAGCACTGATAGTGCTGGCTGTGTGGTGGTAGCACTGACACTGCGGGCTGTGTGCGGGGAGCACTGACAGTGCTGACTGTGTGGTGGGAGCACTGACAGTGCTGGCTGTGTGGGGGAGCACTGATAGTGCTGGCTGTGTGGGGGGAGCACTGTCAGTGCTGGCTGTGTGGGGGGAGCACTCCCAGTGCTGGCTGTGTGGGGGGAGCACTTACAGTGCTCGCTGTGTGGGGGAGCACTGACACTGCTGGTTGTGTGGTGGGAGCACTGACAGTGCCGGCTGTGTGGGGGAGCCCTGACAATGCTGGCTGTGTGGGAGGAGCACTGACAATGCTGGCTGTGTGGTGGGAGCACTGCCAGTGCTTGCTGTGTCGGGGGAGCACTGACAGTGCTGGCTATGTGGGGGGGGGGGGGCACTGACAGTGCTGGCTGTGTGGGGGAGCACTGACAGTGCTGGCTGTGTGGGGGAGCACTGACAGTGCTAGCTGTGTGGTGGGAGCACTGACAGTGCCGGCTGTGTGGGGGAGCACTGACAGTGCTGGCTGTGTGGGGGAGCACTGACAGTGCTGGCTGTGTGGGAGGAGCACTGACAGTGCTGGCTGTGTGGGGGAGCACTGACAGTGCTGGCTGTGTGGTGGGAGCACTGACAGTGCTGGCTGTGTGGGGGGAGCACTGACAATGCTGGCTGTGTGGTGGGAGCACTGACAATGCTGGCTGTGTGGGGGGAGCACTGACAGTGCTGGCTGTGGTGGGAGCACTGGCAGTGCTGGCTGTGTGGGGGAGCACTGACAGTGCTGGCAGTGTGGGGGTGCACTGACAGTGCTGGCTGTGTGGCGGAGCACTGACAGTGCTGGCTGTGTGAGGCAGCACTGACAGTGCTGGCTGTGTGAGGGATCACTGACTGTGCTGGCTGTGTGGTGGGAGCACTGATAGTGCTGGCTGTGTGGGTGTCGCACTGACAGTGCTGGCTGTGTGGGGGGTGCACTGACAGTGCTGGCTGTGTGGGGAGCATTGACAGTGCTGGCTGTGTGGTGGGAGCACTGACACGGTTGGCTGTGTGGTGGGAGCACTGACAGTGCTGGCTCTGTGGGGGAGGACTGACAGTGCTGGCTGTGTGGGGGAGCACTGACAGTGCTGGCTCTGTGGTGGGAGCACTGACAGTGCTGATTGTGTGGTGGGAGCACTGACAGTGTTGGCTGTGTGGTGTGAGCACGGACAGTACTGGATATGTGGGGGAGAAATGACAGTGCTGGCTGTGTGAGTGGAGCACGGACAGTGCTGGCTGTGTGGGGGGAGCACTGACACTGCTAGCAGTGTGGGGAGAGCACTGACAGTGCTGGCTGTGTGGTGGGAGCACTGACAGTGCAGGCTGTGTGGGAGGAGCACTGACAGCATTGACTGTGTGGGGGAGCACTGAGAGTGCTGGCTGTGTGGTGGGAGCACTGGCAGTGCTGGCTGTGTGGGGGTGCACTGACAGTGCTGGCTGTGTGGGGGAGCACTGACAGTGCTAGCTGATTGGGGGGAGCACTGACAGTGCTGCCTGTGTGGAGGGAGCACTGACAGTGCTGGCTGTGTGGGGCGAGCACGGACAGTGCTGGCTGTGTGGTGGGAGCACTGACAGTGCTGACTGTGTGGGGACAGCACGGACAGTGCTGGCTGTGTGGGGGGAGCACTGACAGTGCTGACTGTGTGGTGGGAGAACGGACAGTCTTGGCTGTGTAGGGGGAGCACTTACAGTGCTGGCTGTGTCGGGGGAGCACTGACAGTGCTGGCTATGTGGGGGAGCACTGACACTGCTGGCTGTGTGGTGGGAGCACTGACAGTGCTGGCTGTGTGGTGGGAGCACTGACAGTGCTGGCTGTGTTGTGGGAGCACTGACAGTGCTGGCTGTGTGGGGGAGCACTGACAATGCTGGCTGTGTGGTGGGAGCACTGACAGTGCTGGCTGTGTGGTGGGAGCACTGACAGTGCTGTCTGTGTGAGGGAGCACTGTCAGTGCTGGCTGTGTGGTGGGAGCACTGACAGTGCTGGCTGTGCGGTGGGAGCACTGACAGTGCTGGCTGCGTGGTGGGAGTACTGACAGTGCGGGGGGTGCACTGACAGTGCTGGCTGTGTTGGGGAGCACTGACAGTGCTGGCTGTGTGGGGGAGCACTGACAGTGCAGGCTGTGTGGTGGGAGCACTGGCAGTGCTGGCTGTGTGGGGGAGCACTGAAAGTGCTGGCTGCGTGGGGGAGCACTGACAGTGCTGGCTGTGTGGAGGAGCACTGACAGTGCTGGCTGTGCGGGGGAGCACTGACAGTGCTGGCTGTGTGCGGGAGCACGGACAGTGCTGGCTCTGTGGTGGGAGCACTGACAGTGCTGATTGTGTGGGGGAGCACTGGCAGTGCTGGCTGCGTGAGGGGAGCACTGACAGTGCTGGCTGTGTGGGGGGAGCACTGACAGTGCTGGCTGTGTGGGGAGCACTGACAGTGCTGGCTGTGTGGTGGGAGCACTGACACTGCTGGCAGTGTGGTTAGAGCACTGACAGTGCTGGCTGTGTGGTGGGAGCACTGACAGTGCAGGCTATGTGGGAGGAGCACTGACAGTCTTGACTGTGTGGGGGCGCACTGAGAATGCTGGCTGTGTGGTGGGAGCACTGACAGTGCTGGCTGTGTGGGGGTGCACTGACAGTGCTGGCTGTGTGGGGAGCACTGACAATGCTGGCTGTGTGGTGGGAGCACTGACAGTGCTGGCTGTGTGGTGGGTGCACTGACAATTCTGGCTGTGTGAGGGAGCACTGACAGTGCTGGCTGTGTGGTGGGAGCACTGACAGTGCTGGCTGTGCGGTGGGAGCACTGACAGTGCTGGCTGTGTGGTGGGAGTACTGACAGTGCTGGCTGTGCGGGGAGTGCACTGGACAGTGCTGGCTGTGTTGGGGGAGCACTGACAGTGCTGGCTGTGTGGGGGGAGCACTGACAGTGATGGCTGTGTGGTGGGAGCCCTGGCAGTGCTGGCTGTGTGGGGGAGCACTGACAGTGCTGGCTGTGTGGGGAGCACTGACAGTGCTGGCTGTGCGGGGGAGCACTGACAGTGCTGGCTGTGTGGTGGGAGCACTGACAGTGCTGGCTGTGTGGAGGAACACTGACAGTGCTGGCTGTGTGGGGGTGCACTGACAGTGCTGGCTGTGTGGTGGGAGCACTGACAGTGCTGGCTGTGTCGGGGAGCACTGACAGTACTGTCTATGTGGGGGAGGGGGCACTGACAGTCATGGCACTGTGGTATGAGCACTGACAGTGCTGGCTGTATGGGGAGCACTGACAGTGCTGGCTGTGTCGGGGAGCACTGACAGTGCTGTCTATGTGGGGGAGGGGGCACTGACAGTTCTGGCTCTGTGGTATGAGCACTGACAGTGCTGGCTTTGTGGTGGGAGAACTGACAGTGCTGGCTGTGTGGGGGAGCACTGACAGTGTTGGTTCTGTGGTGGGAGCACTGACCGTGCTGGCTCTGTGGTGTGAGCACTGACAGTGCTGGATATGTCGGGGAGCACTGACAGTGCTGGCTGTGTGAGTGGAGCACTGACAGTGCTGGCTGTGTGGGGAGAGCACTGACAGTGCTGGCTGTGTCGTGGGAGCACTTACAGTGCTGGCTGTGTGGTGGGAGCACAGACAGTGCTGGCTGTGTGGGGGAGCACTGACAGTGCTGGTTGTGTGGTGGGAGCACTGACAGTGCTGGATGTGTGGGGCGAGCAAGGAAAGTGCTGGCTGTGTGGTGGGAGCACTGACAGTGCAGGCTGTGGGGGGGGGGAGCACTGACAGTGCTGCCTGTGTGTGGGGCGCACTGACAGTGCTGGCTGTGTGGTGGGAGCACTGACAGTGCTGGCTGTGTGGTGGGTGCACTGACAGTGCTGGCTCTGTGGTGGGAGCACTAACAGTGCTGGCTGTGTGGTGGGAGCACTGACAGTGCTGGCTGTGTGGGGGGAGCACTTACAGTGCTGGCTGTGTGGGGGAGCACTGACAGTGCTGGCTGTGTGGGGAGCACTGGCAGTGCTGGCAATGTGGTGGGAGCACTGACAGTGCTGTGTGTGTGGTGGTAGCACTGACAGTGCTGGCTGTGTTGTGGGAGCACTGACAGTGCTGGCTGTGTGAGGGGAGCACTGACAATGCTGGCTGTGTGGTGGGAGCACTGACAGTGCTGGCTGTGTGGTGGGAGCACTGACAGTGCTGGCTGTGTTGTGGGAGCACTGACAGGGCTGGCTGTGTGGTGGGAGCACTGACAGTGCTGGCTGTGTGGGGGGAGCACTGACACTGCTGGCTGTGTGGTGGGAGCACTGACAGTGCTGACTGTGTGGGGGAGCACTGACAGTACTGGCTGTGTGGTGGGAGAACTGACAGTGCTGGCTGTGTGGTGGGAGCACTGACAGTGCTGCCTGTGTGGAGAGAGCACTGACAGCGCTGGCTGTGTGGGGGGAGCACTGACAGTGCTGGCTGTGTGGGGGAGCACTGACAGTGCTGGCTGTGTGGGGGCACACTGACAGTGCTGGCTGTGTGGGGGAGCACTGACAGTGCTGGCTGTGTGGTGGTAGCACTGACACTGCTGGCTGTGTGCGGGGAGCACTGACAGTGCTGACTGTGTGGTGGGAGCACTGACAGTGCTGGCTGTGTGGGGGAGCACTGACAGTGCTGGCTGTGTGGGGGAGCACTGTCAGTGCTGGCTGTGTGGGGGGAGCACTACCAGTGCTGGCTGTGTGGGGGGAGCACTTACAGTGCTCGCTGTGTGGGGGAGCACTGACACTGCTGGCTGTGTGTTGGGAGCACTGACAGTGCTGGCTGTGTGGTGGGAGCACTGACAGTGCCGGCTGTGTGGGGGAGCACTGACAATGCTGGCTGTGTGGTGGGAGCACTGACAGTGCTTGCTGTGTCGGGGGAGCACTGACAGTGCTGGCTATGTGGGGGGTGGGGCACTGACAGTGCTGGCTGTGTGGGGGAGCACTGACAGTGCTGGCTGTGTGGGGGAGCACTGACAGTGCTGGCTGTGTGGTGGGAGAACTGACAGTGCCGGCTGTGTGGGGGAGCACTGACAGTGCTGGCTGTGTGGGGGAGCACTGACAGTGCTGGCTGTGTGGGAGGAGCACTGACAGTGCTGGCTGTGTGGGGGAGCACTGACAGTGCTGGCTGTGTGGTGGGAGCACTGACAGTGCTGGCTGTGTGGGGGGAGCACTGACAATGCTGGCTGTGTGGTGGGAGCACTGACAATGCTGGCTGTGTGGGGGGAGCACTGACAGTGCTGGCTGTGTGGGGAAGCACTGACAGTGCTGGCTGTGTGGGAGTAGCACTGACAATGCTGGCTGTGTGTTGGGAGCACTGACAGTGCTTGCTGTGTCGGGGGAGCACTGACAGTGCTGGCTATGTGGGGGGGTGGGGGCACTGACAGTGCTGGCTGTGTGGGGAAGCACTGACAGTGCTGGCTGTGTGGGGGAGCACTGACAGTGCTGGCTGTGTGGTGGGAGCACTGACAGTGCCGGCTGTGTGGGGGAGCACTGACAGTGCTGGCTGTGTGGGAGGAGCACTGACAGCGCTGGCTGTGTGGGGGAGCACTGACAGTGCTGGCTGTGTGGTGGGAGCACTGACAGTGCTGGCTGTGTGGGGGGAGCACTGACAGTGCTGGATGTGTGGTGGGAGCACTGACAATGCTGGCTGTGTGGGGGGAGCACTGACAGTGCTGGCTGTGTGGGGAAGCACTGACAGTGCTGGCTGTGTGGGAGGAGCACTGACAATGCTGGCTGTGTGTTGGGAGCACTGACAGTGCTTGCTGTGTCGGGGGAGCACTGACAGTGCTGGCTATGTGGGGGGTGGGGCACTGACAGTGCTGGCTGTGTGGGGAAGCACTGACAGTGCTGGCTGTGTGGGGGAGCACTGACAGTGCTGGCTGTGTGGTGGGAGCACTGACAGTGCCGGCTGTGTGGGGGAGCACTGACAGTGCTGGCTCTGTGGGGGAGCACCGACAGTGCTGGCTGTGTGGGAGGAGCACTGACAGTGCTGGCTGTATGGGGGAGCACTGACAGTGCTGGTTGTGTGGCGGGAGCACTGACAGTGGTGGCTGTGTGGTGGGAGCACTGACAGTGTTGGCTGTGTGGGGGGAGCACTTACAGTGCTGGCTGTGTGGCGAGCACTGACAGTGCTGGCTGTGTGGGGAAGCACTGACAGTGCTGGCTGTGTGTTGGGAGCAATGACAGTGCTGGCTGTGTGGTGGTAGCACTTACAGTGCTGGCTGTGTGGTGGGAGAACTGACAGTGCTGGCTGTGTGGGGGAGCACTGACAGTGCTGGCTGTGTGCAGGGACCACTGACACGGCTGGCTGTGTGGTGGGAGCACTGACAGTGCTGGCTGTGTGGGGGTGCACTGACAGTGCTGGCTGTGTGGGGGAGGACTGACAGTGCTGGCTGTGTGTGGGAGCCCTGACAGTGCTGGCTGTGTGGGGGTGCACTGACAGTGCTGGCTGTGTGGGGGAGCACTGACAGTGCTGGCTGTGTGGTGGGAGCACTGACAGTGCTGGCTGTGTGGAGGGAGCACTGACAGTACTGGATATGTGGGGGAGAAATGACAGTGCTGGCTGTGTGAGTGGAGCACTGACAGTACTGGCTGTGTGGGGGGAGCACTGACACTGCTGGCAGTGTGGGGAGAGCACTGACAGTGCTGGCTGTGTGGTGGGAGCACTGACAGTGCAGGCTGTGTGGGAGGAGCACTGACAGTCTTGACTGTGTGGGGGAGCACTGAGAGTGCTGGCTGTGTGGTGGGAGCACTGACAGTGCTGGCTGTGTGGGGGTGCACTGACAGTGCTGGCTGTGTGGGGGAGCACTGACAGTGCTAGCTGATTGGGGGAGCACTGACAGTGCTGCCTGTGTGGAGGGAGCACTGACAGTGCTGGCTGTGTGGGGCGAGCACAGACAGTGCTGGCTGTGTGGTGGGAGTTCTGACAGTGCTGGCTGTGTGGGGACAGCACGGACAGTGCTGGCTGTGTGGTGGGAGAACTGACAGTCTTGGCTGTGTAGGGGGTGCACTTACAGTGCTGGCTGTGTCGGGGGAGCACTGACAGTGCTGGCTATGTGGGGGAGCACTGACAGTGCTGGCTGTGT
This sequence comes from Scyliorhinus torazame, assembly GCF_047496885.1. Lineage (NCBI taxonomy): Eukaryota > Metazoa > Chordata > Chondrichthyes > Carcharhiniformes > Scyliorhinidae > Scyliorhinus > Scyliorhinus torazame. The sequence goes on from NC_092711.1 coordinate 15,910,674, forward strand.
GGTGGGAGCACTGACAGTGCTGGCTGTGTGGTGGGAGCACTGACAATGCTGGCTGTGTTGTGGGAGCACTGACAGTACTGGCTGTGTGGGGGAGCACTGACAATGCTGGCTGAGTGGCGGGAGCACTGATAGTGCTGGCTGTGTGGTGGGAGCACTGATAGTGCTGGCTGTGTGAGGGAGCACTGACAGTGCTGGCTGTGTGGTGGGAGCACTGACAGTGCTGGCTGTGTGGTGGGAGCACTGGCAGTGCTGCCTGTATGGGGGAGCACTGACAGTGCTGGCTGTGTCGGGGAGCACTGTCAGTGTTGGTTCTGTGGTGGGAGCACTGACCGTGCTGGCTCTGTGGTGTGAGCACTGACAGTGCTGGATATGTCGGGGAGCACTGACAGTGCTGGCTGTGTGAGTGGAGCACTGACAGTGCTGGCTGTGTGGTGGGAGCACAGACAGTGCTGGCTGTGTGGGGGTGCACTGACAGTGCTGGCTGTGTGGGGGAGCACTGACAGTGCTGGTTGTGTTGAGGGAGCACTGACATTGCTGGCTGTGTGGGGCGAGCACGGAAAATGCTGGCTGTGTGGTGGGAGCACTGACAGTGCAGTCTGTGTGGGGGGAGCACTGACAGTGCTGTCTGTGTGTGGGGCGCACTGACAGTGCTGGCTGTGTGGTGGGAGCACTGACAATGCTGGCTGTGTGCTGGGTGCAGTGACAGTGCTGGCTCTGTGGTGGGAGCACTAACAGTGCTGGCTGTGTGGTGGGAGCACTGACAGTGCTGGCTGTGTGGGGGGAGCACTTACAGTGCGGCTGTGTGGGGAGCACTGACAGTGCTGGCTGTGTGGGGGAGCACTGGCAGTGCTGGCTGTGTGGTGGGAGCACTGACAGTGCTGTGTGTGTGGTGGTAGCACTGACAGTGCTGGCTGTGTTGTGGGAGCACTGACAGTGCTGGCTGTGTGAGGGGAGCACTGACACTGCTGGCTGTGTGGTGGGAGCACTGACAGTGCTGACTGTGTGGGGGAGCACTGACAGTGCTGGCTGTGTGGTGGGAGAACTGACAGTGCTGGCTGTGTGGTGGGGGCACTGACAGTGCTGCCTGTGTGGAGGGAGCACTGACAGCGCTGGCTGTGTTGGGGGAGCACTGACAGTGCTGGCTGTGTGGGGGCACACTGACAGTGCTGGCTGTGTGGGGAGCACTGACAGTGCTGGCTGTGTGGTGGTAGCACTGACACTGCGGGCTGTGTGCGGGGAGCACTGACAGTGCTGACTGTGTGGTGGGAGCACTGACAGTGCTGGCTGTGTGGGGGAGCACTGACAGTGCTGGCTGTGTGGGGGGAGCACTGTCAGTGCTGGCTGTGTGGGGGGAGCACTACCAGTGCTGGCTGTGTGGGGGGAGCACTTACAGTGCTCGCTGTGTGGGGGAGCACTGACACTGCTGGTTGTGTGGTGGGAGCACTGACAGTGCCGGCTGTGTGGGGGAGCCCTGACAATGCTGGCTGTGTGGGAGGAGCACTGACAATGCTGGCTGTGTGGTGGGAGCACTGCCAGTGCTTGCTGTGTCGGGGGAGCACTGACAGTGCTGGCTATGTGGGGGGGGGGCACTGACAGTGCTGGCTGTGTGGGGGAGCACTGACAGTGCTGGCTGTGTGGGGGAGCACTGACAGTGCTAGCTGTGTGGTGGGAGCACTGACAGTGCCGGCTGTGTGGGGGAGCACTGACAGTGCTGGCTGTGTGGGGGAGCACTGACAGTGCTGGCTGTGTGGTGGGAGCACTGACAGTGCTGGCTGTGTGGGGGAGCACTGACAGTGCTGGCTGTGTGGTGGGAGCACTGACAGTGCTGGCTGTGTGGGGGGAGCACTGACAATGCTGGCTGTGTGGTGGGAGCACTGACAATGCTGGCTGTGTGGGGGGAGCACTGACAGTGCTGGCTGTGGTGGGAGCACTGGCAGTGCTGGCTGTGTGGGGGAGCACTGACAGTGCTGGCTGTGTGGGGGTGCACTGACAGTGCTGGCTGTGTGGCGGAGCACTGACAGTGCTGGCTGTGTGAGGGAGCACTGACAGTGCTGGCTGTGTGAGGGATCACTGACTGTGCTGGCTGTGTGGTGGGAGCACTGATAGTGCTGGCTGTGTGGGTGTCGCACTGACAGTGCTGGCTGTGTGGGGGGTGCACTGACAGTGCTGGCTGTGTGGGGGAGCATTGACAGTGCTGGCTGTGTGGTGGGAGCACTGACACGGTTGGCTGTGTGGTGGGAGCACTGACAGTGCTGGCTGTGTGGGGGAGGACTGACAGTGCTGGCTGTGTGGGGGAGCACTGACAGTGCTGGCTCTGTGGTGGGAGCACTGACAGTGCTGATTGTGTGGTGGGAGCACTGACAGTGCTGGCTGTGTGGTGTGAGCACGGACAGTACTGGATATGTGGGGGAGAAATGACAGTGCTGGCTGTGTGAGTGGAGCACGGACAGTGCTGGCTGTGTGGGGGGAGCACTGACACTGCTGGCAGTGTGGGGAGAGCACTGACAGTGCTGGCTGTGTGGTGGGAGCACTGACAGTGCAGGCTGTGTGGGAGGAGCACTGACAGCCTTGACTGTGTGGGGGAGCACTGAGAGTGCTGGCTGTGTGGTGGGAGCACTGGCAGTGCTGGCTGTGTGGGGGTGCACTGACAGTGCTGGCTGTGTGGGGGAGCACTGACAGTGCTAGCTGATTGGGGGGAGCACTGACAGTGCTGCCTGTGTGGAGGGAGCACTGACAGTGCTGGCTGTGTGGGGCGAGCACGGACAGTGCTGGCTGTGTGGTGGGAGCACTGACAGTGCTGACTGTGTGGGGACAGCACGGACAGTGCTGGCTGTGTGGGGGGAGCACTGACAGTGCTGACTGTGTGGTGGGAGAACGGACAGTCTTGGCTATGTAGGGGGAGCACTTACAGTGCTGGCTGTGTCGGGGGAGCACTGACAGTGCTGGCTATGTGGGGGAGCACTGACACTGCTGGCTGTGTGGTGGGAGCACTGACAGTGCTGGCTGTGTGGTGGGAGCACTGACAGTGCTGGCTGTGTTGTGGGAGCACTGACAGTGCTGGCTGTGTGGGGGAGCACTGACAATGCTGGCTGTGTGGTGGGAGCACTGACAGTGCTGGCTGTGTGGTGGGAGCACTGACAGTGCTGTCTGTGTGAGGGAGCACTGTCAGTGCTGGCTGTGTGGTGGGAGCACTGACAGTGCTGGCTGTGCGGTGGGAGCACTGACAGTGCTGGCTGCGTGGTGGGAGTACTGACAGTGCGGGGGTTGCACTGACAGTGCTGGCTGTGTTGGGGAGCACTGACAGTGCTGGCTGTGTGGGGGAGCACTGACAGTGCAGGCTGTGTGGTGGGAGCACTGGCAGTGCTGGCTGTGTGGGGGAGCACTGAAAGTGCTGGCTGCGTGGGGGAGCACTGACAGTGCTGGCTGTGTGGAGGAGCACTGACAGTGCTGGCTGTGCGGGGAGCACTGACAGTGCTGGCTGTGTGCGGGAGCACGGACAGTGCTGGCTCTGTGGTGGGAGCACTGACAGTGCTGATTGTGTGGGGGAGCACTGGCAGTGCTGGCTGCGTGAGGGGAGCACTGACAGCGCTGGCTGTGTGGGGGGAGCACTGACAGTGCTGGCTGTGTGGGGGAGCACTGACAGTGCGGGCTGTGTGGTGGGAGCACTGACACTGCTGGCAGTGTGGGGAGAGCACTGACAGTGCTGGCTGTGTGGTGGGAGCACTGACAGTGCAGGCTATGTGGGAGGAGCACTGACAGTCTTGACTGTGTGGGGGCGCACTGAGAATGCTGGCTGTGTGGTGGGAGCACTGACAGTGCTGGCTGTGTGGGGGTGCACTGACAGTGCTGGCTGTGTGGGGAGCACTGACAATGCTGGCTGTGTGGTGGGAGCACTGACAGTGCTGGCTGTGTGGTGGGAGCACTGACAATGCTGGCTGTGTGAGGGAGCACTGACAGTGCTGGCTGTGTGGTGGGAGCACTGACAGTGCTGGCTGTGCGGTGGGAGCACTGACAGTGCTGGCTGTGTGGTGGGAGTACTGACAGTGCTGGCTGTGCGGGGAGTGCACTGGACAGTGCTGGCTGTGTTGGGGGAGCACTGACAGTGCTGGCTGTGTGGGGGGAGCACTGACAGTGATGGCTGTGTGGTGGGAGCCCTGGCAGTGCTGGCTGTGTGGGGGAGCACTGACAGTGCTGGCTGTGTGGGGAGCACTGACAGTGCTGGCTGTGCGGGGGAGCACTGACAGTGCTGGCTGTGTGGTGGGAGCACTGACAGTGCTGGCTGTGTGGAGGAACACGGACAGTGCTGGCTGTGTGGTGGGAGCACTGACAGTGCTGGCTGTATGGGGGAGCACTGACAGTGCTGGCTGTGTCGGGGAGCACTGACAGTGCTGTCTATGTGGGGGAGGGGGCACTGACGGTTCTGGCTCTGTGGTATGAGCACTGACAGTGCTGCCTGTGTGGAGGGAGCACTAACAGTGCTGGCTTTGTGGTGGGAGAACTGACAGTGCTGGCTGTGTGGGGGAGCACTGACAGTGTTGGTTCTGTGGTGGGAGCACTGACCGTGCTGGCTCTGTGGTGTGAACACTGACAGTGCTGGATATGTCGGGGAGCACTGACAGTGCTGGCTGTGTGAGTGGAGCACTGACAGTGCTGGCTGTGTGGGGAGAGCACTGACAGTGCTGGCTGTGTCGTGGGAGCACTTACAGTGCTGGCTGTGTGGTGGGAGCACAGACAGTGCTGGCTGTGTGGGGGAGCACTGACAGTGCTGGTTGTGTGGTGGGAGCACTGACAGTGCTGGATGTGTGGGGCGAGCAAGGAAAGTGCTGGCTGTGTGGTGGGAGCACTGACAGTGCAGGCTGTGGGGGGGGGGAGCACTGACAGTGCTGCCTGTGTGTGGGGCGCACTGACAGTGCTGGCTGTGTGGTGGGAGCACTGACAGTGCTGGCTGTGTGGTGGGTGCACTGACAGTGCTGGCTCTGTGGTGGGAGCACTAACAGTGCTGGCTGTGTGGTGGGAGCACTGACAGTGCTGGCTGTGTGGGGGGAGCACTTACAGTGCTGGCTGTGTGGGGGAGCACTGACAGTGCTGGCTATGTGGGGAGCACTGGCAGTGCTGGCAATGTGGTGGGAGCACTGACAGTGCTGTGTGTGTGGTGGTAGCACTGACAGTGCTGGCTGTGTTGTGGAAGCACTGACACTGCTGGCTGTGTGAGGGGAGCACTGACAATGCTGGCTGTGTGGTGGGAGCACTGACAGTGCTGGCTGTGTGGTGGGAGCACTGACAGTGCTGGCTGTGTTGTGGGAGCACTGACAGGGCTGGCTGTGTGGTGGGAGCACTGACAGTGCTGGCTGTGTGGGGGGAGCACTGACACTGCTGGCTGTGTGGTGGGAGCACTGACAGTGCTGACTGTGTGGGGGAGCACTGACAGTGCTGGCTGTGTGGTGGGAGAACTGACAGTGCTGGCTGTGTGGTGGGAGCACTGACAGTGCTGCCTGTGTGGAGAGAGCACTGACAGCGCTGGCTGTGTGGGGGGAGCACTGACAGTGCTGGCTGTGTGGGGGAGCACTGACAGTGCTGGCTGTGTGGGGGCACACTGACAGTGCTGGCTGTGTGGGGGAGCACTGACAGTGCTGGCTGTGTGGTGGTAGCACTGACACTGCTGGCTGTGTGCGGGGAGCACTGACAGTGCTGACTGTGTGGTGGGAGCACTGACAGTGCTGGCTGTGTGGGGGAGCACTGACAGTGCTGGCTGTGTGGGGGAGCACTGTCAGTGCTGGCTGTGTGGGGGGAGCACTACCAGTGCTGGCTGTGTGGGGGGAGCACTTACAGTGCTCGCTGTGTGGGGGAGCACTGACACTGCTGGCTGTGTGTTGGGAGCACTGACAGTGCTGGCTGTGTGGTGGGAGCACTGACAGTGCCGGCTGTGTGGGGGAGCACTCACAATGCTGGCTGTGTGGTGGGAGCACTGACAGTGCTTGCTGTGTCGGGGGAGCACTGACAGTGCTGGCTATGTGGGGGGTGGGGCACTGACAGTGCTGGCTGTGTGGGGGAGCACTGACAGTGCTGGCTGTGTGGGGGAGCACTGACAGTGCTGGCTGTGTGGTGGGAGAACTGACAGTGCCGGCTGTGTGGGGGAGCACTGACAGTGCTGGCTGTGTGGGGGAGCACTGACAGTGCTGGCTGTGTGGGAGGAGCACTGACAGTGCTGGCTGTGTGGGGGAGCACTGACAGTGCTGGCTGTGTGGTGGGAGCACTGACAGTGCTGGCTGTGTGGGGGGAGCACTGACAATGCTGGCTGTGTGGTGGGAGCACTGACAATGCTGGCTGTGTGGGGGGAGCACTGACAGTGCTGGCTGTGTGGGGAAGCACTGACAGTGCTGGCTGTGTGGGAGGAGCACTGACAATGCTGGCTGTGTGTTGGGAGCACTGACAGTGCTTGCTGTGTCGGGGGAGCACTGACAGTGCTGGCTATGTGGGGGGTGGGGCACTGACAGTGCTGGCTGTGTGGGGAAGCACTGACAGTGCTGGCTGTGTGGGGGAGCACTGACAGTGCTGGCTGTGTGGTGGGAGCACTGCCAGTGCCGGCTGTGTGGGGGAGCACTGACAGTGCTGGCTGTGTGGGAGGCGCACTGACAGTGCTGGCTGTGTGGGGGAGCACTGACAGTGCTGGCTGTGTGGTGGGAGCACTGACAGTGCTGGCTGTGTGGGGGGAGCACTGACAATGCTGGATGTGTGGTGGGAGCATTGACAATGCTGGCTGTGTGGGGGGAGCACTGACAGTGCTGGCTGTGTGGGGAAGCACTGACAGTGCTGGCTGTGTGGGAGGAGCACTGACAATGCTGGCTGTGTGTTGGGAGCACTGACAGTGCTTGCTGTGTCGGGGGAGCACTGACAGTGCTGGCTATGTGGGGGGTGGGGCACTGACAGTGCTGGCTGTGTGGGGAAGCACTGACAGTGCTGGCTGTGTGGGGGAGCACTGACAGTGCTGGCTGTGTGGTGGGAGCACTGACAGTGCCGGCTGTGTGGGGGAGCACTGACAGTGCTGGCTCTGTGGGGGAGCACTTACAGTGCTGGCTGTGTGGGAGGAGCACTGACAGTGCTGGCTGTATGGGGGAGCACTGACAGTGCTGGTTGTGTGGCGGGAGCACTGACAGTGGTGGCTGTGTGGTGGGAGCACTGACAGTGTTGGCTGTGTGGGGGGAGCACTTACAGTGCTGGCTGTGTGGCGAGCACTGACAGTGCTGGCTGTGTGGGGAAGCACTGACAGTGCTGGCTGTGTGTTGGGAGCAATGACAGTGCTGGCTGTGTGGTGGTAGCACTTACAGTGCTGGCTGTGTGGTGGGAGAACTGACAGTGCTGGCTGTGTGGGGGAGCACTGACAGTGCTGGCTGTGTGCAGTGACCACTGACACGGCTGGCTGTGTGGTGGGAGCACTGACAGTGCTGGCTGTGTGGGGGTGCACTGACAGTGCTGGCTGTGTGGGGGAGCACTGACAGTGCTGGCTGTGTGTGGGAGCCCTGACAGTGCTGGCTGTGTGGGGGTGCACTGACAGTGCTGGCTGTGTGGGGGAGCACTGACAGTGCTGGCTGTGTGGTGGGAGCACTGACAGTGCTGGCTGTGTGGAGGGAGCACTGACACGGCTGGCTGTGTGGTGGAAGCACTGACAGTGCTGGCTGTGTGAGGAGCACTGACAGTGCTAGCTGTGTGGTGGGAGCACTGACAGTGCTAGCTGATTGGGGGAGCACTGACAGTGCTGCCTGTGTGGAGGGAGCACTGACAGTGCTGGCTGTGTGGGGCGAGCACGGACAGTGCTGGCTGTGTGGTGGGAGCACTGACAGTGCTGGCTGTGTGGGGGAGCACGGACAGTGCTGCCTGTGTGGGGGGGGATCACTGACAGTGCTGGCTGTGTGTGGGGAGCAATGACAGTGCAGGCTGTGTGGGGGGAGCACTGCCAGTGCTGGCTGTGTGGGGGGAGCACTGACAGTGCTGGTTGTGTGGTGGGAGCACTGACAGTGCTGGCTGTGTGGTGGGAGAACTGACAGTCTTGGCTGTGAAGGGGGGAGCACTTACAGTGCTGGCTGTGTCGGGGGAGCACTGACAGTGCTGGCTATGTGGGGGCGCACTGACAGTGCTGGCTGTGTGGTTGGAGCACTGACTGTGCTGGCTGTGTGGTGGGAGCACTGACAGTGCTGGCTGTGTTGTGGGAGCACTGACAGTGCTGGCTGTGTGGGGGAGCACTGACAATGCTGGCTGTGTGGTGGGAGCACTGACAGTGCTGTCTGTGTGGTGGGAGCACTGCCAGTGCTGGCTGTGTAAGGGAGCACTGACAGTGCTGGCTGTGTGGTGGGAGCACTGACAGTGCTGGCTGTGCGGTGGGAGCACTGACAGTGCTGGCTCTGTGCTGGGAGTACTGACAGTGCTGGCTGTGCGGGGGGTGCACTGACAGTGCTGGCTGTGTTGGGGGAGCACTGACAGTGCTGGCTGTGTGGGGGAGCTCTGACAGTGCTGGCTGTGTGATGGGAGCACTGGCAGTGCTGGCTGTGTGGTGGGAGCACTGGCAGTGCTGGCTGTGTGGAGGAGCACTGACAGTGCTGGCTGTGTGGGGGAGCACTGACAGTGTTGGTTCTGTGGTGGGAGCACTGACTGTGCTGGCTCTGTGGTGTGAGCACTGACAGTGCTGGATATGTCGGGGAGCATTGACAGTGCTGGCTGTGTGATTGGAGCACTGACAGTGCTGGCTGTGTGGGGAGAGCACTGACAGTGCTGGCTGTGTGGGGGTGCACTGACAGTGCTGGCTGTGTGGGGGAGCACTGACAGTGCTGGCTGTGTGGTGGGAGCACTGACAGTGCTGGCTGTGTGGAGGGAGCACTGACACGGCTGGCTGTGTGGTGGAAGCACTGACAGTGCTGGCTGTGTGAGGAGCACTGACAGTGCTAGCTGTGTGGTGGGAGCACTGACAGTGCTAGCTGATTGGGGGAGCACTGACAGTGCTGCCTGTGTGGAGGGAGCACTGACAGTGCTGGCTGTGTGGGGCGAGCACGGACAGTGCTGGCTGTGTGGTGGGAGCACTGACAGTGCTGGCTGTGTGGGGGAGCACGGACAGTGCTGCCTGTGTGGGGGGGATCACTGACAGTGCTGGCTGTGTGTGGGGAGCAATGACAGTGCAGGCTGTGTGGGGGGAGCACTGCCAGTGCTGGCTGTGTGGGTGGAGCACTGACAGTGCTGGTTGTGTGGTGGGAGCACTGACAGTGCTGGCTGTGTGGTGGGAGAACTGACAGTCTTGGCTCTGTGGGGTGAGCACTTACAGTGCTGGCTGTGTCGGGGGAGCACTGACAGTGCTGGCTATGTGGGGGAGCACTGACAGTGCTGGCTGTGTGGTTGGAGCACTGACTGTGCTGGCTGTGTGGTGGGAGCACTGACAGTGCTGGCTGTGTTGTGGGAGCACTGACAGTGCTGGCTGTGTGGGGGAGCACTGACAATGCTGGCTGTGTGGTGGGAGCACTAACAGTGCTGTCTGTGTGATGGGAGCACTGACAGTGCTGGCTGTGTTGTGGGAGCACTGACAGTGCTGGCTGTGTGGGGGAGCACTGACAGTGCTGGCTGTGTAAGGGAGCACTGACAGTGCTGGCTGTGCGGTGGGAGCACTGACAGTGCTGGCTCTGTGCTGGGAGTACTGACAGTGCTGGCTGTGCGGGGGGTGCACTGACAGTGCTGGCTGTGTTGGGGGAGCACTGACAGTGCTGGCTGTGTGGGGGGAGCTCTGACAGTGCTGGCTGTGTGGTGGGAGCACTGGCAGTGCTGGCTGTGTGGGGAGCACTGACAGTGCTGGCTGTGTGGGGGAGCACTGACAGTGTTGGCTGTGTGGAGGAGCACTGACAGTGCTGGCTGTGTGGGGGAGCACTGACAGTGCTGGCTGCGTGGTGGGAGCACTGACAGTGCTGGCTGTGTGGAGGAGCACTGACAGTGCTGGCTGTGTGGGGGAGCACTGACAGTGCTGGCTGTGTGGTGGGAGCACTGACAGTGCTGGCTGTGTGGTGGGAGCACTGACAGTGCTGGCTGTATGGGGGAGCACTGACAGTGCTGGCTGTATCGGGGAGCACTGACAGTGCTGGCTATGTGGGGGAGGGGGCACTGACAGTTCTGGCTCTGTGGTATGAGCACTGACAGTACTGGCTTTGTGGTGGGAGAACTGACAGTGCTGGCTGTGTGGGGGAGCACTGACAGTGTTGGTTCTGTGGTGGGAGCACTGACCGTGCTGGCTCTGTGGTGTGAGCACTGACAGTGCTGGATATGTCGGGGAGCACTGACAGTGCTGGCTGTGTGAGTGGAGCACTGACAGTGCTGGCTGTGTGGGGAGAGCACTGACAGCGCTGGCTGTGTCGTGGGAGCACTTACAGTGCTGGCTGTGTGGTGGGAGCACAGACAGTGCTGGCTGTGTGGGGGTGCACTGACAGTGCTGGCTGTGTGGGGAGCACTGACAGTGCTGGTTGTGTTGTGGGAGCACTGACAGTGCTGGCTGTGTGGGGCGAGCACGGAAAGTGCTGGCTGTGTGGTGGGAGCACTGACAGTGCAGGCTGTGTGGGGGGAGCACTGACAGTGCTGTCTGTGTGTGGGGCGCACTGACAGTGCTGGCTGTGTGGTGGGAGCACTGACAATGCTGGCTGTGTGGTGGGTGCAGTGACAGTGCTGGCTCTGTTGTGGGAGCACTAACAGTGCTGGCTGTGTGGTGGGAGCACTGACAGTGCTGGCTGTGTGGGGGTGCACTTACAGTGCTGGCTGTGTGGGGGAGCACTGACAGTGCTGGCTGTGTGGGGGAGCACTGGCAGTGCTGGCTGTGTGGTGGAAGCACTGACAGTGCTGTGTGTGTGGTGGTAGCACTGACAGTGCTGGCTGTGTTGTGGGAGCACTGACAGTGCTGGCTGTGTGAGGGGAGCACTGACAATGCTGGCTGTGTGGTGGGAGCACTGACAGTGCTGGCTGTGTGGTGGGAGCACTGACAGTGCTGGTTGTGTTGTGGGAGCACTGACAGGGCTGGCTGTGTGGTGGGAGCACTGACAGTGCTGGCTGTGTGGGGGAGCACTGACACTGCTGGCTGTGTGGTGGGAGCACTGACAGTGCTGACTGTGTGGGGAGCACTGACAGTGCTGGCTGTGTGGTGGGAGAACTGACAGTGCTGGCTGTGTGGTGGGAGCACTGACAGTGCTGCCTGTGTGGAGGGAGCACTGACAGCGCTGGCTGTGTGGGGGGAGCACTGACAGTGCTGGCTGTGTGGGGGAGCACTGACAGTGCTGGCTGTGTGGGGGCACATTGACAGTGCTGGCTGTGTGGGGGGAGCACTGACAGTGCTGGCTGTGTGGTGGTAGCACTGACACTGCGGGCTGTGTGCGGGGAGCACTGACAGTGCTGACTGTGTGGGGGGAGCACTGTCAGTGCTGGCTGTGTGGGGGGAGCACTACCAGTGCTGGCTGTGTGGGGGGAGCACTTACAGTGCTCGCTGTGTGGGGGAGCACTGACACTGCTGGTTGTGTGGTGGGAGCACTGACAGTGCCGGCTGTGTGGGGGAGCACTGACAATGCTGGCTGTGTGGGAGGAGCACTGACAATGCTGGCTGTGTGGTGGGAGCACTGCCAGTGCTTGCTGTGTCGGGGGAGCACTGACAGTGCTGGCTATGTGGGGGGGGGGGGGCACTGACAGTGCTGGCTGTGTGGGGAGCACTGCCAGTGCTGGCTGTGTGGGGCAGCACTGACAGTGCTAGCTGTGTGGTGGGAGCACTGACAGTGCCGGCTGTGTGGGGGAGCACTGACAGTGCTGGCTGTGTGGGGGAGCACTGACAGTGCTGGCTGTGTGGGAGGAGCACTGACAGTGCTGGCTGTGTGGGGGAGCACTGACAGTGCTGGCTGTGTGGTGGGAGCACTGACAGTGCTGGCTGTGTGGGGGGAGCACTGACAATGCTGGCTGTGTGGTGGGAGCACTGACAATGCTGGCTGTGTGGGGGGAGCACTGACAGTGCTGGCTGTGGTGGGAGCACTGGCAGTGCTGGCTGTGTGGGGGAGCACTGACAGTGCTGGCTGTGTGGGAGTGCACTGACAGTGCTGGCTATGTGGCGGAGCACTGACAGTGCTGGCTGTGTGAGGGAGCACTGACAGTGCTGGCTGTGTGAGGGAGCACTGACTGTGCTGGCACTGTGGTGGGAGCACTGATAGTGCTGGCTGTGTGGGTGTCGCACTGACAGTGCTGGCTGTGTGGGGGGTGCACTGACAGTGCTGGCTGTGTGGGGGAGCACTGATAGTGCTGGCTGTGAGGGGGAGCACTGACAGTGCTGGCTGTGTGGTGGGAGCACTGACACGGTTAGCTGTGTGGTGGGAGCACTGACAGTGCTGGCTGTATGGGGGAGGACTGACAGTGCTGGCTGTGTGGGGGAGCACTGACAGTGCTGGCTCTGTGGTGGGAGCACTGACAGTGCTGATTGTGTGGGGGATCACTGGCAGTGCTGGCTGCGTGAGGGGAGCACTGACAGTGCTGGCTCTGTGGTGAGAGCACTGACAGTGCTGGCTGTGTGGGGGGAGCACTGACAGTGCTGGCTGTGTGGGGGAGCACTGACAGTGCTGGCTGTGTGGTGGGAGCACTGACAGTGCTGGCTGTGTGGTGTGAGCACGGACAGTACTGGATATGTGGGGGAGAAATGACAGTGCTGGCTGTGTGAGTGGAGCACTGACAGTGCTGGCTGTGTGGGGGGAGCACTGACACTGCTGGCAGTGTGGGGAGAGCACTGACAGTGCTGGCTGTGTGGTGGGAGCACTGACAGTGCAGGCTGTGTGGGAGGAGCACTGACAGTCTTGACTGTGTGGGGGAGCACTGAGAGTGCTGGCTGTGTGGTGGGAGCACTGACAGTGCTGGCTGTGTGGGGGTGCACTGACAGTGCTGGCTGTGTGGTGGAGCACTGACAGTGCTAGCTGATTGGGGGAGCACTGACAGTGCTGCCTGTGTGGAGGGAGCACTGACAGTGCTGGCTATGTGGGGCGAGCACGGACAGTGCTGGCTGTGTGGTGGGAGCACTGACAGTGCTGGCTGTGTGGGGGAGCACTGACAGTGCTGGCTGTGTGGGGGCAGCACGGACAATGCTGGCTGTGTGGGGGCAGCACGGACAGTGCTGGCTGTGAGGGGGGATCACTGACAGTGCTGGCTGTGTGTGGAGCGCACTGACAGTGCTGGCTGTGTGGTGGGAGCACTGGCAGTGCTGGCTGTGTGGTGGGAGCACTGACAGTGCTGGCTGTGTGGTGGGTGCACTGATAGTGCTGGATGTGTGGGGGAGCACTGACAGTGCTGGCTGTGTGGTGGGTGCACTGACAGTGCTGGCTGTGTGGGGGGAGCACTTACAGTGCTGGCTGTGTGGGGGAGAACTGACAGTGCTGGCTGTGTGGGGGAGCACTGGCAGTGCTGGCTGTGTGGTGGGAGCACTGACAGTGCTGGCTGTGTGGTGGTAGCACTGACGGTGCTGGCTGTGTTGTGGGAGCACTGACAGTGCTGGCTGCGTGAGGGGAGCTCTGACAATGCTGGCTGTGTGGTGGGAGCACTGACGGTGCTGGCTGTGTGGTGGGAGCACTGACAGGGCTGGCTGTGTGGAGGGAGCACTGACAATGCTGGCTGTGTGGGCGGAGCACTGACACTGCTGGCTGTGTGGTCGGAGCACTGACAGTGCTGGCTGTGTGGGGGAGCACTGACAGTGCTGTCTGTGTGGTGGGAGAAATGACAGTGCTGGCTGTGTGGTGGGAGCACTGACACGGTTGGCTGTGTGGTGGGAGCACTGACAGTGCTGGCTGTATGGGGGAGGACTGACAGTGCTGGCTGTGTGGGGGAGCACTGACAGTGCTGGCTCTGTGGTGGGAGCACTGACAGTGCTGATTGTGTGGGGGATCACTGGCAGTGCTGGCTGCGTGAGGGGAGCACTGACAGTGCTGGCTCTGTGGTGAGAGCACTGACAGTGCTGGCTGTGTGGGGGGAGCACTGACAGTGCTGGCTGTGTGGGGGAGCACTGACAGTGCTGGCTGTGTGGTGGGAGCACTGACAGTGCTGGCTGTGTGGTGTGAGCACGGACAGTACTGGATATGTGGGGGAGAAATGACAGTGCTGGCTGTGTGAGTGGAGCACTGACAGTGCTGGCTGTGTGGGGGGAGCACTGACACTGCTGGCAGTGTGGGGAGAGCACTGACAGTGCTGGCTGTGTGGTGGGAGCACTGACAGTGCAGGCTGTGTGGGAGGAGCACTGACAGTCTTGACTGTGTGGGGGAGCACTGAGAGTGCTGGCTGTGTGGTGGGAGCACTGACAGTGCTGGCTGTGTGGGGGTGCACTGACAGTGCTGGCTGTGTGGTGGAGCACTGACAGTGCTAGCTGATTGGGGGAGCACTGACAGTGCTGCCTGTGTGGAGGGAGCACTGACAGTGCTGGCTGTGTGGGGCGAGCACGGACAGTGCTGGCTGTGTGGTGGGAGCACTGACAGTGCTGGCTGTGTGGTGGAGCACTGACAGTGCTGGCTGTGTGGGGGCAGCACGGACAATGCTGGCTGTGTGGGGGCAGCACGGACAGTGCTGGCTGTGAGGGGGGATCACTGACAGTGCTGGCTGTGTGTGGAGCGCACTGACAGTGCTGGCTGTGTGGTGGGAGCACTGGCAGTGCTGGCTGTGTGGTGGGAGCACTGACAGTGCTGGCTGTGTGGTGGGTGCACTGATAGTGCTGGATGTGTGGGGGAGCACTGACAGTGCTGGCTGTGTGGTGGGTGCACTGACAGTGCTGGCTGTGTGGGGGGAGCACTTACAGTGCTGGCTGTGTGGGGGAGAACTGACAGTGCTGGCTGTGTGGGGGAGCACTGGCAGTGCTGGCTGTGTGGTGGGAGCACTGACAGTGCTGGCTGTGTGGTGGTAGCACTGACGGTGCTGGCTGTGTTGTGGGAGCACTGACAGTGCTGGCTGCGTGAGGGGAGCTCTGACAATGCTGGCTGTGTGGTGGGAGCACTGACGGTGCTGGCTGTGTGGTGGGAGCACTGACAGTGCTGGCTGTGTTGTGGGAGCACTGACAGGGCTGGCTGTGTGGAGGGAGCACTGACAGTGCTGGCTGTGTGGGCGGAGCACTGACACTGCTGGCTGTGTGGTCGGAGCACTGACAGTGCTGGCTGTGTGGGGGAGCACTGACAGTGCTGTCTGTGTGGTGGGAGAAATGACAGTGCTGGCTGTGTGGTGGGAGCACTGACAGTGCTGCCTGTGTGGATTGAGCACTGACAGTGCTGGCTGTGTGGTGGGAGCACTGACAGTGCTGGCTGTGTGGGGAGCACTGACAGTGCTGGCTGTGTGGGGAGAGCACTGGCAGTGTTGGCTGTGTGTGGGGAGCACTGACAGTGCTGGCTGTGTGGGGGAGCACTGACAGTGCTGGCTGTGTGGGGGGAGACTGACAGTGCTGGCTGTGTGTTGGGAGCACTGACAGTGCTGGCTGTGTGGGGGGGAGCACTGACAGTGCTGGCTGTGATGGAGGAGCACTGACAATGCTGGCTGTGTGGTGGATGCACTGACAGTGCTGACTGTGTGGGGGAGCACTGACAGTGCTAGCTGTGTGGTGGGTGCACTGACAGTGCTGGCTGTGTGAGGGAGAACTGACAGTGCTGGCTGTGTGGGGGAGCACTGGCAGTGCTGGCTGTGTGGTGGGAGCACTGACAGTGCTGGCTGTGTGGTGGTAGCACTGACAGTGCTGGCTGTGTTGTGGGAGCACTGACTGTGCTGGCTGCGTGAGGGGAGCACTGACAATGCTGGCTGTGTGGTGGGAGCACTGACAGTGCTGGCTGTGTGGTGGGAGCACTGATAGTGCTGGCTGTGTTGTGGGAGCACTGACAGGGCTGGCTGTGTGGTGGGAGCACTGACAGTGCTGGCTGTGTAGGGGGAGCACTGACACTGCTGGCTGTTTGGTCGGAGCACTGACAGTGCTGGCTGTGTGGGGGGGCACTGACAGTGCTGGCTGTGTAGTGGGAGCACTGACAGTGCTGCCTGTGTGGAGGGAGCACTGACAGTGCTGGCTGTGTGGTGGGAGCAGTGACAGTGCTGGCTGTGTGGGGGAGCACTGACAGTGCTGGCTGTATCGGGAGAGCACTGACAGTGCTGGCTGTGTGTGGGGAGCACTGACAGTGCTGGCTGTGTGGGGGAGCACTGACAGTGCTGGCTGTGTGGGGGGAGCACTGACAGTGCTGGCTGTGTGGGGGGGAGCACAGACAGTGCTGGCTGCGTGGGAGGAGCACTGACAATGCTGGCTTGTGGTGGGAACACTGAAAGTGCTGGCTGTTTGGGGGGAGCACTGACAGTGCTGGCTCTGTGGTGGAGCACTGACAGTGCTGGCTGTGTGGGTGAGCACTGACATTGCTGGCTGTGTGGTGAAAGCACTGACAGTGCTGGCTGTGTTGGGGAGCACTGACAGTGCTGGCTGTGTGGTGGGAGCACTGACAGTGTTGGCTGTGGGGGGAGCACTGACGGCGTAGTCTCTGTGGTGGGAGCACTGACAGTGCTGGCTGTGTGAGGGAGCACTGACAGTGCTGGCTGTGTGGGGGGAGCACTGGCCTTGCTGGCTGTGTGGTGGGAGCACTGACAGTGCTGGCTGTGTGAGGGAGCACTGACAGTGCGGGCTGTGTGGGGGGAGCACTGACCTTGCTGGCTGTGTGGTGGGACCACTGACCTTGCTGGCTGTGTGGGGGAGCACTGACAGTGCTGGCTGTGTCGGGGAGCACTGACAGTGCTGGCTGTGTGGTGGGACCACTGACAGTGCTGGCAGTGTGGGGGGAGCACTGACAGTGCTGGCTGTGTGGTGGGAGCACTGACAGTGCTAGCTGTATGGATTGGCACTGACAGTGCTGGCTGTGTGGGGGAGCACTGACAGTGCTGACTGTGTCGTGGAGCACTGACAGTGCTGGCTGTGTGGTGGGAGCACTGACTGTGCTGGCTGTGTGGTGGGAGCACTGACAGTGCTGGCTGTGTGGGGGAGCACTGGCAGTGCTGGCTGTGTGGGGAGCACTGACAGTGCTGGCTGTGTGGGGAGAGCACTGACAGTGCTGCTATGTGGGGGAGCACTGACAGTGCTGGCTGTGTGGGCGGAGCACTGACGGTGCTGGCTGTGTGTTGGGAGCACTGACAGTGCTGGCTGTGCGGGGGGTGCACTGACAGTGCTGGCTGTGTGGGGGAGCACTGACAGTGCTGGCTGTGTGGGGGGAGCACTGACAGTGCTGGCTGTGTGGTGGGAGCACTGGCAGTGCTGGCTGTGTGGGGGAGCACAGACAGTGCTGGCTGTGTGCTGGGACCACTGACAGTGCTGGCTGTGTGGTGGGAGCACTGACCGTGCTGGCTGTGTGGTGGGAGCACTGACAGTGCTGGCTGAATGGGGGAGCACTGACAGTGCTGGCTGAGTCGGGGGAGCACTGACAGTGCTGGCTATGTGTGGGGTGGGGGTACTGACAGTGCTGGCTCTGTGGTATGAGCACTGACAGTGCTGGCTGTGTGGTGGTAGCACTGACACTGCTGGCTGTGTGCAGTGAGCACTGACAGTGCTGACTGGATGGTGGGAGCACTGACATTGCTGGCTGTGTGGGGGAGCACTGATAGTTCTGGCTGTGTGGGGGAGCACTGACAGTGCTGGCTGTGTGGGGGAGCACTACCAGTGCTGGCTGTGTGGGGGGAGCACTTACAGTGCTCGCTGTGTGGTGGAGCACTGACACTGCTGGCTGTGTGTTGGGAGCACTGACAGTGCTGGCTGTGTGGTGGGAGCACTGACAGTGCCGGCTGCGTGGGGGAGCATGACAGTGCTGGCTGTGTGGGAGGAGCACTGACAATGCTGGCTGTGTGGTGGGAGCACTGACAGTGCTTGCTGTGTCGGGGGAGCACTGACAGTGCTGGCTATGTGGGTGGGGGGGGGGGCACTGACAGTGCTGGCTGTGTGGGGTAGCACTGAAAGTGCTGGCTGTGTGGGGGAGCACTGACAGTGCTGGCTGTGTGGTGGGAGCACTGACAGTCCGAGCTGTGTGGGGGAGCACTGACAGTGCTGGCTGTGTGGGGGAGCACTGACAGTGCTGGCTGTGTGGGAGGAGCACTGACAATGCTAGCTGTGTGGTGGGAGCACTGACAGTGCTGGCTGTGTGAGGGGAGCACTGACAATGCTGGCTGTGTGGTGGGAGCACTGACAATGCTGGCTGTGTGGGGGAGCACTGACAGTGCTTGCTGTGTCGGGGGAGCACTGACAGTGCTGGCTATGTGGGGGGGGGGCACTGACAGTGCTGGCTGTGTGGTGTGAGCACTGACAGTGCTGGCTGTGGTGGGAGCACTGGCAGGGCTGGCTGTGTGGGGAGCACTGACAGTGCTGGCGGTGTGTGGGAGCACTGACAGTGCTGGCTGTGTGAGGGAGCACTGACTTTGCTGGCTGTGTGGTGGGAGCACTGATAGTGCTGGCTGTGTGGGGGAAGCACTAACAGTGCTGGCTGTGAGGGGGTGCACTGACAGTGCTGGCTGTGTGGTGGGAGCACTGACACGGTTGGCTGTGTGGTGGGAGCACTGACAGTGCTGGCTGTGTGAGGGGAGCACTGACAGTGCTGGCTGTGTGGGGGAGGACTGACAGTGCTGGCTGTGTGGGGGAGCACTGGCAGTGCTGGCTCTGTGGTGGGAGCACTGACAGTGCTGGCTGCGTGAGGGGAGCACTGACAATGCTGGCTGTGTCGTGGGAGCACTGACAGTGCTGGCTGTGTGGTGGGAGCACTGGCAGTGCTGGCTGTGTTGTGGGAGCACTGACAGGGCTGGCTGTGTGGTGGGAGCACTGACAGTGCTGGCTGTGTGGGGGTTGCACTGACACTGCTGGCTGTGTGGTCGGAGCACTGACAGTGCTGGCTGTGTGGGGGAGCACTGACAGTGCTGGCTGTGTGGTGGGAGAAATGACAGTGCTGGCTGTGTGGGGGAGCACTGACAGTGCTGGCTGTGTGGGAAGAACACTGACAGTGCTGGCTGTGTGTGGGGAGCACTGACAGTGCTGGCTGTGTGGGGAGCACTGACAGTGCTGGCTGTGTGGGGGGAGCACTGACACTGCTGGCTGTGTGGTCGGAGCACTGACAGTGCTGGCTGTGTGGGGGAGCACTGACAGTGCTGGCTGTGTGGTGGGAGAAATGACAGTGCTGGCTGTGTGGGGGAGCACTGACAGTGCTGGCTGTGTGGGGAGAGCACTGACAGTGCTGACTGTGTGTGGGGAGCACTGACAGTGCTGCCTGTGTGGGGGAGAACTGACAGTGCTGGCTGTGTGGGTGGAGCACTGACAGTGCTGGCTGTGGGTTGGGAGCACTGACAGTGCTGGCTGTGTGGCGGGGGGGGGAGCACTGAAAGTGCTGGCTGTGTGGGAGGAGCACTGGCAATGCTGGCTGTGTGGTGGGAACACTGACAGTGCTGGCTGTTTGGGGGAGCACTGACAGTGCTGGCTCTGTGGTGGAGCACTGACAGTGCAGGCTGTGTGGGGGAGCACTGACAGTGCTGGCTGTGTGGTGGAAGCACTGACAGTGCTGGCTGTGTGGGTGAGCACTGACAGTGCTGGCTGTGTGGTGGGAGCACTGACAGTGTTGGCTGTGGGGGAGCACTGACGGTACAGTCTCTGTGGTGGGAGCACTGACAGTGCTGGTTGTGTGAGGGAGCACTGACAGTGCTGGCTGTGTGGGGGGAGCACTGACCTTGCTGTCTGTGTGGTGGGAGCACTGACAGTGCTGGCTGTGTGGTGGGAGAAATGACAGTGCTGGCTGTGTGGGGGAGCACTGACAGTGCTGGCTGTGTGGGGAGAGCACTGACAGTGCTGACTGTGTGTGGGGAGCACTGACAGTGCTGCCTGTGTGGGGGAGAACTGACAGTGCTGGCTGTGTGGGTGGAGCACTGACAGTGCTGGCTGTGGGTTGGGAGCACTGACAGTGCTGGCTGTGTGGGGGGGGGGAGCACTGAAAGTGCTGGCTGTGTGGGAGGAGCACTGACAATGCTGGCTGTGTGGTGGGAACACTGACAGTGCTGGCTGTTTGGGGGAGCACTGACAGTGCTGGCTCTGTGGTGGAGCACTGACAGTGCAGGCTGTGTGGGGGAGCACTGACAGTGCTGGCTGTGTGGTGGAAGCACTAACAGTGCTGGCTGTGTGGGTGAGCACTGACAGTGCTGGCTGTGTGGTGGGAGCACTGACAGTGTTGGCTGTGGGGGAGCACTGACGGTACAGTCTCTGTGGTGGGAGCACTGACAGTGCTGGTTGTGTGAGGGAGCACTGGCAGTGCTGGCTGTGTGGGGGGAGCACTGACCTTGCTGTCTGTGTGGTGGGAGCACTGACAGTGCTGGCTGTGTGAGGGAGCACTGACAGTGCTGGCTGTGTGGGGGGAGCACTGACCTTGCTGGCTGTGTGGTGGGACCACTGACAGTGCTGGCTGTGTGGGGGAGCACTGACAGTGCTGGCTGTGTCGGGGAGCACTGAAAGTGCTGGCTGTGTGGTGGGACCACTGACAGTGCGGGCTATGTAGGGGGAGCACTGACAGTGCTGGCTGTGTGGTGGGAGCACTGACAGTGCTAGCTGTATGGGTTGGCACTGACAGTGCTGGCTGTGTGGGGAGCACTGACATTGCTGACTGTGTGGTGGAGCACTGACAGTGCTGGCTGTGTGGTGGGAGCACTGACTGTGCTGGCTGTGTGGTGGGAGCACTGACAGTGCTGGCTGTGTGGGGGAGCACTGACAGTGCTGGCTGTGTCAGGAGACCACTGACAGTGCTGCTATGTGGGGGAGCACTGACAGTGCTGGCTGTGTGGGGGGAGCACTGACCTTGCTGGCTGTGTGGTGGGAGCACTGACAGTGCTGGCTGTGTGAGGGAGCACTGACAGTGCTGGCTGTGTGGGGGGAGCACTGACCTTGCTGGCTGTGTGGGAGGAGCACTGACAATGCTAGCTGTGTGGTGGGAGCACTGACAGTGC
The DNA here is from genome assembly GCF_047496885.1 of Scyliorhinus torazame. Lineage (NCBI taxonomy): Eukaryota > Metazoa > Chordata > Chondrichthyes > Carcharhiniformes > Scyliorhinidae > Scyliorhinus > Scyliorhinus torazame. Next base: position 15,931,662 of record NC_092711.1, read on the forward strand.
TTGCTGTGTCGGGGGAGCACTGACAGTGCTGGCTCTGTGTGGGGGGGGGGGGGGCACTGACAGTGCTGGCTGTGTTGTGTGAGCACTGACAGTGCTGGCTGTGTGGGGGAGCACTGACAGTGCTGGCTGTGTGGTGGGAGCACTGACAGTGCTGGCTGTGTGGGGGGAGCACTGACAATGCTGGCTGTGTGGTGGGAGCACTGACAATGCTGGCTGTGTGGGGGGAGCACTGACAGTGCTTGCTGTGTCGGGGAGCACTGACAGTGCTGGCTATGGGGGGGGGGCACTGACAGTGCTGGCTGTGTGGTGTGAGCACTGACAGTGCTGGCTGTGGTGGGAGCACTGGCAGGGCTGGCTGTGTGGGGGTGCACTGACAGTGCTGGCTGTGTGGGGGTGCACTGACAGTGCTGGCTGTGTGGCGGAGCACTGACAGTGCTGGCTGTGTGAGGGAGCACTGACTGTGCTGGCTGTGTGGTGGGAGCACTGAAAATGCTGGCTGTGTGGGGGGAGCACTGACAGTGCTGGCTGTGTGGGGGGTGCACTGACAGTGCTGGCTGTGTGGGGGGAGCACTGATAGTGCTGGCTGTGAGGGGGTGCACTGACAGTGCTGGCTGTGTGGTGGGAGCACTGACACGGTTGGCTGTGTGGTGGGAGCACTGACAGTGCTGGCTGTGTGGTGGAAGCACTGACAGTGCTGGCTGTGTGGGTGAGCACTGACTTTGCTGGCTGTGTGGTGGGAGCACTGACAGTGTTGGCTGTGGGGGAGCACTGGCGGTACAGTCTCTGTGGTGGGAGCACTGACAGTGCTGGTTGTGTGAGGGAGCACTGACAGTGCTGGCTGTGTGGGGGGAGCACTGACCTTGCTGTCTGTGTGGTGGGAGCACTGACAGTGCTGGCTGTGTGGTGGGAGAAATGACAGTGCTGGCTGTGTGGGGGAGCACTGACAGTGCTGGCTGTGTGGGGAGAGCACTGACAGTGCTGACTGTGTGTGGGGAGCACTGACAGTGCTGCCTGTGTGGGGGAGAACTGACAGTGCTGGCTGTGTGGGTGGAGCACTGACAGTGCTGGCTGTGGGTTGGGAGCACTGACAGTGCTGGCTGTGTGGGGGGGGGGAGCACTGAAAGTGCTGGCTGTGTGGGAGGAGCACTGACAATGCTGGCTGTGTGGTGGGAACACTGACAGTGCTGGCTGTTTGGGGGAGCACTGACAGTGCTGGCTCTGTGGTGGAGCACTGACAGTGCAGGCTGTGTGGGGGAGCACTGACAGTGCTGGCTGTGTGGTGGAAGCACTAACAGTGCTGGCTGTGTGGGTGAGCACTGACAGTGCTGGCTGTGTGGTGGGAGCACTGACAGTGTTGGCTGTGGGGGAGCACTGACGGTACAGTCTCTGTGGTGGGAGCACTGACAGTGCTGGTTGTGTGAGGGAGCACTGGCAGTGCTGGCTGTGTGGGGGGAGCACTGACCTTGCTGTCTGTGTGGTGGGAGCACTGACAGTGCTGGCTGTGTGAGGGAGCACTGACAGTGCTGGCTGTGTGGGGGGAGCACTGACCTTGCTGGCTGTGTGGTGGGACCACTGACAGTGCTGGCTGTGTGGGGGAGCACTGACAGTGCTGGCTGTGTCGGGGAGCACTGAAAGTGCTGGCTGTGTGGTGGGACCACTGACAGTGCGGGCTATGTAGGGGGAGCACTGACAGTGCTGGCTGTGTGGTGGGAGCACTGACAGTGCTAGCTGTATGGGTTGGCACTGACAGTGCTGGCTGTGTGGGGAGCACTGACATTGCTGACTGTGTGGTGGAGCACTGACAGTGCTGGCTGTGTGGTGGGAGCACTGACTGTGCTGGCTGTGTGGTGGGAGCACTGACAGTGCTGGCTGTGTGGGGGAGCACTGACAGTGCTGGCTGTGTCAGGAGACCACTGACAGTGCTGCTATGTGGGGGAGCACTGACAGTGCTGGCTGTGTGGGGGGAGCACTGACCTTGCTGGCTGTGTGGTGGGAGCACTGACAGTGCTGGCTGTGTGAGGGAGCACTGACAGTGCTGGCTGTGTGGGGGGAGCACTGACCTTGCTGGCTGTGTGGGAGGAGCACTGACAATGCTAGCTGTGTGGTGGGAGCACTGACAGTGCTTGCTGTGTCGGGGGAGCACTGACAGTGCTGGCTCTGTGTGGGGGGGGGGGGGCACTGACAGTGCTGGCTGTGTTGTGTGAGCACTGACAGTGCTGGCTGTGTGGGGGAGCACTGACAGTGCTGGCTGTGTGGTGGGAGCACTGACAGTGCTGGCTGTGTGGGGGGAGCACTGACAATGCTGGCTGTGTGGTGGGAGCACTGACAATGCTGGCTGTGTGGGGGGAGCACTGACAGTGCTTGCTGTGTCGGGGAGCACTGACAGTGCTGGCTATGGGGGGGGGGCACTGACAGTGCTGGCTGTGTGGTGTGAGCACTGACAGTGCTGGCTGTGGTGGGAGCACTGGCAGGGCTGGCTGTGTGGGGGTGCACTGACAGTGCTGGCTGTGTGGGGGTGCACTGACAGTGCTGGCTGTGTGGCGGAGCACTGACAGTGCTGGCTGTGTGAGGGAGCACTGACTGTGCTGGCTGTGTGGTGGGAGCACTGAAAATGCTGGCTGTGTGGGGGGAGCACTGACAGTGCTGGCTGTGTGGGGGGTGCACTGACAGTGCTGGCTGTGTGGGGGAGCACTGATAGTGCTGGCTGTGAGGGGGTGCACTGACAGTGCTGGCTGTGTGGTGGGAGCACTGACACGGTTGGCTGTGTGGTGGGAGCACTGACAGTGCTGGCTGTGTGGTGGAAGCACTGACAGTGCTGGCTGTGTGGGTGAGCACTGACTTTGCTGGCTGTGTGGTGGGAGCACTGACAGTGTTGGCTGTGGGGGAGCACTGGCGGTACAGTCTCTGTGGTGGGAGCACTGACAGTGCTGGCTGCGTGAGGGGAGCACTGACAATGCTGGCTGTGTCGTGGGAGCACTGACAGTGCTGGCTGTGTGGTGGGAGCACTGGCAGTGCTGGCTGTGTTGTGGGAGCACTGACAGGGCTGGCTGTGTGGTGGGAGCACTGACAGTGCTGGCTGTGTGGGGGTTGACCTGACACTGCTGGCTGTGTGGTCGGAGCACTGACAGTGCTGGCTGTGTGGGGGAGCACTGACAGTGCTGGCTGTGTGGTGGGAGAAATGACAGTGCTGGCTGTGTGGGGGAGCACTGACAGTGCTGGCTGTGTGGGAAGAACACTGACAGTGGTGGCTGTGTGTGGGGAGCACTGACAGTGCTGGCTGTGTGGGGAGCACTGACAGTGCTGGCTGTGTGGGGGGAGCACTGACACTGCTGGCTGTGTGGTCGGAGCACTGACAGTGCTGGCTGTGTGGGGGAGCACTGACAGTGCTGGCTGTGTGGTGGGAGAAATGACAGTGCTGGCTGTGTGGGGGAGCACTGACAGTGCTGGCTGTGTGGGGAGAGCACTGACAGTGCTGACTGTGTGTGGGGAGCACTGACAGTGCTGCCTGTGTGGGGGAGAACTGACAGTGCTGGCTGTGTGGGTGGAGCACTGACAGTGCTGGCTGTGGGTTGGGAGCACTGACAGTGCTGGCTGTGTGGGGGGGGGGGGGAGCACTGAAAGTGCTGGCTGTGTGGGAGGAGCACTGGCAATGCTGGCTGTGTGGTGGGAACACTGACAGTGCTGGCTGTTTGGGGGAGCACTGACAGTGCTGGCTCTGTGGTGGAGCACTGACAGTGCAGGCTGTGTGGGGGAGCACTGACAGTGCTGGCTGTGTGGTGGAAGCACTGACAGTGCTGGCTGTGTGGGTGAGCACTGACAGTGCTGGCTGTGTGGTGGGAGCACTGACAGTGTTGGCTGTGGGGGAGCACTGACGGTACAGTCTCTGTGGTGGGAGCACTGACAGTGCTGGTTGTGTGAGGGAGCACTGACAGTGCTGGCTGTGTGGGGGGAGCACTGACCTTGCTGTCTGTGTGGTGGGAGCACTGACAGTGCTGGCTGTGTGGTGGGAGAAATGACAGTGCTGGCTGTGTGGGGGAGCACTGACAGTGCTGGCTGTGTGGGGAGAGCACTGACAGTGCTGACTGTGTGTGGGGAGCACTGACAGTGCTGCCTGTGTGGGGGAGAACTGACAGTGCTGGCTGTGTGGGTGGAGCACTGACAGTGCTGGCTGTGGGTTGGGAGCACTGACAGTGCTGGCTGTGTGGGGGGGGGGGGAGCACTGAAAGTGCTGGCTGTGTGGGAGGAGCACTGACAATGCTGGCTGTGTGGTGGGAACACTGACAGTGCTGGCTGTTTGGGGGAGCACTGACAGTGCTGGCTCTGTGGTGGAGCACTGACAGTGCAGGCTGTGTGGGGGAGCACTGACAGTGCTGGCTGTGTGGTGGAAGCACTAACAGTGCTGGCTGTGTGGGTGAGCACTGACAGTGCTGGCTGTGTGGTGGGAGCACTGACAGTGTTGGCTGTGGGGGAGCACTGACGGTACAGTCTCTGTGGTGGGAGCACTGACAGTGCTGGTTGTGTGAGGGAGCACTGACAGTGCTGGCTGTGTGGGGGGAGCACTGACCTTGCTGTCTGTGTGGTGGGAGCACTGACAGTGCTGGCTGTGTGAGGGAGCACTGACAGTGCTGGCTGTGTGGGGGGAGCACTGACCTTGCTGGCTGTGTGGTGGGACCACTGACAGTGCTGGCTGTGTGGGGGAGCACTGACAGTGCTGGCTGTGTCGGGGAGCACTGAAAGTGCTGGCTGTGTGGTGGGACCACTGACAGTGCGGGCTATGTAGGGGGAGCACTGACAGTGCTGGCTGTGTGGTGGGAGCACTGACAGTGCTAGCTGTATGGGTTGGCACTGACAGTGCTGGCTGTGTGGGGAGCACTGACAGTGCTGACTGTGTGGTGGAGCACTGACAGTGCTGGCTGTGTGGTGGGAGCACTGACTGTGCTGGCTGTGTGGTGGGAGCACTGACAGTGCTGGCTGTGTGGGGGAGCACTGACAGTGCTGGCTGTGTCAGGAGACCACTGACAGTGCTGCTATGTGGGGGAGCACTGACAGTGCTGGCTGTGTGGGGGGAGCACTGACCTTGCTGGCTGTGTGGTGGGAGCAATGACAGTGCTGGCTGTGTGAGGGAGCACTGACAGTGCTGGCTGTGTGGGGGGAGCACTGACCTTGCTGGCTGTGTGGGAGGAGCACTGACAATGCTAGCTGTGTGGTGGGAGCACTGACAGTGCTTGCTGTGTCGGGGGAGCACTGACAGTGCTGGCTCTGTGTGGGGGGGGGGGGGGGCACTGACAGTGCTGGCTGTGTTGTGTGAGCACTGACAGTGCTGGCTGTGTGGGGGAGCACTGACAGTGCTGGCTGTGTGGTGGGAGCACTGACAGTGCTGGCTGTGTGGGGGGAGCACTGACAATGCTGGCTGTGTGGTGGGAGCACTGACAATGCTGGCTGTGTGGGGGGAGCACTGACAGTGCTTGCTGTGTCGGGGAGCACTGACAGTGCTGGCTATGGGGGGGGGCACTGACAGTGCTGGCTGTGTGGTGTGAGCACTGACAGTGCTGGCTGTGGTGGGAGCACTGGCAGGGCTGGCTGTGTGGGGGTGCACTGACAGTGCTGGCTGTGTGGGGGTGCACTGACAGTGCTGGCTGTGTGGCGGAGCACTGACAGTGCTGGCTGTGTGAGGGAGCACTGACTGTGCTGGCTGTGTGGTGGGAGCACTGAAAATGCTGGCTGTGTGGGGGGAGCACTGACAGTGCTGGCTGTGTTGGGGGTGCACTGACAGTGCTGGCTGTGTGGGGGGAGCACTGATAGTGCTGGCTGTGAGGGGGTGCACTGACAGTGCTGGCTGTGTGGTGGGAGCACTGACACGGTTGGCTGTGTGGTGGGAGCACTGACAGTGCTGGCTGTGTGAGGGGAGTACTTACAGTGCTGGCTGTGTGGGGGAGGACTGACAGTGCTGGCTGTGTGGGGGAGCACTGACAGTGCTCTCTCTGTGGTGGGAGCACTGACAGTGCTGGCTGTGTGGGGGAGCACTGGCAGTGCTGGCTGCGTGAGGGGAGCACTGACAGTGCTGGCTCTGTGGTGATAGCACTGACAGTGCTGGCTGTGTGGGGGGAGCACTGACAGTGCTGGCTGTGTGGGGGAGCACTGACAGTGCTGGCTGTGTGGTGGGAGCACTGACAGTGCTGGCTGTGTGGTGTGAGCACTGACAGTGCTGGATATGTGGGGGAGAAATGACAGTGCTGGCTGTGTGAGTGGAGCACTGACAGTGCTGGCTGTGTGGGGGGAGCACTGACGCTGCTGGCAGTGTGGGGAGAGCACTGACAGTGCTGGCTGTGTGGTGGGAGCAATGACAGTGCAGGCTGTGTGGGAGGAGCACTGACAGTCTTGGCTGTGTGGGGGGAGCACTGATAGTGCTGGCTGTGTGGTGGGAGCACTGACATTGCTGGCAGTGTGGGGGTGCACTGACAGTGCTGGCTGTGTGGGGGAGCACTGACAGTGCTAGCTGATTGGGGGGAGCACTGACAGTGCTGCCTGTGTGGAGGGAGCACTGACAGTGCTGGCTGTTTGGGGGAGCACGGGCAGTGCTGGCTGTGTGGTGGGAGCACTGACAGTGCTGGCTGTGTGGGGGCAGCACGGACAGTGCTGGCTGTGTGGGGGAGCACTGACAGTGCTGGCTGTGTGGGGGCAGCACGGACAGTGCTGGCTGTGTGGGGGGATCACTGACAGTGCTGGCTGTGTGTGGAGCGCACTGACAGTGCTGGCTGTGTGGTGGGAGCACTGACAGTGCTGGCTGTGTGGTGGGAGCACTGACAGTGCTGGCTGTGTGGTGGGTGCACTGACAGTGCTGGCTGTGTGGGGGAGCACTGACAGTGCTGGCTGTGTGGTGGGTGCACTGACAGTGCTGGCTGTGTGGGGGGAGCACTTACAGTGCTGGCTGTGTGGGGGAGAACTGACAGTGCTGGCTGTGTGGGGGAGCACTGGCAGTGCTGGCTGTGTGGAGGGAGCACTGTCAGTGCTGGCTGTGTGGTGGGAGCACTGACAGTGCTGGCTGTGTGGTGTGAGCACTGACAGTGCTGGATATGTGGGGGAGAAATGACAGTGCTGGCTGTGTGAGTGGAGCACTGACAGTGCTGGCTGTGTGGGGGAGCACTGACACTGCTGGCAGTGTGGGGAGAGCACTGACAGTGCTGGCTGTGTGGTGGGAGCAATGACAGTGCAGGCTGTGTGGGAGGAGCACTGACAGTCTTGGCTGTGTGGGGGAGCACTGACAGTGCTGGCTGTGTGGTGGGAGCACTGACAGTGCTGGCAGTGTGGGGGTGCACTGACAGTGCTGGCTGTGTGGGGCAGCACTGACAGTGCTAGCTGATTGGGGGGAGCACTGACAGTGCTGCCTGTGTGGAGGGAGCACTGACAGTGCTGGCTGTGTGGGGCGAGCACGGACAGTGCTGGCTGTGTGGTGGGAGCACTGACAGTGCTGGCTGTGTGGGGGCAGCACGGACAGTGCTGGCTGTGTGGGGGAGCACTGACATTTGCTGGCTGTGTGGGGGAGCACTGACAGTGCTGGCTGTGTGGGGGTGCACTGACAGTGCTGGCTGTGTGGCGGAGCACTGTCAGTGCTGGCTGTGTGGGGGGAGCACTGATAGTGCTGGCTGTGAGGGGGTGCACTGACAGTGCTGGCTGTGTGGTGGGAGCACTGACACGGTTGGCTGTGTGGTGGGAGCACTGACAGTGCTGGCTGTGTGAGGGGAGCACTGACAGTGCTGGCTGTCTGGGGGAGGACTGACAGTGCTGGCTGTGTGGGGGAGCACTGACAGTGCTGGCTGCGTGGGGGAGCACTGGCAGTGCTGACTGCGTGAGGGGAGCACTGACAGTGCTGGCTCTGTGGTGAGAGCACTGACAGTGCTGGCTGTGTGGGGGGAGCACTGACAGTGCTGGCTGTGTGGGGGAGCACTGACAGTGCTGGCTGTGTGGTGGGAGCACTGACAGTGCTGGCTGTGTGGTGTGAGCACTGACTGTGCTGGATATGTGGGGGAGAAATGACAGTGCTGGCTGTGTGAGTGGAGCACTGACAGTGCTGGCTGTGTGGGGGGAGCACTGACGCTGCTGGCAATGTGGGGAGAGCACTGACAGTGCTGGCTGTGTGGTGGGAGCAATGACAGTGCAGGCTGTGTGGGAGGAGCACTGACAGTCTTGGCTGTGTGGGGGGAGCACTGACAGTGCTGGCTGTGTGGTGGGAGCACTGACAGTGCTGGCAGTGTGGGGGTGCACTGACAGTGCTGGCTGTGTGGGGGAGCACTGACAGTGCTAGCTGATTGGGGGGAGCACTGACAGTGCTGCCTCTGTGGAGGAGCACTGACAGTGCTGGCTGTGTGGGGCGAGTACGGACAGTGCTGGCTGTGTGGTGGGAGCACTGACAGTGCTGGCTGTGTGGGGGCAGCATGGACAGTGCTGGCTGTGTGGGGGAGCACTGACAGTGCTGGCTGTGTGGGGGCAGCACTGACAGTGCTAGCTGTGTGGGGGGATCACTGACAGTGCTGGCTGTGTGTGGAGCGCACTGACTGTGCTGGCTGTGTGGTGGGAGCACTGCCAGTGCTGGCTGTGTGGTGGGAGCACTGACAGTGCTGGCTGTGTGGTGGGTGCACGGACAGTGCTGGCTCTGTGGGGGAGCACTGACAGTGCTGGCTGTGTGGTGGGTGCACTGACAGTGCTGGCTGTGTGGGGGGAGCACTTACAGTGCTGGCTGTGTGGGGGAGAACTGACAGTGCTGGCTGTGTGGGGGAGCACTAGCAGTGCTGGCTGTGTGGTGGGAGCACTGACAGTGCTGGCTGTGTGGTGGGAGCACTGACAGTGCTGGCTGTGTGGTGTGAGCACTGACAGTGCTGGATATGTGGGGGAGAAATGACAGTGCTGGATGTGTGAGTGGAGCACTGACAGTGCTGGCTGTGTGGGGGGAGCACTGACACTCCTGGCAGTGTGGGGAGAGCACTGACAGTGCTGGCTGTGTGGTGGGAGCACTGACAGTGCTGGCTGTGTGGTGGGAGCACTGACAGTGCTGGCAGTGTGGGGGTGCACTGGCAGTGCTGGCTGTGTGGGGGACCACTGACTGTGCTAGCTGATTGGGGGGAGCACTGACAGTGCTGCCTGTGTGGAGGGAGCACTGACAGTGCTGGCTGTGTGGGGCGAGCACGGACAGTGCTGGCTGTGTGGTGGGAGCACTGACAGTGCTGGCTGTGTGGGGCCAGCACGGACAGTGCTGGCTGTGTGGGGGAGGACTGACAGTGCTGGCTGTGTGGGGGCAGCACGGACAGTGCTGGCTGTGTGGGGGGATCACTGACAGTGCTGGCTGTGTGTGGAGCGCACTGACAGTGCTGGCTGTATGGTGGGATCACTGACAGTGCTGGCTGTGTGGTGGGAGCACTGACAGTGCTGGCTGTGTGGTGGGTGCACTGACAGTGCTGGCTGTGTGGGGGAGCACTGACAGTGCTGGCTGTGTGGTGGGTGCACTGACAGTGCTGACTGTGTGGGGGGAGCACTTGCAGTGCTGGCTGTGTGGGGGAGAACTGACAGTGCTGGCTGTGTGGGGGAGCACTGGCAGTGCTGGCTGTGTGGTGGGAGCACTGACAGTGCTGGCTGTGTGGTGGTAGCACTGACAGTGCGGGGTGTGTTGTGGGAGCACTGACAGTGCTGGCTGCGTGAGGGGAGCACTGACAATGCTGGCTGTGTCGTGGGAGCACTGGCAGTGCTGGCTGTGTGGTGGGAGCACTGACAGTGCTGGCTGTGTTGTGGGAGCACTGACAGGGCTGGCTGTGTGGTGGGAGCACTGACAGTGCTGGCTGTGTGGGGGGAGCACTGACACTGCTGGCTGTGTGGTCGGAGCACTGACAGTGCTGGCTGTGTGGGGGAGCACTGACAGTGCTGGCTGTGTGGTGGGAGAAATGACAGTGCTGGCTGTGTGGGGGAGCACTGACAGTGCTGGCTGTGTGGGGAGAGCACTGACAGTGCTGGCTGTGTGTGGGGAGCACTGACAGTGCTGGCTGTGTGGGGAGCACTGACAGTGCTGGCTGTGTGGGGGGAGCACTGACACTGCTGGCTGTGTGGTCGGAGCACTGACAGTGCTGGCTGTTTGGGGGGAGCACTGACAGTGCAGGCTCTGTGGTGGAGCACTGACAGTGCTGGCTGTGTGGGGGAGCACTAACAGTGCTGGCTGTGTGGTGGAAGCACTGACAGTGCTGGCTGTGTGGGTGAGCACTGACAGTGCTGGCTGTGTGGTGGGAGCACTGACAGTGTTGGCTGTGGGGGAGCACAGACGGTGCAGTCTCTGTGGTGGGAGCACTGACAGTGCTGGCTGTGTGAGGGAGCACTGACAGTGCTGGCTGTGTGGGGGGAGCACTGACAGTGCTGGCTGTGTGGTGGTAGCACTGACAGTGCGGGGTGTGTTGTGGGAGCACTGACAGTGCTGGCTGCGTGAGGGGAGCACTGACAATGCTGGCTGTGTCGTGGGAGCACTGACAGTGCTGGCTGTGTGGTGGGAGCACTGACAGTGCTGGCTGTGTTGTGGGAGCACTGACAGGGCTGGCTGTGTGGTGGGAGCACTGACAGTGCTGGCTGTGTGGGGGGAGCACTGACACTGCTGGCTGTGTGGTCGGAGCAGTGACAGTGCTGGCTGTGTGGGGGAGCACTGACAGTGCTGGCTGTGTGGTGGGAGAAATGACAGTGCTGGCTGTGTGGGGGAGCACTGACAGTGCTGGCTGTGTGGGGAGAGCACTGACAGTGCTGGCTGTGTGTGGGGAGCACTGACAGTGCTGGCTGTGTGGGGAGCACTGTCAGTGCTGGCTGTGTGCTGGGACCACTGACAGTGCTGGCTATGTGGTGGAAGCACTGACAGTGCTGGCTGTGTGGGGGGAGCACTGACAGTGCAGGCTCTGTGGTGGAGCACTGACAGTGCTGGCTGTGTGGGGGAGCACTAACAGTGCTGGCTGTGTGGTGGAAGCACTGACAGTGCTGGCTGTGTGGGTGAGCACTGACAGTGCTGGCTGTGTGGTGGGAGCACTGACAGTGTTGGCTGTGGGGGAGCACAGACGGTGCAGTCTCTGTGGTGGGAGCACTGACAGTGCTGGCTGTGTGGGGGGAGCACTGACAGTGCTGGCTGTGTGGGGGGAGCACTGACCTTGCTGGCTGTGTGGTGGGACCACTGACAGTGCTGGCTGTGTGGGGGAGCACTGACAGTGCTGGCTGTGTCGGGGAGCACTGACAGTGCTGGCTGTGTGGTGGGACCACTGACAGTGCTGGCTGTGTGAGGGAGCACTGACAGTGCTGGCTGTGTGGGGGGAGCACTGACCTTGCTGGCTGTGTCGTGGGACCACTGACAGTGCTGGCTGTGTGGGGGAGCACTGACAGTGCTGGCTGTGTCGGGGAGCACTGACAGTGCTGGCTGTGTGGTGGGACCACTGACAGTGCTGGCTATGTGGGGGGAGCACTGACAGTGCTGGCTGTGTGGTGGGAGCACTGACAGTGCTAGCTTTATGGGTTGGCACTGACAGTGCTGGCTGTGTGGGGGAGCACTGACAGTGCTGACTGTGTGGTGGAGCACTGACAGTGCTGGCTGTGTGGTGGGAGCACTGACTGTGCTGGCTGTGTGGTGGGAGCACTGACAGTGCTGGCTGTGTGGGGGAGCACTGACAGTGCTGGCTGTGTGGGGAGCACTGACAGTGCTGGCTGTGTGAGGAGAGCACTGACAGTGCTGCTATGTGGGGGAGCACTGACAGTGCTGGCTGTGCGATGGGAGCATTGACGGTGCTGGCTGTGTGGTGGGAGCACTGACAGTGCTGGTTGTGTGGTGGGAGCACGGACAGTGCTGGCTGTGTGGTGGGAGTACTGACAGTGCTGGCTGTGCGGGGGGTGCACTGACAGTGCTGGCTGTGTGGGGAGAGCACTGACAGTGCTGGCTGTGTGGTGGGAGCACTGACAGTGCTGGCTGTGTGGGGGGAGCACTGACAGTGCTGGCTCTGTGGTGGAGCACTGACAGTGCTGGCTGTGTGGGGGAACACTGACAGTACTGGCTGTGTGGTGGAAGCACTGACAGTGCTGGCTGTGTGGGGGAGCACTGACAGTGCTGGCTGTGTGGTGGGAGCACTGACAGTGTTGGCTGTGGGGGGAGCACTGACGGTGCAGTCTCTGTGGTGGGAGCACTGAAAGTGCTGGCTGTGTGAGGGAGCACTGACAGTGCTGGCTGTGTCGGGGGAGCACTGACCTTGCTGGCTGTGTGGTGGGAGACTGACAGTGCTGGCTGTGTGATGGAGCACTGACAGTGCTGGCTGTGTGGGGGGAGCACTGACCTTGCTGGCTGTGTGGTGGGACCACTGACAGTGCAGGCTGTGTGGGGGAGCACTGACAGTGCTGGCTGTGTCGGGGAGCACTGTCAGTGCTGGCTGTGTGGTGGGACCACTGAGAGTGCTGGCTGTGTGGGGGAGCACTGACAGCGCTGGCTGTGTGGTGGGAGCACTGACAGTGCTAGCTGCATGGGTTGGCACTGACAGTGCTGGCTGTGTGGGGTAGCACTGACAGTGCTGACTGTGTGGTGGAGCACTGACAGTGCTGGCTGTGTGGTGGGAGCACTGACTGTGCTGGCTGTGTGGTGGGAGCACTGACAGTGCTGGCTGTGTAGGGGAGCACTGGCAGTGCTGGCTGTGTGGGGGAGCACTGACAGTGCTGGCTGTGTGGTGGGTTCACTGACGGTGCTGGCTGTGTCGTGGGAGCACTGACAGTGCTGGCTGTATGGTGGGAGCACTGACAGTGCTGGCTGTGTGGTGGGAGTACTGACAGTGCTGGCTGTGCGGGGGGTGCACTGACAGTGCTGGCTGTGTGGGGGAGCACTGACAGTGCTGGCTGTGTGGGGGGAGCACTGACAGTGCTGGCTGTGTGGTGGGAGCACTGGCAGTGCTGGCTGTGTGGGGGAGCACTGACAGTGCTGGCTGTGTGTTGGGAGCACTGACAGTGCTGGCTGTGTGGGGGAGCACTGACAGTGCTGGCTGTGTGCTCGGACCACTAACAGTGCTGGCTATGTGGTGGGAGCACTGACAGTGCTGGCTGTGTGGGGGGAGCACTGACAGTGCTGGCTGTGTGGGGGAGCACTGACTGTGCTGTCTGTGTGGTAGGAGCACTGACAGTGCTGGCTGTGTGGAGGGAGGACTGACACGGCTGGCTGTGTGGTGGGAGCACTGACAGTGCTGGCTGTAAGGGGGAGCACTGACAGTGCTGGCTGTGTCGGGGGAGCACTGACAGTGCTGGCTATGTGCGGGGGGGGGGGCACTGACAGTGCTGGCTCTGTGGTATGAGCACTGACAGTGCTGGATTTGTGGTGGGACAACTGACAGTGCTGGCTGTGTGGTGGGAGCACTGACAGTGCTGGCTGTGTGGGGGGAGCACTGACAGTGCTGGCTGTGTGTGGGGAGCACTGACAGTGCTGGCAGTGTGGGGAGAGCACTGATAGTGCTGGCTGTGTGGTGGAAGCACTGACAGTGCTGGCTGTGTGCGGGGTAGCACTGACACTGCTGGCTGTGTTGTGGGAGCACTGACAGTGCTGGCTGTGTGGTGGGATCACTGACAGTGCTGGCTGTGTGGGGGGAGCACTGACAGTGTTGGCTGTGGGGGGGAGCACTGTCGGTGCAGTCTGTGTGGTGAGCACTGACAGTGCTGGCTGTGTGAGGGGAGCACGGACAGTGCTGGCAGTGTGGTGGGAGCACTGACAGTGCTGGCTGTGTGGCGGGAGCATTGACAGTGCTGGCTGTGTGGGGGAGCACTGACAGTGCTGGCTGTGTGGGGGAGCACTGACAGTGCTGGCTGTGTTGTGGGAGCACTGACATTGCAGGCTGCGTGAGGGGAGCACTGACAATGCTGGCTGTGTGGTGGGAGCACTGACAGTGCTGGCTGTGTGGTGGGAGCACTGACAGTGCTGGCGGTGTTGTGGGAGCGCTGACAGGGCTGGCTGTGTGGTGGGAGCACTGACACTGCTGGCTGTGTGGGGGGAGCACTGACACTGCTGGCTGTGTGGTCGGAGCACTGACAGTGCTGGCTGTGTGGGGGATCACTGACAGTGCTGGCTGTTTGGTGGGAGAAATGACAGTGCTGGCTGTGTGGGGGAGCACTGACAGTGCTGTCTGTGTGGGGAGAGCACTGACAGTGCTGGTTGTGTGTGGGGAGCACTGACAGTGCTGGCTGTGTGGGGGGAGCACTGACACTGCTGGCTGTGTGGTCGGAGCACTGACAGTGCTGGCTGTGTGGGGGAGCACTGACAGTGCTGGCTGTGTGGTGGGAGAAAGGTCAGTGCTGGCTGTGTGGGGGAGCACTGACAGTGCTGGCTGTGTGGGGAGCACTGACAGTGGTGGCTGTGTGGGGGAGCACTGACAGTGCTGGCTGTGTGGGGGAGCACTGACAGTGCTGGCTGTGTGGTGGGAGAAAGGTCAGTGCTGGCTGTGTGGGGGAGCACTGATAGTGCTGGCTGTGTGGGGAGCACTGACAGTGCTGGCTGTGTGGGGGAGCACTGACAGTGCTGGCTGTGTGGGGGGAGCACTGACAGTGCTGGCTGTGTGTTGGGAGGACTGACAGTGCTGGCTGTGTGTGGGCGAGCACTGACAGTGCTGGCTGTGTGGGAGGAGCACTGACAATGCTGGCTGTGTGGTGGGAACACTGACAGTGCTGGCTGTTAGGGGGTAGCACTGACAGTGCTGGCTCTGTGGTGGAGCACTGATAGTGCTGGCTGTGTGGGGGAGCACTGACGGTGCTGGCTGTGTGGTGGAAGCACTGACAGTGCTGGCTGTGTGGGTGAGCACTGGCTGTGTGGTGGGAGCACTGACAGTGTTGGCTGTGGGGGGAGCACTGACGGTGCAGTCTCTGAGGTGGGAGCACTGACAGTGCTGGCTGTGTGAGGGAGCACTGACAGTGCTGGCTGTGTGGGGGGAGCACTGACCTTGCTGGCTGTGTGGTGGGAGCACTGACAGTGCTGGCTGTGTGGTGGGAGCACTGACAGTGCTGGCTGTGTGGGGGGAGCACTGACAGTGCTGGCTGTGTGGGGGGAGCACTGACAGTGCTGGCTGTGTGGTGGGAGCACTAACAGTGCTAGCTCTGTGGGAGAGCACTGGCAGTGCTGTCTGTGGGGGGGGGGGAAGTGCACTGGCAGTGCTGGCTGTGTGGGGGAAGCACTGACAGTGCTGGCTGTGCGGGGGGAGCACAGACAGTGCTGCCTGTGTGGTGAGCACTGACAGTGCTGCCTGTGTGGGGGGAGCACTGACAGTGCTGGCTGTGGGGGGGGGGAAGTGCACTGGCAGTGCTGGCTGTGTGGGGGGAGCACTGACAGTGCTGGCTGAGTGGGGGAGCACTGACAGTGCTAGCTGTGTGGGGGGAGCACTGACAGTCCTGGCTGTGTGGGTGAGCACTGACAGTGCTGGCTGTGTTGTGGGAGCACTGACAGTGCTGGCTGTGGGGGGCGGGTTGCACTGGCAGTTCTGGCTGTGTGGTGGGAGCACTGACAGTGCTGGCTGTGTGGGGGAGCACTGACAGTGCTGGCTGTGTGGGGGGTGCACTGGCAGTTCTGGCTGTGTGGTGGGAGCACTGACAGTGCTGGCTGTGTGGGGGAGCACTGACAGTTCTGGTTGTGTGGTGGGAGCACTGGCAGTGCTGGCAGTGTGGGGGGAGCACTGTCAGTGCTGGCTGTTGGGGGAGCACTGATATTGCTGGCTGTGTGGTGGGAGCACTGACAGTGCTGGCTGTGTGGGGGGGAAGTGCAATGACAGTGCTGGCAGTGCTGGCTCTGTGGGGGGGAGTGCACTGGCAGTGCTGGCTCTGTGGGTGGGGTAAGTGCACTGGCAGTGCTGGCTCTGTGGGGGGAAGTGCACTGGCAGTGCTGGCTCTGTGGGGTGGGGAAGTGCACTGGCAGTGCTGGCTGTGGGGGAGCATTGACAGTGCTGTCTGAGTGGGGAGCACTGACAGTGCTGTCTGTGGGGGGGGGGAAGTGCAATGGCAGTGCTGGCTCTGTGGGGGGGGGGTGCACTGGCAGTTCTGGCTGTGTGGTGGGAGCACTGACAGTGCTGGCTGTGGGGGGGGGGGGGGGGCACTGACAGTGCTGCCTGTGTGGGGGAGCACTGACAGTTCTGGCTGTGTGGGGGCTGCACTGGCAGTTCTGGCTGTGTGGTGGGAGCACTGACAGGGCTAGCTGTGTGGGGGAGCACTGGCAGTGCTGGCTGTGTGTGGGGAGCACTGACAGTGCAGGCTGTGTGAGGGGTAGCACTGACAGTGCTGGCTGTGTGGGGGAGCACTGACAGTGCTGGCTGTGTGGTGGGAGCACTGGCAGTGCTGGCAGTGTGGGGAGAGCACTGTCAGTGCTGGCTGTGGGGGGAGCACTGACATTGCTGGCTGTGTGGTGGGAGCACTGACAGTGCTGGCTGTGTGGGGGGGAAGTGCAATGTCAGTGCTGGCAGTGCTGGCTCTGTGGGGGGGAGTGCACTGGCAGTGCTGGCACTGTGGGTGGGGTAACTGCACTGGCAGTGCTGGCTCTGTTGGGGGAAGTGCACTGGCAGTGCTGGCTCTGAAGGGGGAAGTGCACTGGCAGTGCTGGCTGTGGGGGAGCACTGACAGTGCTACCTTTGTGGGGGGGGGGAGTGCAATGGCAGTGCTGGCTCTGTGGGGGGGGGAAGTGCACTGGCAGTGCTGGCTCTGTGGGGGGGAAGTGCACTGACAGTGCTGGCTCTGTGGTGGGAGCACTGACAGTGCTGGCTGTGTGATGGGAGCACGGACAGTGCTGGCTGTGTGGCGGGAGCACGGGCAGTGCTGGCTGTGCGGGGTGGGCACTGACAGTGCTGGCTGTGTGGGGGAGCACTGACAGTGCTGGCTGTGTGGTGGGAGCACTGACAGTGCTGGCTGTCTGGTGGGAGCACTGACAGTGCTAGCTCTGTGGGAGAGCACTGGCAGTGCTGGCTGTGGGGGGGGGGGGAAGTGCACTGGCAGTGCTGGCTGTGTGGGGAGCACTAACAGTGCTGGCTGTGTGGGGGGAGCACTGGCAGTGCTGGCTGTGTGGGGGGAGCACTGACAGTGCTGCCTGTGTGGGGAGCACTGACAGTGCTGCCTGTGTGGGGGGCGCACTGACAGTGCTGGCTGTGGGGGGTGGGGAAGTGCACTGGCAGTGCTGGCTGTGTGGGGAGCACTGAGAGTGCTGCCTGTGTGGGGGAGCACTGACAGTGCTGGCTGTGTGGGGGAGCACTGGCACTGCTGGCTGTGTGGGGGAGCACTGACAGTGCTGGCTGTGTGGAGGGAGCACTGACAGTGCTGGCTGTGGGGGGGTGGTGCACTGGCAGTTCTGGCTGTGTCGTGGGAGCACTGACAGTGATGGCTGTGTGGGGGAGCACTGACAGTGCTGGCTGTGTGGGGGGTGCACTGGCAGTTATGGCTGTGTGGTGGGAGCACTGACAGTGCTGGCTGTGTGGTGGGAGCACTAACAGTGCTGGCTGTGTGGGGGGGAAGTACAATGGCAGTGCTGGCAGTGCTGGCTCTGTGGGGGGGAGTGCACTGGCAGTGCTTGCTCTGTGGGTGGGGTAAGTGCACTGGCAGTGCTGGCTCTGTGGGGGGAAGTGTACTGGCAGTGCTTGCTCTGGGGGGGCATGAGTGTACTGGCAGTGCTGGCTGTGTGGTGGGAGCACTGACAGTGCTGGCTGTGTGGGGGAGCACTGACAGTGCTGTCTGTGTGGGGGAGCACTGGCAGTGCTGGCTGTGGGGGCGGGGGGAAGTGCACTGGCAGTGCTGGCTGTGTGGGGGAGCACTGACAGTGCTGGCTGTGTGGGGGGAGCACTGACAGTGATGACTGTGTGGGGGGGGAGCACTGACAGTGCTGGCTGTGGGGGGGGGAGTGCACTGGCAGTGCTGGCTGTGTGGGGGAGCACTGACAGTGCTGACTGTGTGGGGGAGCAGTGACAGTGCTGGCTGTGTGGGGGAGCACTGACAATGCTGGCTGTATGGCGGGAGCACTGACAGTGCGAGCTGTGTGGGGTGGGAGCACTGACAGTGCTGGCTGTGTTGGGGAGCACTGACAGTGCTGGCTGTGTGGTGGGAGCACTTACAGTGCTGGCTGTGTGGGAGAGCACTGACAGTGCTGGCTGTGTGGTGGGAGCACTGACAGTGCTGGCTGTGTGGGGGAGCACTGACAGTGCTGGCTGTGTGGGGGGAGCACTGACAGTGCTGGCTGTGTGGGGGGAGCACTGACAGTGCTGGCTGTGTGGGGGGAGCACTGACAGTGCTGGCTGTGTGGTGGGAGCACTGATAGTGCTGGCTGTGTGGGGGGAGCACTGACAGTGCTGGCTGTGTGGGGGGAGCACTGACATTGCTGGCTGAGTGGTGGGAGCACTGACAGTGCTGGCTGTGTGGGGGAGCACTGACAGTGCTGGCTGTGTGGGGGAGCACTGATAGTGCTGGCTGTGTGGTGGGAGCACTGACAGTGCTGGCTGTGTGGGGGGAGCACTGACAGTGCTGTCTGTTGGTGGAGAACTGACAGTGCTGGCTGTGTGGGGGAGCAATGACAGTGCTGGCTGTGTGGGGGGGAGCACTGACAGTGCTGGCTGTGTGGGGGGAGCACTGACAGTGCTGGCTGTGTGGGGGGAGCACTGACAGTGCTGGCTGTGTGGTGGGAGCACTGATAGTGCTGGCTGTGTGGGGGAGCACAGACAGTGCTGGCTGTGTGGGGGGAGCACTGACATTGCTGGCTGTGTGATGGGAGCACTGACAGTGCTGGCTATGTGGGGGAGCACTGACAGTGCTGGCTGTGTGGGGGAGCACTGACAGTGCTGGCTGAATGGTGGGGAGCACTGACAGTGCTGGCTGTGTGGGGGGAGCACTGACAGTGCTGGCTGTGGGTGGAGAACTGACAGTGCTGGCTGTGTGGTGGGATCACTGACAGTGCTGGCTGTGTGGTGGGAGCACTGACAGTGCTGGCTGTGTAGTGGGAGCACTGACAGTGCTGGCTGTGTGGGGGCGCACTGACAGTGCTGGCTGTGTGGTGGGAGCACTGACAGTGCTGGCTGTGTGGTGGGAGCACTGACAGTGCTGGCTGTGTGGGGGAGCACTCGCAGTGCTGGCTGTGGGAGGAGAACTGGCAGTGCTGGCTGTGTGGTGGGAGCACTGCCAGTGTTGGCTGTGTGGGGGGAGCACTGACAGTGCTGGCTGTGTGGGGGAGCACTGACAGTGCCGACTGTGTGGTGGGAGCACTGACAGTGCTGGCTGTGTAGGAGCAGCGCTGGCAGTGCTGATTGTGTGGGGGAGCCCTGACAGGGATGGCTGTATGGTGGGAGCACTGACAGTGCTGGCTGTGTGGTGGGAGCACTGACAGTGCTGGCTGTATGGTGGGAGCACTAACAGTGCTGGCTCTGTTGTGGGAGCACAGACAGTGCTGGCTGTGTGGGGGAGCCCTGACAGGGCTGGCTGTGTGGTGGGAGCACTGACAGTGCTGGCTGTGTGGTGGGAGCACTGACAGTGCTGGCTGTGTGGTGGGAGCACAGACAGTGCTGGCTGTGTGGTGGGAGCACAGACAGTGCTGGTTGTGTGGGGAGCACTGGCAGTGCTGGCTGTGTGGTCGGAGCACAGACAGTGATGGCTGTGTGGTGGGAGCACAGACAGTGCTGGCTGTGTGGTGGGAGCACAGACAGTGCTGGATGCGTGGTGGGGGCACTGACAGTGCTGGCTGTGTGTGTGGGAGCACTGAGAGTGCTGGCTGTGTGGCGGGAGCACTGACAGTGCTGGCTGTGTGGTGGGAGCACTGACAGTGCTGGCTGTGTGGGGGAGTATTGACAGTGCTGACTGTGTGGGGGGAGCACTGACAGCGCTGGCTGTGTGGTGGGAGCACTGACAGTGCTGGCTGTGTGGTGGGAGAACTGGCAGTGCTGGCTGTGTGAGTTTAGCACTGATAGCGCTGGCTGTGTGCGGGAGCACTGACAGTGCTGGCTGTGTTGTGGGCCACTGACAGTGCAGGCTGTGTGGTGGGAGCACTGACAGTGCTGGCTTTGTGGTGGGAGCACTGACAGTGCTGGCCTTGTGGGGGAGCATTGACAGTGCTGACTGTGTGGGTGGAGCACTGACAGTGCTGGCTGTGTGGTGGGAGCACTGACAGTGTGGAGTTGGAGCAGTGAGAGTGCTGGCTGTGTGGGGGAGCACTGTCAGTGCTGGCTGTGTGGGGGAGCACTGACAGTGTTGGGTGTGTGGGGGGAGCACTGACAGTGCTGGCTGCGTGGGGGAGCACTGACAGTGCTGGCTCTGTGGGGGAGCACTGACAGTGCTGGCTGTGTGGTGGGAGCACTGACAGTGCTGGCTGTGTGTGTGGGAGCACTGACAGTGCTGGCTGTGTCGTGGGAGCACTGACAGTGCTGGCTGTGTGGTGGGAGCACTGTCAGTGCTGGCTGTGTGCGGGGAGCACTGATAGTGCTGGCTGTGTGGGCGGATCACTGACAGTGCTGGCTGTGTGGTGGGAGCACTGGCAGTGCTGGCTGTGTGGGGGAGCACTGACAGTGCTAGCTGTGTGTGGGGAGCACTGACAGCGCTGGCTGTGTGGTGGGAGCAATGACAGTGCTGGCTGTGTGGCGGGAGCACTGACAGTGCTGGCTGCGTGGTGGGAGCACTGACAGTGCTGGCTGTGTGGGGGAGCATTGACAGTGCTGACTGTGTGGGGGAGCACTGACAGCGCTGGCTGTGTGGTGGGAGCACTGACAGTGCTGGCTGTGTGAGTTTCGCACTAATAGCGCTGGCTGTGTGCGGGAACACTGACAGTGCTGGCTGTGTTGTGGGAGCACTGACAGTGCAGGCTGTGTGGTGGGAGCACTGACAGTGCTGGCTGTGTGGTGGGAGCACTGACAGTGCTGGCCTTGTGGGGGAGCATTGACAGTGCTGACTGTGTGGGGGAGCACTGACAGCGCTGGCTGTGTGGTGGGAGCACTGACAGTGCCGGCTGTGTGGGGTGGGAGCAGTGAGAGTGCTGGATGTGTGGGGGGAACACTGTCAGTGCTGGCTGTGTGGGGGAGCACTGACAGTGTTGGCTGTGTGGGGGAGCACTGACAGTGCTGGCTGTGTGGGTGGAGCACTGACAGTGCTGGCTGTGTGGTGGGAGCACTGACAGTGCTGGCTGTGTGGGGGGAGCACTGACAGCGCTGGCTGTGTGGTGGGTGCACTGACAGTGCTGGCTGTGTGGGGGGAGCATTGACCGTGCTGGCTGTGTGGTGGGAGCACCGACAGTGCTGGCTGTGTGGGGGGAGCACTGACAGTGCTGGCTGTGTGGGGGGGGGGGTGCACTGACAGTGCTGGCTGCGTGGGGAGCACTGACAGTGCTGGCTGTGTGGGGAAGCACTGAAAGTGCTGGCTGTGTGGTGGGAGCACTGACAATGCTGGCTGTGTGGTGGGAGCACTGACAGTGCTGGCTGTGTGAGGGCAGCACTGACAGTGCTGGCTGCGTGGGGGGAGCACTGACAGTGCTGGCTGTGTGGGGAGAGCACTGACAGTGCTGGCTGTGTAGGAGCAGCGCTGGCAGTGCTGGCTCTGTGGTGGGAGCACTGACAGTGCTGGCTGTGTGGGGGGAGCACTGACAGTGCTGGCTGCGTGGGGGAGCACTGACAGTGCTGGTTGTGTGGTGGGAGCACAGACGGTGCTGGCTCTGTGGGGAGCACTGGCAGTGCTGGCTGTGTGGGGGAGCACTGACAGTGTTGGCTGTGTAGGGGAGCACTGACAGTGCTGGCTGTGTGGTGGGAGCACTGTCAGTGCTGGCTGTGTGGTGGGAGCACTGACAGTTCTGGCTGTGTGGGGGGAGCACTGACAGTGCTGGCTGTGTGGTGGGAGCACAGACAGTGCTGGCTATGTGGTGGGAGCACTGGCAGTGCTGGCTGTGTGAGTTTAGCACTGATAGCGCTGGCTGTGTGCGGGAGCACTGACAGTGCTGGCTGTGTTGTGGGAGCACTGACAGTGCAGGCTGTGTGGTAGGAGCACTGACAGTGCTGGCTGTGTGGTGGGAGCACTGACAGTGCTGGCTGTGTGGTGGGAGCACTGACAGTGCTGGCCTTGTGGGGGAGCATTGACAGTGCTGACTGGGTGGGGGGAGCACTGACAGCGCTGGCTGTGTGGTGGGAGCACTGACAGTGCTGGCCTTGGGTGGGTGGAGCACAGACAGTGCTGGCTGTGTGTGGGGAGCACTGACAGTGCTGACTGTGCGGTGGGAGCACTGGCAGTGCTGGCTGTTTGGGGGAGCACTGACAGTGCTGTCTGTGTGTGGGGAGCACTGGCAGTGCTGTCTGTGTGGGGGAGCGCTGACAGTGCTGGCTGTGTGGGGGAGCACTGGCAGTGCTGGCTGTGTGGGGAGCGCTGACAGTGCTGGCTGTGTGGGGGAGCACTGGCAGTGCTGGCTGTGGGATGGCTGAAAATTGCCAGAAATGCTTGCCGTGTACTGACATAAAAAGGCTGCCGTGAACTGATGTAAAATGGCCACCGTGAACTGACATATAATGGCCACAGTGCTGGCTGTGTTGTGGGAGCACTGACAGTGCAGGCTGACATAAAATGGCCACCGTGAACTGACATAAAATGGCTGCCGTGAACTGACATAAAATGGCCAACGTGAACTTACATAAAATGGCCACCGAGAACTGACTTAAAATGGCCACCGTGAACTGACATAAAATGGATCCCTTCAACCGACATACAATGGCCACCATGAACTGACATAAAATGGCCATTGTGAACAGACATAAAATGGCCATTGTGAACAGACATAAAATGACTATTGTGAACTGACATACAATGGCCACTGTGAACTGACATAAAATGGCCATTGTGAACTGACATAAAATGGCCACCGTGAACTGACATTAAATGGACCCCGTGAACTGACATAAAATGGACATTGTGAACCGACATACAATGGCCTCCATGAACTGACATAAAATGGCCATGTGAACTGATATACAATGGCTACCGTGAATTGACATAAAATGTCCACTGTGAACTGACATAAAATGGCTATTGAGAACTGACATACAATGGCCATTGTGAACTGACATACAATGGCCCCCGTGAACTGACATAAACTGTCCATTGTGAACTGACATACAATGGACGCCATGAACTGACATACAATGGCCACCGTGAACTGACATAAAATGGCCATTGCGAGCTGTCATAAAATGTCCGTCAACCGACATAAAATGGCCACCGTGAACTGACATAACATGGCCCTCGTGAACTGACATAACATGGCCCCCGTGAACCAACATGAATTGTCCGCCGCAACTGAGATAAAATGGTCATTGCAAACTGACATAAAATGGCCATTGTGAACTCACATACATTGGCCACCGTGAACTGACACAAAATGGCCACCGTCAACTGAGAAAAAATGGCCATTGCAAACTGACATAAAATGGCCATTGTGAACTGACAAACAATGGCTATTGTGAACTGACATAAAAGGGCCCCCGTGAACTGACATAAACTGTCCATTGTGAACTGACATAAAATGGCCATTGTGAACTGACATAAAATGGCCATTATGAACTGACATAAAATGGACCCCGTGAACTGACATAAAATGGCCACTGTGAACTGACATAACATGGCCCCTGTGAACCAAACATGAACTGGCAACCGCAACTGAGATAAAATGGCCATTGCAAACTGACATAAAATGGCCATTGTGAAATGACATATAATGGACACCGTGAACTGACACAAAATGGCCACTGTCAACTGAGAAAAAATGTTCATTGCAAACTGACATAAAATGGCCATTGTGAACTGACATACAATGGCCACCATGAACTGACATAAAATGGCCATTGTGAACTCACATAAAATGGCCATTGTGAACTGACTTACAATGGCCACCGTGAACTGGCATAAAATGGCCATTGAGAACTGACATAAAATGGCCATTGTGAACTGACATAAAATGCACTCCGTGGACTGACATAAAATGGCCATTGTGAACTGACATACAATGGCCCCCGTGAACTGACATAAAATGGCCAATGTGAACTGACATAGAATGGCCCCCGTGAACTGACATAAAATGGCCATTGCGACCTGACATAAAATGGCCATTGCGACCTGACATAAAAAGGCCCCCGTGAACTGACATAAAATGGCCATTGAGAACTGACATACAATGGCCATTGTGAACTGACATACAATGGCCCCCGTGAACTGACATAAACTGTCCATTGTGAACTGACATACAATGGACGCCATGAACTGACATACAATGGCCACCGTGAACTGACATAAAATGGCCATTGCGAGCTGACATAAAATGGCCCACGTCAACCGACATAAAATGACCACCGTGAACTGACATAAAATGGCCACCATGTACTGACATAAAATGGCCCCCATCGACTGTATAAAAAGGCCCCCGTGAACTGACATAAAATGGCCACTGTGAACTGAGATAAAATGGCCACCGTGAACTGACATAAAATGACAATTGTGTACTGACATACAATAGCCACCATGAACTGACATAAAATGGCCCCCGTGAACTGACATAAAATGGCCACCGTGAACTGACATAACATGGCCCCCGTGAACAAACATTAACTGGTCACCGCAACTGAGATAAAATGGCCATTGCAAACTGACATAAAATGGCCATTGTGAACTGACATAAAATGGCCATTGTGAACTGACAAAAAATGGCCATTGTGAACTGACATAAAATGGACCCCGTGAACTGACATAAAATGGCCACTGTGAACTGACATAACATGGCCCCCGTGAACCAAACATGAACTGCCACCGCAACTGAGATAAAATGGCCTTTGCAAACTGACATACAATGGCCACCGTGAACTGAGAAAAAATGGCCATTGCAAACTGACATAAGTTGGCCATTGTGAACTGACATACAATGGCCAATGTGAACTGACATACAATGGCCACCATGAACTGACATAAAATGGCCATTGTGAACTGACATAAAATGGCCATTGTGAACTGACTTACAATGGCCACCGTGAGAGATGGTGAGGCGGTAACACCCCACCCACCGAGAGAGATGGGGAGGGGGGACCCTTCCCCCCCCGCCACCCCCACCGAGACGGAGAGGAAAACTGCAGGGGATGGGCACAATGGAAATGTGGAGCTTGTTCAAGGAACAGCTACTGTGTGTCCTTGATAAGTATGTACCTGTCAGGCAGGGAGGAAGTGGTCGAGCAAGGGAACCGTGATTTACTAAGGCAGTTGAAACACTTGTCTAGAGGAAGAAGGAAGGAGGCGTATGTAAAGATGAGACATGAAGGTTCAGTAAGGGCGCACGAGAGTTACAAGTTAGCTAGGAAGGACCTAAAGAGAGAGCTAAGAAGAGCCAGGAGGGGACATGAGAAGTCTTTGGAAGGTAGGATCAAGGATAACCCTAAAGCTTTCTATAGATATGTCTGGAATAAAAGAATGACTAGGGTAAGAGTAGGGCCAGTCAAGGACAGTAGTGGGAAGTTGTGCTTGGAGTCCGAGGAGATAGGCGAGGTGCTATTTGAATACTTTTCATCACTATTCGCACAGCAAAAAGACAATGTTGACGAGGAGAATACTGAGATTCAGGCTACTATACTAGAAGGGCTTGAGGTTCATAAGGAGGAGGTGTTAACTATTCTGGAAAGGGTGAAAATTGATAAGTCCCCTGGGCCGGATACGATTTATCCTAGGATTCTCTGGGAAGCTAGGGAGGAGATTACAGAGCCTTTGGCTTTGATCTTTAAGTCATCTTTGTCAACAGGAATAGTGCCAGAAGACTGGAGGATAGCAAATGTTGTCCCCTTGTTCAAGAAGGAGAGTAGAGACAACCCCGGTAAATATAGCCCAGTGAGCCTAACTTCTGTTGTGGGCAAAATCTTGGAAAGGTTTATAAGAGATAGGATGTATAATCATCTGGAAAGGAATAATTTGATTAGACATAGTCAACACGGTTTCGTGAAGGGTCGGTTGTGCCTCACAAACCATATAGGGTTCTTTGAGAAGGTGAGAAACAGATGGATGAGGGTAAAGCAGTTGATGTGGTGTATATGGATTTCAGTAAAGCATTTGACAAGGTTCCCCACGGTAGGCTACTGCAGAAAATACGGAAGCATGGGATTCAGGGAGATTTAGCAGTTTGGATCAGAAATTGGCTAGCTGGAAGAAGACAAAGGGTGGTGGTTGATGGGAAGTGTTCAGACTGGAGTCCAGTTACTAGTGGTGTACCACAAGGATCTGTTTTGGGTCCACTGCTGTTTGTCATTTTTATAAATGACCTGGAGGAGGGCGTAGAAGGATGGGTGAGTAAATTTGCAGATGACACTAAAGTCGGTGGAGTTGTGGACAGTGCGGAAGGATGTTACAAGTTACAGAGGGACAAAGATAAGCTGCAGCGCTGGGCTGAGAGGTGGCAAATGGAGTTTAATGCAGAAAATTGTGAGGTGATTCATTTAGGAAGGAATAACAGGAAGACAGAGTACTGGGCTAATGGTAAGATTCTTGGCAGTGTGGATGAGCAGAGAGATCTCGGTGTCCATATACATAGATCCCTGAAAGTTGCCACTCAGGTTGAGAGGGTTGATAAGAAGGCGTACGGTGTGTTAGCTTTTATTGGTAGAGTGTCTGAGTTTCGGAGCCATGAGGTCATGTTGCAGCTGTACAAAACTCTGGTGCGGCCGCATTTGGAGAATTGCGTACAGTTCTGGTTGCCGCATTATAGGAAGGATGTGGAAGCATTGGAAAGGGTGCAGAGGAGATTTACTAGAATGTTGCCTGGTATGGAGGGAAGATCTTATGAGGAAAGGCTGAGGGACTTGAGGCTGTTTTCGATAGAGAGAAGAAGGTTAAGAGGTGACTTAATTGAGGCGTACAAGATGATCAGAGGATTGGAAAGGGTGGACAGTGAGAGCCTTTTTCCTCGGATGGTGATGTCTAGCACGAGGGGACATAGCTTTCAATTGAGGGGAGATAGATATAGGACAGATGTCAGAGGTACGTTCTTTACTCAGAGAGTAGTAAGGGCGTGGAATGCCCTGCTGCAACAGTAGTGGACTCGCCAACACTAAGGGCATTCAAATGGTCATTGGATAGACATATGGGCGATAAGGGAATAGTGTAGATGGGCTTTAGAGTGGTTTCACAGGTCGGCGCAACAATGAGGGCCGAAGGGCCTGTAATGCGCTGTAATGTTCTATGAGAGAGAGGGAGAGAGGGTAACACCCCCCCCCCCACCGAGAGTGATGGAGAGGGGGGACCCCCCACCGAGAGGGATGGAGAGGGGGGAACCCCCACCCCACCGAGAGATATGGAGAGGGGGGAACCCCCCCCCCACCGAGATAGATGGAGAGGGGGAATCCCCCCCACCGAGAGAGATGGAGGGGGGGAATTCCCCCCCCCCCACCGAGAGAGATGGAGAGGGGGAATCCCCCCACACCGAGAGAGATGGAGGGGGGAATCCCCCCCCCCACCGAGAGTTGTGGAGAGGGGGCAACCAAACCCCACCGAGAGGGATGGAGAGGGGGGACCCCCCTCCACCGAGAGAGATTAAGAGGGGGACCACCCCCCCCACCGAGAGGAATGGAGAGGGGGAAGCCTCCCCCACCGAGAGAGATGGAGAGGGGGGACCCCCCCCCCACCGAGAGGGATGGAGAGGGGGGAACCCCCACCCCCATCGAGAGAGATGGAGAGGGGGAACCCCCCCACCGAGAGAGATGGAGAGGGGGAAGCCTCCCCCACCGAGAGAGATGGAGAGGGGGGAACCCCCCCCCCCCACCGAGAGGGATGGAGAGGGGGGAACCCCCACCCCCATCGAGAGAGATGAGGGGGAACCCCCCCACCGAGAGAGATGGAGAGGTGGGACCCCCCCACCGAGAGGGATGGAGAGGGGGGACCCCCCACCGAGAGAGATGGAGAGGGGGGAACCCCCCCACCGAGAGAGATGGAGATGGGGGAACCCCCCCACCCGACCGAGAGAGATGGAGAGGGGGGAACCCCCCCACCGAGAGAGATGGAGAGGGGGGAACCCCCCACCCACCGAGAGGGATGGAGAGGTGGGAACCCCCCCCCACCGAGAGAGATGGAGAGGGGGGAACCCCCCCCCACCGAGAGAGATGGAGAGGGGGGAAAACCCCCAACGAGAGAGATGGAGAGGGGGACCCCCCACCGAGAGTGATGGAGAGGGGGGACCCCCCCACCGAGAGAGATGGAGAGGGGGACCCCCCACCGAGAGAGATGGAGAGGGGGAACCCCCACCGAGTGATGGAGAGGGGGGACCCCCCACCGAGAGGTACGGGGAGGGGGACCCCCCATCGAGAGGGATGGAGAGGGGGGATCCCCCACCGAGAGTGATGGAGAGGGGGGACCCCCCACCGAGAGAGACGGGGAGGGGGGACCCCCCATCGAGAGGGAAGGAGAGGGGGGAACCCCCACCGAGAGAGATGGAGAGGGGGGACCCCCCACCGAGAGAGATGGAGAGGGGTGAACCCCCCCCCCCCCCCCCACCGAGAGGGATGGAGAGGGGAGACCCCCCCCCCCAATCCACTGAAAGAACACGGCTGAAACCGATCGAGGGAGAAAAGAAAGGGGGGGGGGTAAGGGGGTAAACAAGGAGCAGGGGGTCACACACCAGGTCGGCCCGGAAGGGCATCACGGAGGCTCTGCGGGGGAGAGAGGGGAAGGGTTAGGGAAAGGGGGGGGTTGGGGGGGGGGCAGACACGCCGAACTGAACGGCAACAGTTTGTAACGATAGAAACGTAAGAGAAAGCCTTTTCACTCTCTGAGAAATGTAAACTAGCCGCAATGCACAGAATTGTGGAAACGGCAATAAAAAGATTTTTTCAATAAATTCAGAGCCCAGTTCAGTTTTTCCAATTCAGGGACAATTTAGCGCGGCCCATCCACCTGCCCTGCACATCTTTGGGTTGTGGGGGTGAGACCCACGCAGACACGGGGAGAATGTGCAAACTCCACACGGACAGTGACCCAGAGCCGGGACTGAACAGTGGTTAGCACTGCTGCCTCACAGCTACAGGGTCCCAGGTTCGATTCCCGGCTTATGTCACTGTCTGTGCGGAGTCTGGACGTCCTCCCCGTGTCTGCGTAGGCTTCCTCCGGGTGCTCCGGTTTCCTCCCACCGTCCAAAGATGTTCAGGTTAGGTGGGTTGGCAGCGACGTGGTAGGGGAGTGGGCCTAGGTATGTCGCTCTCTTCAGGGTTCACACTGCCTCTGTCATTATTGTTTACACCTACAATGCTGCCAAACTTTCTATCAAACTTTCTATCTCATTATCTTCAATCAGTACTAAACAAAGTCAAACTGAGACACACAGACACACACACACACACACACAGGCACACACACACACACACACACACACAGGCATACACACACACACAGGCACACACACACTCAACGGCAACAGTTTGTAACGATAGAAACGTAAGAGAAAGCCTTTTCACTCTCTGAGAAATGTAAACAAGCCGCAATGCACAGAATTGTAGAAATGGCAATAAAAAGATTCAATCAATAAATTCAGAGCCCAGTTCAATTTTTCCAATTCAGGGGCAACTTAGTGTGGCCAATCCACCTGCCCTGCACATCTTTGGGTTGTGGGGGTGAAACCCAAACAAACGCGGGGAGAACGTGCAGACTCCGCACAGACTGCGACCCAAGCCGGGATTCGAACCTGGGACTCTGGAGCTGTGAGGCCGCAGTGCTAACCACTGTGCTACCGTGTAACTTCCAGTGCCGCGTAAAGAATGCCACACATAACCCCCCCCCAAACACACACACACGTGTACGGAAACACAGATACTCAAACTCAGACAGACTGGGTCAATTCATCTTTCAAATGGAGCGAGATCCATTCTCCACCTTTAACTTGGAGAGGTGTATCTGGCCTGTGTGTGACCCAAGTCACACACTGACTCTGAACATCCTCACAGCAGCTTGGGGATAGACTTTTCGAAAGCACTTTTCATAACCTTTGGGTATCACAAACTGCTTCACAGGCAATGGAGCCCTTTTGAAATCTAGTCAGGAGTAATTTAGGAAATGGACCAGCTAATTTCAGAGAGAGACACTGAAACAGGATGAGATTGTGATGTACACGTTTCACAGCTGACACTGAGACACACAAGAGATGTACAATATCAATTATTATTCTGAAGCATTTTGATTAAACCACCCCTGAGACTGAATTCCAGTGTTTCAGAGTAAAGCTTCATCTACACTGCCCATCAAACACTCACAACACAAATACTGCCAGGGGTTAAATACAGAGTCAAAATCCCTCTAGCCTGTCCAAGGAATTTTTCATTGCAGACAGATATTTTTATTTTTTGGAAAAGCAGAACTTAAATTGCACAGAATCCCAGGGTGGACTCTTGTTTGTTGCAATCATGAGTTCAGCACTTCACATTTAAACGTGAAGTTTAAGCTCCGATTACAGGTGTCTGCTTGTCTCTGTCTGTGTATTCAATGTTCCTGTAGCTTTTTCACTTGTCTGAAGTATTTGAATAATAGGCCTTGGTTAATCAATCCTTTCTCACAGCACATGGAAGTTGTGAATCTTCAAGGCTCTCAGTCTAATGTAGTTAAAAAACAACTGCTTCCTTTGATCATCAATCCATTTCCCAACCCTAAATAGATCTCACAAATTTCCATAATGCAGGAATATCTCCATCAAAACTTCCAATCAGTTCCCCATACACTTGTTAAACTTGCCTGTGTGAAGTAAATTCTACTGACAGATTCCGAAAGCTGCACAGAAAAATGACTGCTTATTTTAAACTTTGAAACGGAACTATTTTAACTTGTCCATCAGTCCTATTAAACAGAAATGTTGTCCCTGTGGGCTGACAGTTTCTCAGCAAGATTGAAACATTGAGGGACCCCACGTACTATATTTGACAACATTTGTGGCACTTCCAAAATCTCCAATATATTGCTGTCTGTATTGTGTGAATCCAGCTGTGAAATATCTGTCCAGTTTAAACTTCCACTGTTTCTGTATTCTCATCATTTATAAAGATCACGGTTCTATCCTTTTTCAGTCTAAAGTACATCATCTTACATTTCCCTGCACTGGAATGCGTCCACCAGCTCAGTCTTCAGCCAAACTATTAATATCTCTCTGCAATTTCTTTTCAGCAATGTTGCTTACAATGCTGTCTAATGTTTGGTGTCATTGGCAAAATAGGATGTGTAGCATTCTATCAAATTGCCTGAAAGGGCTAATGTACACAGCAAAACTGTGTGTGTGTGTGCGCATGCACACATGTGTCTATGTAGGAGTGGATGTGTGTGTACGCATGGATCTGGACACGTGTATGTATCTGTCAATGTGTGCACACGTATGTGTTTGTGTGTGGCAAACTAATCCCACTGCCCCACTCTCTCCGCATAGCCTTGTGTCAATCCAAACATATCCTACTGCCCCAATATGTCCCCAGAGCCATGTGTCAATCCAAATTGATCCCACTGCCCCACTCCCTCCACATAACCCTGGATTAATACAAACTAATCCCACTGACCCGTCCTCTCCACATAGCCCTGTATCAATCCCAAACTAATCCCACTGCCCCGTCAACTCCCTATAGTCCTGTATCAATCCCAAACTAATCCCACTGCGCCGTCCTCTCCCCATAGCCCTGTATCAATCCAAGCTAATCCCACTGTCCCGCTCTATCCCCAGAGTCCTGTATCAATCCCAAACTAATACAACTGCCCCGTCCTCTCCACATAGCCCTGTACAAATCCCAAACTAATCCCACTGCCAACTCTACCCTCATTGCGCTCTATCAATCCCAAACGAATCTCACTACCTCACAATCTCCCCGTAGCCCTGTATCAATCCCAAACTAATCCCACTGCCACGTTCGGGATCCTCTTGGAAGGAGCGACCACAATATGGTGGAATTTCAAATGCAGTTGGAGGATGACAAGCTAAAATCAAACACTCGTGTTTTGTGCTTAAGCAAAGGCGATTACAATGGGATGAGAGAAGAACTAGCTGAGGTCGACTGGGAGCAAAGACTTCATGGTGAAGCAGTTGAGGCACAGTGGAGAACCTTCCGAACGATCTTTCACAGTGTTCAGAAAAGGTTCATACCGACAAAAAAGAAAGACGGTAGAAAGGGGAAAAATCGACCGTGGATATCTAAGGAGGTGAGGGAGAGTATCAAATTGAAGGAAAAAACATACAAAGTGGCAAAAATTAGTGGGAGACTAGGGGACTGGGAAGTCTTCAGGGGACAACAGAAAGCTACTAAAAAAGCCATAATGAAGAATAAGGTAGACTATGAAAGTAAACTGGCTCAGAACATAAAAGCAGATAGTAAAAGCTTCTCCAAATATATAAGACTAAAAAGAGTGGCTAAGGTAAATATTGGTCCTTTGGAAGATGAGAAGGGAGATTTAATAATAGGAGACGGGGAAATGGCTGAGGAGCTGAACAGATTTTTTGGGTCAGTCTTCACAGTGGAGGACACAAATAACATGCCAGTGACTGATGGAAATAAGGATATGATAGGTGAGGACCTTGAGATGAGTGTAATCACTAAGGAGGCAGTATTGGGCAAGCTAATGGGGCTAAAGTTAGACAAATCTCCTGGCCCTGATGGGATGCATCCCAGAGTGTTAAAAGAGATGGCTAGGGAAATTGTAAACGCACTAGTGATAATTTATCAAAATTCACTAGACTCTGGGGTGGTCCCTGAGGATTGGAAAGTAGCAAACGTGACACCACTGTTTAAAAAAGGAGGTCGGCAGAAAGCGGGTAATTATAGGCCGGTAAGCTTAACTTCGGTTGTAGGGAAAATTCTGGAATCTATCATTAAGGAGGAAATAGCGGGGCACCTGGAGGGAAATTGTCACATTGGGCAGACGTAGCATGGGTTCACAAAGGGTAGGTCGTGTCTGACTAATTTGGTAGAATTTTTTGAGGACGTTACCAGTGCAGTAGATAACGGGGAGCCAATGGATGTGGTATATGTGGATTTCCAGAAATCGTTTGACAAGGTGGCATACAAAAGGTTGCTGCATAAACTAAAGATGCATGGTATTGAGGGTAAAGTGATAGCATGGGAAGAGGATTGGTTAACTAACAGAAAGCAGAGAGTGGGGATAAATGGGTCTTTCTCTGGTTGGCAACCTGTAACTAGTGGGGTCCCTCAAGGATCAGTGTTGGGCCCGCAGTTGGTCACAATTTACATAGACGATTTGGAGTTGGGGACCAAGTGCAATGTGTCAAAGTTTGCAGACGACACTAAGATGAGTGGGTAAAGCAAAAAGGGCAGAGGATACTGGAAGTCTGCAGAAGGATTTGGATAGGTTAGGTGAATGGGCTAGGGTCTGGCAGATGGAATTCAATGTGTGAGACTATCCATTTTGGGAGGACTAACAGCAGAATGGTTTATTATTTAAACGGTAAGATGTTAAAACATGCTGCTGTGCAGAGGGACCTGGGTGTGCTGGTGCACGAGTCGCAAAAAGTTGGTGTGCAGGTGCAACAGGTGATTAAGAAGGCTAATCGAGTTTTGTCTTTCATTGCTGGAGGGATGGAGTTCAAGACTAGGGAGGTTACGCTGCAATTGTATAGGGTGTTGGTGAGGCCGCATCTGGAGTATTGTGTTCAGTTTTGGTCTCCTTACCTGAGAAAGGACATATTGGCACTGGAGGGAGTGCAGAGGAGATTCACTAGGTTGATCCCAGAGTTGAGGGGATTAGATTATGACGAGAGGTTGAGTAGACTGGGACTGTACTCATTGGAGTTTAGAAGGATGCGGGGGGGGGGGGGATCTTATAGAAACATATAAAATTATGAAGGGAATAGATAGGATCGACGCGGGAAGGTTGTTTCCACTGGTCGTAGAAAGCAAAACTAGGGGGCATAGCCTCAAAATAAGGGGAAGTTGATTTAGGACGGAGTGTAGGAGGAACTTCTTCACCCAAAGGGTTGTGAATCTCTGGAACTCCTTGCCCAGTGAAGCAGTTGAGGCTCCTTCTTTCAACGTTTTTAAGAAAAAGATGGATACTTTTCTAAAGAATAAAGGGATTCGGGGATATGGTGTACGGGCCGTAGAGTGGAGCTGAATCCACAAAGATCAGCCATGATCTCATTAAATGGCGGAGCAGGCTCGAGGGGCCAGGTGGCCTACTCCTCTTCCTAGTTCTTATTTACAGAGGTCCCTGGGTAGTATATCATTACTGACAGTGGTCCCTGGGTGGAATATCATTATTTGCAGTAGTGCCTGGGTAGTATATAATTAGTTACAGTGGTCCATATGTAGTATATTATTACTTACATTGGTCCCTGTTTAGGATATCATTGTTTACACTGGTCACTGGGGAGTATATGATTCTTTACAGTGGTCCCTGCATAGTATCTCATTATTTTCAGTGGTCACTGGATAGCATATCTTTATTTCCAGTTGTCACTGGACAGTGTATCATTATTTACAGTTGTCACTGGAGAGTGTATTATTATTTACAGTGGTCCCAGGGCAGTAAATCATTATTTGCAGTGGTCACTGTGCAGAATATCATTCTTTACAGTGGCCTCTGGGCAAAATGTCATTATTTACAGTGGTCTCTGGGTAGTACATCATTAGTAACAGTGGTCCCTGGGTAGAATATCATTATTTACAGTGGACCCTGTGTAATATATCATTATTTACACTGGACCCTGAGTAGTATACCATTATTTACAGTGGCCCTGGGTAGGTATCATCATTTACAGTGGTCACTTTATAGTATTTCATTATTTACAATGGGGTCTGGGCAGTAGGTCTTTATTTACAGTGGCCCCTGTGTAGTTTCTCCTTATTTACAGTCGTCTCTGAGTAGTATATCATTATTTAGAGTTGTCCCTGCGCAGTATGTCATTATTTACAGTGGTTCTTGGGTAGTCTATCATTATTTGGGGCAGCACGGTAGCACAGTGGTTAGCACAATTGCTTCACAGCTCCAGGGTCCCAGGTTCAATTCCGGCTTGGGTCACTGTCTGTGCGGAGTGTGCACATCCTCCCCGTGTGTGCGTGGGTTTCCTCCGGGTGCTCCGGTTTCCTCCCACAATCCAAAGATGTGCAGGTTAGGTGGATTCGCCATGATAAATTGTTCTTAGTGTCCAAAATTGCACTTAGTGTTGTGTGGGGTTACTGGGTTATGGGGATGGGGTGGAGTTATTAACCTTGGGTAGGGTGCTCTTTCCAAGAGCCAATGCAGACTCGATGGGATGAATGGCCTCCTTCTGCACTGTAAATTATATGATTTACAGTGGCCCCTGGTTGGTATATCTTTACTTTCAGTGGTCCTTGGGTAGTATAACATTATTTACACTGGTCCCTGGTGAGTATATAAATATTTACAGTGGTCCATGGGCAGTATATCTGTATTTACAGTGGTCCCTGGGCAGTATGTCTTTATTTACAATGTTCCCTGGGTAGTATAACATTAATTACAGTGGTCCCTGGTGAGTATATAAGTATTTACAGTGGTCCTTGGGCGGTATATCTTTATTTACAGTGGTACCTGGTGAGTATATAAGTATTTACAGTGGTCCTTGGGCAGTATATCTTTATTTACAGTGGCCCTAGCCAATATATCTTTATTTACAGTGGCCCCTGGGTAGTATAACATTATTTAAAATTGTCCCTGTTGAGTATATCATTATTTACAGTGGTCCCTGGGGAGTATACCTTTATTTACAGTGGTCCCTGGGCAGTATATCTTTATTTACAGTGGTCCCTGGGCAGTATATCTTTATTTACAGTGGTCTCTGGACAGTATACCATTATTTACAGTAGTACTAGGTGAGTATATCGTTATTTACAGTGGTCCCTGGGTAGTATATCTTTATTTACAGTGGTCCCTGGGCAGTATATCTTTATTTACAGTGGTCCCTGGGCAGTATAACATTATTTACAGTGGTCTCTGGGTAGTATATCATTATTTACAGTGGTCCCTGGGTAGTATATCTTTACTTACAGTGGTCCCTGGGTAGTATAACATTATTTAAAGTTGTCCCTGGTGAGTATCTCATTATTTACAGTGGTCCCTGGGCAGTATATCATTATTTGCAGTGGGGCCTGGGCATGATACCTTTAGTTCCAATGGTCCCTCATTAGTATATCGTTATTTACAGTCGACCTTGGGTAGTAAATCGTTATTTACAGTGGTCCCTGGGCAGTATATCTTTATTTACAGTGGTCCCTGGGCAGCATATCTTTATTTACAGTGGTCCCTGGGTAGTATATCATTATTTACAGTAGTCCCTGGTGAGTATATCATTATTTACAGTGGTCCCTGGGTAGCATATCTTTATTTACAGTGGTCCCTGGAAAGCATATCTTTATTTACAGTGGTCCCTGGGTAGTTTAACATTATTTACAGTGGTCCTTGGGTAGTATATCATTAATTACAGTGGTCCCTGGGTAGTTTAACATTATTTACAGTGGTTCTTGGGTAGTATATCGTTATTTACAGTGATTCGTGCGTAGTATATCATTATTTACAGTGGTCACTGTGTAGTATTTCATTATTTACAGTTGTCTCTGTGTGAAAGTCAATATTTTCGCTTCTGTGAGAGAAAAATTCAATACACTCGTTCAGACAGAATAACAAGCTTTATTGTCAAAAACAGCTGCTTGCAGTAATGGCTGAAACTTGAAGCAAGAGAGCAGTCAACAAAACTGCTCAGTCTTTCACAAGTTCCGTGCTTTGTGGAGAATTAAGTAAATATTTATACATTAACTTTATCAAGATTATGTGACAACAGCATGGTCAGTAGTTTAATCGGAAATACAAACGGAAGCAAAGACCAGACCATGTTCGGTCATATCACTCAAACCATTATTTAGTCCTCGGAGGGATCATTGAAAGGTCAGAATACATTTGTTTCTCCCTGAACCAATCTTTGTTTTAAATTCCTACGGCCCTGGGTTATGACGAGTTAGTTTTATCAGGAGTTGCCGAGGTCCGGTGTTTTGGAATGGCTCGACCTTTGCTGATCTTTTCAGACTTCAAGTTATGCAGAGTTGGCCTACGGCCATACAGCTCTAAAAATGGTTTGGGCAGCATTCTCTACCTGGGCCTGGGGAGCTGGAATGAGTAGTTTCAGTCTATCTGGTATCGTCTCAAACCTTTTGACCCGTCTTCCCATTGACCAGTTTTCCCATCATGCCATTACTTAATTCGTACCATATCACATTCCCTCCTTTTGTCATATCATGACAACTAGTTAAATAGTTATGTACATGACTCGTTTGAAAATGCATTTACACAAGCAACCAAGCAATCCTATCCCTATTAGAATTAGGAGTAGTAGAATGAAGGCCTTAAAGATCCAATCAAATAATCCGTAACCAAGCCATCCTAGCCAACCCGGCGGGTTATAGTCATGAAATTCACTGCCAATCTCTTGAATTTGAGCATCCTGTCTCTTAATATGGTCGGCCAGGTTAGTGATATTTTCAGAGCCATCTGGAATATAAGTACAGCACTCCTGACCTATGATAGCGCACGTTCCTCCCTGCGAGGCTAACAGATAATCCAAAGCCAGTCGACTTTGCAATGCCACGGTCCGGACAACCACTAGCTCAGCTGAGACCTCAGCCAGTGCCTGTCCAGGTTCCCTGGCTTCTACTGCCGTTACGTTCGCCAGTTGTTCCAATGCTGTGGCCATGTTCCTTGCCCGTTCCGTACAAGGGAAAGGCCATCATAAAGAACTGTTCCGTTTTAGAAATAGTCCTTTCTGCTCGCGAGGGGGAGTGCTTAAGGGTGGGTAGGTGACGCATTTGAGGTACAACATATCCCAAAAAGCAGGATCCTGTCCAATCAATGGGGAGCCATGGATATGCTTTAGTGCCGCATATGAAATAGGTTCCATGATAGGCCGTAAAATCATCAGCTAATGTCATCCAGGGGATTGCGGATGTCTGTCCCCATGAAATGTTAGAGGTTATATTCCATACCCTGGACCAATCACAGTTAAACATGCCCTTGTTGGATATGCCTGGTACCGGTCCTTGCCAGTCAACTGTAAGGTTGCACCTACTTTGCCCCATTAACTTTCCTTTCCCTGATTTATTAAAACACATGGAACCTTGAACATTATACGAGTGGACAGTGAGGGAGGGTGGAGTCAAGGCATGATTATAGGTCGGTTGATACGAAGCTGAAAATTTAGTCATGTCATAGCCAGCAGATTTCCATATTTCCATATCCGCCCTATCCTCCCTGCTCCCTGTTTGATTTTGTCGTAAAATCCATTCAACCGTCTCTGCGATATGAAAGGGGAGGGATTGGAGAGGTATTCCTTCCCTCGAATGGACGGGGATGTGGGTACAAACCCAACACTTGCTTACGTTCAATTTGTCGGCATAAAGATATGACATATATAAATAGGTATTGGAAGGCAGGTCTCGTTTAGATCGTTTTTTTACTACCGAGTGGCCATTAAGGCTAAATAGTCCAGAGTGTCCAAAAATTATAATGAAGATCTTCATCCTGTGATCTGGTCTGGGGAGGAGACTATCTTCTTGCAATCGGATAGATGTATCCAACTTGAACGTCCTTCAAGTTTGATGGAAGTTGGTGTAGTCAGCAGTACGCTCCAGCGTTGTCCTAGTTTCTTTCTGACCCAGTTTTTCACCAACACGTGGCCTCTGGGTTTGACCACTGGATATCGAGGGACGGCTGTCCCTGCCGTTACAGGGAGGTGTGCCTGTTTTACCTGTGAGTGGAGAAACTTCCGAGAAAGTGTTAATTGCTTCAAATAGTTCTGCATTTGTTCCCCCATCACGTGGAGGTCTACTCCTCCAGGGGGTTTTCATGGGCATCCCAGGGTGTCCTCATTGGCCGACCATAGACTATCTCGGCAGCTGACAGTCCGGTCCGCGAATGTGGAGTCACTCGCATGTGAAACAGTGCCAAGGGTAATACTTATAGCCAATTTAACCCAGTGTCTTCAGTTAATTTAGATAATTTTTCTTTTAAAGTCCCGTTGGCTCTTTCCACAATTCCTGCAGCCTGCGGGTGATACGCGCAGTGCAGTTGCTGTTTAATTACGAGTGCTTCGCACAATTCAGCATTGATCCGAGCTACAAAATGTGGTCTGTTGTCTGAGCTCACCATTTTGGGTACCCCAAAACGAGGAATGACTTCCGTTAACAACAACTTCACCACTGTATGTGCCGTACAATTAGTGGTGGGGAAGGCTTCAATCCATTTACTAAACACATCGATTATTACTAAACAATATTTACAGCACTGTGCTTTTGGCAATTCGATAAAATCAAGCTGTACACAGGCAAAAGGGCCATCTGGCAAGGGAGTGGTTCCTGGAGGGCATTTAATGCCTTTACCCTTATTATGTTTCATGCAAATGAGGCATCGATCCAGCCGCGTTTGTGCTGCTGTATTCAAATCTGGGTGTCACCAAGTTTTCAGGAGTAGCTGTACTATTACCTCCTTGCCAAGATGGGTCCAAGAATGCAAATAATCAATAAGTACCGGCAATAAAGAATTCGGAATACAAACTTGACCAACGGGGGTAAGCCAGAGGTCTCGTGTCAAGGAGTGTGAACACCCCATTGACTTCCATAGTGTGCGCTCGGAATCAGAGGCATCCCTCTGTAAATTATGAACTTCAGTTATGTCTGGCATGCCCTTCGTTCCTAATGCAGGTACCTGGTTTAGAGCCTGATTAGCCCCACTGGGAACAATCAGAGAGGCTGATATAGCCGCAGCCTTAGCAGCAGAATCAGCACGGGCATTCCCTAATTGAACAGGAATGTCCCCCTTTGTGTGCGCAGCACATTTAATAATTGCCAATTGATGGGGAAGCTGAATAGCATCGAGGAGATTTTTAACCCAAAGAACATTTTGAATGGGAACTCCCGCAGAGGTGAGAAAGCCTC
This sequence comes from Scyliorhinus torazame, assembly GCF_047496885.1. Lineage (NCBI taxonomy): Eukaryota > Metazoa > Chordata > Chondrichthyes > Carcharhiniformes > Scyliorhinidae > Scyliorhinus > Scyliorhinus torazame. Next base: position 15,971,588 of record NC_092711.1, read on the forward strand.
GCTGTTGCCAGAGGCGACCGAAATCGTTGGTCACGCCAAAGGCATACCTAGAATCAGTGGAAACATTAGTACTTTTGTCTGTGGCCAAAATACATGCTTGAGTAAGGGCAAATAGCTCGGCTTTTTGTGCAGACAGGGGTCTCGGAGGCTGCTGCTTCCTGCACGTCAGTGTCTGTTACCACGGTATATCCCGACCGTGGGATGCCAGTGAGAGAAATGGAGGAACTGCCATCAACATAAAAAATTAGACCTGGATTATCAATAGGCCGGTCCGTTAAATCCGGGCGAGGCGCGGTAAGGAAGTGATTCCGAAGCAAACAATCGTGTGGCGGGTCCGCAAGGTTATCGGGCGGTGGGAGGGGGGGGGGGGGGCTGCTCGAGGAACACAGCAGGATTTAAGGTAGAACAGTAATGAAAAGAGAGGTAGGGGTTTTGCAATAGTGAAACCTCACAGCGGCTCAAGCGGGCTTGAGTCAGATGCTGGGTTTGCTGAGACGTTAGGAGAGCCACAATAGAGTGCGAGGTATGCACTTGTACTGGCTGGTGAAGGGTCAGATTAGAGGCTGCCTGCACTAACAAATGGACAGCTGTAAGAATTTGGGTGCAGGGAGGTAGACCGCAAGCTACAGGATCCAATTTTGTAGAATAGTAGGCGGCCGGGCGACGCCGGTCACTGTGCTCTTGTATAAGAACACCAGTGGCACATTCATCAAGAACATTAACGTACAACTGAAAGGGTCTGTCATACATAGGTCGTCCAAACGCTTGGGGCGGTAGCCAGGGCGTTTTTGAGAGTAACAAAAAATTATTTTGCTGAATCAGGAAGTTCAAACTTAGGAGGAGCATTTTGAGAGGAGTACGGAGTTAAATCTTGAGTATGGACAGTAACATTCGGAATCCATTGCCTGCAAAAGTTCACCAATCCTAAAAAGGCTCGCACCTGCTTGGGCGATGTCGGAAATGGAGTCTGCGGTATCGGAGTAATGCGTTCCTGAGTAAGGGAGCGATCCATAACACTTATCAGGACACCAAAAAATTTGACCTGCCGTTGACCTTTGTGAACTTTAGTGGACGGGATCACATATCCCCATGAATGGAGACGGAGGAGCAGGTAAACGGTGTCACGCTGGTTAGCGTTGAAGTCAGGGCTGGCAAGGAGTAAGTCATCAACATATTGGATGATGGTGGAGCCACCAGGAGTTGATAATGTTGCTAACTGGGAGTGCACTGCGTGTGAGAAAAGGGTTGGAGAATGAATGAAGCTCTGTGGGAGCCTAGTCCAAGTGTATTGGTTGCACTTAAATGTAAAGGCAAACAAATACTGTGATTCAGGGGCGAGGGGTATCGCAAAAAAGGCATGTTGTAAATCAACAAGGGTGAAAACAGTCGCTTCCGGTGGGACATTACTAAGGATTGTCGCCGGGTTTGGGGCAATAGGATGTAAGGGTTCCACTATCTGATTAATACGTCGGAGGTCTTGGACCAAACGCCATTCGGATGGTTTTCCTATCTTAGAAACTGGAAGAATCGGGGTTTTACAGGGCGATTGGCATGGTACCACAATTCCCTGTTGAAGGAACGATTGAAACATGACCGAGACTCCTTCTTCAGCTTCCTCCTTCTTTATCAATGACCTAGAGGAAGGCGCAGAAGGGTGGGTGAGTAAATTTGCAGACGATACTAAAGTCAGTGGTGTTGTCGATAGTGTGGAAGGATGTAGCAGGTTACAGAGGGATATAGATAAGCTGCAGTGCTGGGCTGAGAGGTGCCAAATTGAGTTTAATGTAGAGAAGTGTGAGGTGATTCACTTTGGAAGGAATAACAGGAATGCGGAATATTTGGCTAATGGTAAAGTTCTTGAAAGTGTGGATGAGCAGAGGGAGCTAGGTGTCCATGTACATAGATCCCTGAAAGTTGCCACCCAGGTTGATAGGGTTGTGAAGAAGGCCTATGGAGTGTTGGCCTTTATTGGTAGAGGGATTGAGTTCCGGAGTCAGGAGGTCATGTTGTAGCTGTACAGAACTCTGGTACGGCCGCATTTGGAGTATTGCGTACAGTTCTGGTCACCGCATTATAGGAAGGATGTGGAGGCTTTGGAGCGGGTGCAGAGGAGATTTACCAGGATGTTGCCTGGTATGGGGGGAAAGTCTTATGAGGAAAGGCTGATGGACTTGAGGTTGTTTTCGTTGGAGAGAAGAAGGTTAAGAGGAGACTTAATAGAAGCATACAAAATGATCAGGGGGTTGGATAGGGTGGACAGTGAGAGCCTTCTCCCGCGGATGGAAATGGCTGGCACGAGGGGACATAGCTTTAAACTGAGGGGTAATAGATATAGGACAGAGGTCAGAGGTAGGTTCTTTACGCAAAGAGTAGTGAGGCCGTGGAATGCCCTACCTGCTATAGTAGTGAACTCGCCAACATTGAGGGCATTTAAAAGTTTATTGGATAAACATATGGATGATAATGGCATAGTGTAGGTTAGATGGCTTTTGTTTCGGTGCAACATCGTGGGCCGAAGGGCCTGTACTGCGCTGTATTGTTCTATGTTCTAGGTTCTATGTTCAGCCTCGGGGTGCAAAGGGTACTGTGAAATCGAGGGCAAGGGCATGTTAGGTTTAACTTTAATAACAACGGGATGGACATTAGTGAGACCAACCTCGTGTTTGGAGGCCGCCCATAAATCTGCGGGTAGTTCAGAAGTCGTTGATTGGACTGAACGACGGTGTTGCAGTGTGCCAATAAGGACAAATGGGCGTTGAAAATATTCTAAAGTGCCTGCGGGTAGGATTTGACTTCCATTAAAGAAAGGATCAGCTTGTCCTCGCAGTGCAGCTGCCAGAAATCCCAAGGACTTGGCACTGTAGCCTTCGTTGACGGAAAGGGTCACGTGGGGTGACACAAGTCCCGACTGACGCCAGAGGCCATGGGGTAAATTGACAAGAAAGGCAGACCCTTCTTTTTCCTTAGCGACACTAACAAAGGTGAAAAGTGTGAGGGGTCAAAATCAACAGACCACCACTGTGGAGTAGTGAAAAGGGGAAGATTTCGATGCTGGGCCTGCGGGATAGCTGATATAGTAATGCCGTTATCAAGGCAAACAGTTTCCACCTGCAAGGGACACAGCAAGTCACGTCCGGCCAGGTTGACACTGAGGACGCGGGTAACTGTGAAAGGGATGCAACATTCCCACCCCTCAAATTGAACAGAGAGCGGCTTCATAAGCGGATAAACAAAACCTTCCCTCATGAAACAAGCAAGTTCCACATGCTTATCAGAAAGGGGAAAGCAATGTTTCTGAATTAATGTCCAGTCTAGCATAGAATGCGTCGCGCCGGTGTCAATCAGGAAGGGGATAGACACGCCCTCTATGTACATCGCAGTGTTTGGCTAGTCAGAGTGGTCTGTTAAGAGGACCGGAAAGTTCGATCGGGCTAGTCAGTAGGGGTTAGAGGTAGTAAAGGGTGTCAGCCGAAGGCGTTGAAATCTACCTTGTCGTCGGGGTGCTGGACAATCGCTAGCGTAGTGCCCTGTCCATTGACAGTTGAAGCAAGTGACATTATACTTGGCAGGAGGACGACGCGGAGGAGCGCTGTCGAAATCCTCCATGTGTGGAGTGAAGGGGTAAGCAGCCTGTCAGCGGTAACCAAATTCAGGAGGGTCCGTGCAATCTGGGCGATAGTAACGTGAATCTGTCTGACAGTTGTGACCTTTAGGAACTCTTCTTTGAGAGGGATGTTGGATGGATTCGGATTTAATTCTGGGCGAAGTGTCTTTGTAACAGGTCTCACGGTTGCGGCCATTGCTCAAATAATAAGACACAGCCGTTTCATTTGATGTTTAGAATTGTCAGACCAGTCCATGTTATTAGTTTTAATACTGGATGCTACGCGGTCAGGCAAAACCTGCATTAATAGAGCATTAAATTGGGGAGACTGTGTGCCTGCATTGAAAGCAATGTCCCCGGAGTGTACACGCCACAAAAGCGATCAAAAAATTCTGTACCATCTTCCTTCGAAGTGGGGGTACATTTAAGGAGATTGGCGATGTCAACGGGTTTACGGAGAGCCCGTTTTAGTGCGGGGAACATTAACGTACGCTGATCGTCCTCCGTTTGGTGTGCGGCCCTGAAGGCCTTCCACGTGTCCCATGAAGTCTTAATTCATTTTTCCATTTTTCCCCTAATTCTGGGGAAGGGATGAATGAATCAGAGAATATTGATCACGTGCGGTAGCACCGTACCTGGTCGCAGTTCCCCTCAAAAACTCAGTGAACCCCTCTGGGTCATCTTTGCAGGAGGGCCATTGGGCCATGATCAAACATAGCTCATGGGGTTTAAAAGCCTCAATGAATATGCAGGTACCACCCACACCTCAATGAATGGGTCGTCATTATCACCAGCGTGGGAATTAATAACACTCCTAATGGGATAATTTGCGAGGGGTGGTGGTGGCGTAAAAGTTTCCTCCTCCTTAGGTTGGAGTGATAAATCAAGAAAAGCCTGATTAACAGGGGTGAAGGGTTGTTCCATATTGTAGGGGCAGGGTGTGCAGGATGAGGGAGGGGTCCAGGGGTTAAATCCTCCTCCTCTTCCGTATCGCCTGAATAGGGAAACATCGGCATGCCAGAGCAACTGGGAGGATCCTCCTTTCGTTTAATCTGCTTGGCTAGTCCTCTCTGCCTATTGGTTGGAGAATATTGTTTATTTTCGCCTTGTTGTTTATGCTTTCTATCCCAAAGTTCACATTCCAATTTGAAAGTCTCCCAATTCTTTGCTTTACCATCCACACAATTATCAATCCCTTTTCTACGGGCATTATCTCTCCAACTCATTAATAGTGATTGTTCGTGGAGCTCAGTGGACTGCTTCCTCCACTCTGAGATTTTAAACTTCCACTTAAAACCTGCATTACTCTGCCAAATGATTTTCTCAGCATAAATGCAATTATCGTAGTTCCAGGTACCCCATGGTGGCCAAATATCGTTACCCAATTTATTGTCCAGCGCTGCAGATCATTTTCGGAAATTACGTTCATGGGAAGGGTTATCAGAACAGATGCAAAATAGAGGGACTTGCCCCTGGTTTTGACTAAACTCTGTCCCATAATGTCAATAAAATGGGCCCCTGGCAATCAAAAAAAATCCCTGGTACCAAATCAGATTTCAGGGTCCCTGCCCCAAATTGTATAGAGGTTCCTGACCCAAATTTAAACCTGTAAAACAAGCAAGAGGTCCCTGACCTAATTGGGGTCCCTGACCCGCTGTACTCTACTGACAATTTAATAAGTACAATTTAGATTCGAGTACCGTCACCTGTTTAGTTACTTCCATCAGGGATGAGGGGTCGAACCACTAATCCGAGAGAGAGAGAGAGACCAAGGTTAATCTTACCTTGTGCCGGCGTCTGTCTCTTTCCTCCGGTGTGGCTCGATCACTTCTTCAGTCCCCCACGGAATTCACTCAGGATATTGGTAACTGCTCGCTTGCGCCAAATTGTGAAAGTCAATATTTTCGCTTCTGTGAGAGAAAAATTCAACACACTCGTTAAGACAGAATAACAAGCTTTATTTTCGAAAACAACTGCTTGCAGTAATGGCTGAAACTTGAAGTCAGAGGTCAGTCAACAAAACTGCTCAGTCTGTCACAAGTTCCGTGCTTTGTGGAGAATTAAGTTAAGATGTATACATTAACTTTATCAAGATTATGTGACAACAGTATGGTCAGTAGTTTAATCGGAAATACAAACGGAAGCAAAGACCAGACCATGTTTGGTCATATCACTCAAACCATTATTTAGTCCTCGGAGGGAACATTGAAAGGTCAGAATAGACTTGTTTCTTCCTGAACTTATCTTTGTTTTAAATTCCTACGGCCCTGGGTTCTGACGAGTTAGTTTTATCAGGAGTTGCCGAGGTCCGGTGTTTTGGAATGGCTCGACCTTCGCTGATCTTTTCAGACTTCAAGTTATGCAGAGTTGGCCCATGGCCATACAGCTCTGAAAATGGTTAGGGCGGCATTCTTTACCTGGGCCTGGGGAGCTGGAATGAGTAGTTTCAGTCTATCTGGTATTGTCTCAAACCTTTTGACCAGTCTTCCCATTGACCTGTTTTCCCATCATGCCATTACTCAATTCGTACCATATCACACAGGGATAGTATATCATTATTTGCAGTAGTCCCTGTGTAGTACATCTTTATTTACAACTGTCCCAATGTGGAAGTTCATTATTCACAGAGGTCCCTTGAACGTATATCATTATTTAGAGTGGACCCTGGGTAGGATATCATTATTTAGAGTGGTCCCTGGGCAGTATATCATTATTTACAGTGGTCCCTGGGCAGTATATCATTATTTAGAGTGGGCCCTGGGTAGTATGTCATTATTTTCAGTGGTCCCTGGGCAGTATATCATTATTTACTGTGGTTTCTGTGCAGTACATCATTATTTCCAGTGGTCACTGGTTACTATATCAATATTTACAGTGGTCCTTGTGCAGTATATCATTATTTACAGTGGTCCCTGGGCAGTATATCATTATTCACAGTGGTCCCTGGGCAGAATGTCATTATTTATATTGGTATCTGTGTAGTATATTATTATTTGCAGTGGTCCCTATGGAGTACTTCATTATTTACAACGGTTCCAGCGTGGAATGTCATTATTTACAGTGGTCCCTTGATAGTATATCATTCTTTCCATCGGTTCCTGGTAAGTATATAATTATTTACAGGGGTCCCTGTGTGGAATATAATTATTTACACTCGTTCGTTGGTCGTATATCATTATTTACAGTAATCTCTGTGTGGTACATCATAATTTACATGGTCCCTGGGTAGTATATCAAAATTTACAGTTGTCTCTGAGCAATATATCATGATTTACAGTGGTCGCGGTGTAGTCTAGCATTATTTGCAGTGGCCCCTGTGTAGTACATCATTGTTTACAACGGTCCCAGGTTGGAATGTCATTATGCCCATGGTCCCTGGTTAGTATATCATTATTTACTGTCGTCTCGAGGTAGTATATCATTATTTACAGTGGTTCCTGGGTAGTATATCTTTATTCACAGTGGTCCCTGGATAGTATGTCATTGTTTACAATGGTCCTTAGGTAACATATCATTATTTACAGTGGTCCCTGGGTAGAAAATCATCATTTACAGTGGCCCTTGTGCAATATATCATTATTTACAGTGGTCCCTGGGCAGTGTATCATTATTCACCGTGGTCCCTGGGCAGTATATCATAATTTACAGTGGTCCCTGGGCAGTATATCATTATTCACCGTGGTCCCTGGGTAGTATATCATCATTTACTGTGGTCCTTGGGCAGTATATCATTAAGTATAGTGGCCCCTGTGTAGTACATCGTTATCTACAACGATTCCTGGGTGAAATTTCATTATTTACAGTGGTCCCTGGATAGTATATCAATATTTACAGTGGACCCTGGGTAGTATGTCGTTATTTGCAGTCCTCCCTGGGTAGTATATCATGATGTCCAGTTGTCCCTGGGCAGTATATCATTATTCACACTTGTCCCTGGGTATTTTATCATTATATACGGCGGTCTCTGTCTGGTATATCATTATTTGCAGTGATCCATGGGCAGTGTCACATTATTTACTGTGGTTCCTGGGCAGAATATCATTATTCACAGTGGCTCCTGCGTAGTATATCCGTATCTACAATGGTCCCTGGGTGTTATATCATTATTTACAGCGGTCCCTGGGTAGTATATCATTATTTACAGTGGTCCCAGGGTAGTATATCCGTATCTACAATGGTCCCTGGGTCGATTATCATTATTTACTGTGGACCCGGGGTTGTATGTCATTATTTACAGTGGTCCCTAAGTAGTATCTCATTATTTACAGTGGTCCCTAAGTAGTATCTCATTGTTTACAGTGGTTCCTGTGTAGTATATCCGTATCTACAATGGTCACTGGATAGTATCACATTATTTACAGTGGTCCCTGGGAAGTATATCCGTAGTTACAATGGTCCCTGGGTGGTATCACATTATTTACTGTAGTCTCTGGATAGTATCTCATTATTTACAGTGGTCCCTGGGTAGTATATCATTATTTACAGTGGTCACTGGGTAGTATATCATTGTTTACCGTGGTCCCTGGGTAGTATATCATCATTTACAATGGTCACTGGATAGTATTTCATTATTTACAATGGTCCCTGGTTATAATATTATTATTTACAGTGGTCCCTATGTAGAATATCGTTATTTACAGTGGTCCCTGGGTAGTATATAATTACTAACAGTGGTTCCTGATTAGTATATCATTTTTTACAGTGGTTCCTGGGGAGTATATGATTATTTACAGTGGTCCCTGGGTCGTATATCATTATTTTCAGTGGTTCCTGGGTAGTATATCATTATTTACAGTGGTCCCTGGGTAGTTTCTCCGTATCTACAATGGTCCCTGGGTAGTATCTCATTATCTACAGTGGTCCCTGAGTAGAATATCATTATTTACAGTGGTCCCTGGGCAGTATATCATTATTTACAGTTGTCCCTGGGCAGTATATAATTATTTACAGTGGTCCCTGGGCAGTATATAATTATTTACAGTGGTCCCTATCCGGTATATCATTATTTACAGTGGTCCGTGGGTAGAATATCATTATTTACAGTGGACCCTGGGTAGTATATCATTATTTACAGTGATCCCTGGTCAATATATCATGATTTACAGTGGTCCCTGTGTAGTGCATCATTGTTTACAACGGTCCCATGGTCCATAGGTAGTATATCTTTATTCACAGTGGTCCCTGGGTAGTATATCATTATTTACAGTGGTCCCTGGGTAGAATATCATTATTTACAGTGGTCCCTGGGTAGAATATCGTTATTTACTGTGGTTCCTGTGTAGTGTATGATTATTTACAATGGTTCCTGGGTAGTAATTCATTATGTACTTTGTTCCTTTGTCGCTTATCATTATTTACAGAGGTCCCTGGGTAATATTTCATTATTTACAGTAGTCCCTGAGCAGTACATCATTACTTACAGTCTTCCTGGGTCGTCTCTCATAATGTGCAACATTCCCTGTGTAGTATATCATTACTTACAGTGGGTCTTTTATGTTATATTATTATTTACATTAGTCCATGTGTTGTATATCATTATTTACCGTGGTCCTGGATAGAATATCATTATTTACAGTGGTCCCAGGATAGTATACCGTTATTTACAGTGGTTCCTTTGCAGTATATCATTATTTATAGTGTTTCCTTGGTACTATTTCATTACTTACAGTAGTGCCTGGGCAATGGATATTTATTTACAGTGGTTCCTAAACTGTATAGCATCATTTTCAATGGTTTCTGTCTAGTGTAATCATTATTTACAGTGTTCCCTCTGTAGTAAATCATTATTTACAGTGGTCCCTCGTAGTATATCATTATTCACAGTGGTTCCTGGATTGTATATGAGTATTTACAGGGGTGCCTAGGCAGTATATTACTAGTTATAGTGGTCCTGGATCGTATATCATTATTTACAATGTTCCCTCGATAGAATATCATTATTTACTGTAGTCCCTGGGCAGTATACCATTATTTCCAGTTGTCCCTCTGTCGCATATCATTTTTACAGTGGTTCCTCGGTAGCATATTATTATAATACACGCCCCTGAGCAGTATACCATTATTTCTGCTTGTCCCTTTGTAGTAAAACATTTTTACTGTGGTTCCTGGGTATTATATTATTATAATACACTGGTCCCTGGGCAGTATATTGTCTTGTGAGAGCACCTTTAAGAAATGGGTATTCATAAATGGGTTTGTATATAATATCTGTAGTGAGAGTATCTTTAAGAAATGGGTGTTTAATACTGCAGTGATGTCAGAGAGTGGGTGGAGCTGGGCTGTCTGTCAGCGTTTTACTTTCATTTTAGGCTGTTTGCTGCACGATGGGTTTTAGCTTTGTTTTGAGTGTTGGAGCTGAAGCCAGACAGTGCAGGTGACCTGTTGTTGTCTCTGCCATCAAAAGACTATCTCTTGATCATTTGGTGAATTCAGAATTATAAATGTTCTCAATAGTGAATGTAAACCTAATGTACTTCTCGTAAAAGTTGGCTTAAGTCTTCTGGATGTTAAAAGGACAGCTTAAGGATTCTTTGAATACTTTTGAATTTCTGCTGTCCACACTTGTAGAGGGGGCCGTGTGCTCCCCATACCACAATCTAGTAAACGTTGTGGGTCAGGTGAACTCCATGATGAACTTTAGGCTTCTCTATACCCTGGCCCAGAACAAATCGGGGGCTCGTCCTGGAAAAACGTCCATCTATTTTATTGGCTTAGTGAACTTAAACACAGTGAGGGGTGAGAATATTGGGGTTGCTTATCAGGTGTGTTTTACTAGTCTAAGTGGGGAGCTTGTTGTGGACAATGGCTCTTTAAGAGGCTCTGAGGTTTTTGGGGGTGGGGACGGTCACACGCCGTACCTTACGGGCACAGACGAAAAGCAGACTGTTAGATTTGGAAAAAACATTGCAGAAAACATTCCTGACAAAATGCGAAAAGCTAAGGTACTTATGGCGGTGGCTGAGCATTTAAAGTTGCCTGAGATACAGTTTCATTCATTGGAAATGGCAAATATTCAGTTACAACTTAAACAAATGGAACATGAGAAAGAATTAAAACAGCTTGAATACGAAAGAGATAGAGAGGAAAATGAAAGAGAAAGGGAGATACAGATCAGGGAAAAAGATAAAGAGAGAGTGTTTGAACTTCAGAAAATGGCCATGAAACATGACAGTCAGTTAAAATTGGCAGACGTAAAGGGGAATGAACAGTTGGATGATAGTGAGAAAGAGCGTCATAGTCGAAGGCTTGCTGGGAATCTATTTAAATATGTCCAAGCATTGCCAAGGCTTGAGGAGAAGGAGGTAGAAGCCTTTTTCAGTTAATTTGAGAAGGTGGCTAAACAAATGAAATAGCCACAGAACATGTGGGTGTTACTGATTCAAACAAAGCTGGTAGGTAGAGCTGGTGAAGTGTTTGCATCACTACCGGAGGAGGTATCTGGGACGTATGAGGAGGTGAAGAAATCCATCTTGGGTGCATATGAACTAGTGCCTGAAGCCGACAGACAAAGGTTTCGAAATTTAAGGAAAGAATTTGGTCAAACATACATGGAGTTTGAAAGGCTCAAACAGAGTAATTTTGATAGGTGGAGAAGGCCTTTGAAAATAGACCAAACGTATGAAGCTCTCAGAAAAATTATACTGTTGGAGGTGTTTCAAAATTCAATTCCTGATGTAATGAGAACTCACGTGGAAGAACAGAGGTTTAAAACTGCGAGTTTAGCAGCAGAAATGGCAGGTGATTATGAATTAGTTCATAAATCAAAGCTTTGTTTCCGACATCAGTTTCAGCCGGTGAGGGACAGAAACTGGGGACATGAGAAACACTCAAGTGGTAAAGGTAAAGGTGATCTGATGGGAGATAATAAGGAGAGTGTACTTCAGATTTAAGAAAGAAATCCAGGAGGGTGGAAAAGAAATGAAAATATTCATATGTTTTCACTGTAATAAACTCGCCATGTAAAGTCACAGTGTTGGTGGTTGAAGAAAAGCACTAGGAAGGCTGATGTGGTAAAACAGGATAAGACCGTGGGGTTTGTTAATGTGGTAAAGGAAAGCCCAAGTGAAGCGAAGGAGGTGCAAAAGATTGTGCAGACTGATCAAAGGTGATTGATAAGAAGGTGCCAGATCTCTGTAAACAGAGATGGGTACAGTTTACTCATGTGTATCAGGAGGAGTAGGTAAAGAAGTCACAATTTTCAGAGATACGGGAGATACGCATGTAGTTTGGGTACAATGTTGCCAGTAAAGGTGGTAATATGTGGAATTCAGTGTGAGAGGAGTAGAGTTCAATTTTATAAGGTAAGCTTGGAAAGTCCAGTGAAGAGTGCTGAATTGGTAGTAGGAGTAATAGAGAAACGATCTTGTCCAGGAATACAGTTTATCTTGGGTAATGACCTAGCTATATCGCAGGTGAGAGTGATGCCTACTGTGGTTGACAAGCCAGTTAAAAACCAGACAACTGAACTGTTGAAGGACGAATATCCTTGGATTTTACCGTATTGTGTAGTAACAAGGTCGCAAAGTCACAGGTTAAAACAAGAGGTGAAATCAAAGAGTGAAGCGCAATTGCAGAAACAATTTTTGATCAGATTGTTGAAAATGACCAAGAACAGGTGGAGGATGAGACGGGTATTTTTAGTTCAGGAAAATTGGCGGAGTTACAACAGAAAGACACAGAAAAATAACGGGTGTATCAGAAAGCATACAGGGAAGAGGAATCTGCGTGTATACCAGAGTGTTATTACCGCAAAATGAGAAAATGGGCAGGTTCATCAAGTAGTATTGCCGGTAGGGTACCGAAAGGAGGTTTTGCGAGTTGCACATGAGGTACCAGTGGGAGGGCATTTGGGAATAAGGAAAACTCAAGCTAAAATATAAAAACATTTTTATTGGCCTGGACTACATAAAAATGTAGTTAAATGTTGTCAATCAAGTCACACAAGTCAAGTGATAGGGAAACCTCAAGCAGTGATAAAATCAGCGTCCTTAATACCCATACCAGCATTTGAGGAACCTTTGACAAGGATCCTAATTGATTGCGTAGGATCGCATCCTAAAACAACAAGTGGGAATCATTATCTTTTGACTATAATGGATGTATCTATTATGTTTCCAGCGGCCATTCCACTCCGTACTATTATAGCTAAAAAGATTGTGGAGGAGTTACTTAAATTCTTTACTGGATATGGACTACCCACAGAAATACTATCGGATCAAGGATCAAATTTTACCTCAAGGTTATACAAACAAGTTATGGATGGTTCAGGAATAAAACAATTTAAATCAACTGCGTACCATCCAGAATCGCAGGGAGCGTTAGAAAGGTGGCATCAGACATTAAAGACAATGTTGCGGGTGTATTGTCAAGATCATCCAGAGGATTGGGAGAAAGGAATTCCATTCGTGCTGTTTGCAATTAGGGATGCACCTAATGAGTCTACCAAATTCAGTCCTTTTGAATTAATTCTTGGTCATGAGGTAATAGGACCACTTAAATTCATTATCGATAAATTGTTGCGTGAGAAATCGGAAATTACATGATTGGATTACGTGTCAAATTTTAGGGAAGGATTTAATAGAGCAGGTTAATTGGCTGGACAACATTAAGAACGTGCACAAAATGTGATGAAACGGGTAGCAGAATAGAAATTCAAACTTCGTAGTTTTGCCAGTGGAGATAAAGTTTTAGTGTTGTTACCAGTGGTAGGTGAACCTTTAAAAGCAAGGTTTTGTGGACCGTATCAGATTGAAAGGAAATTAAGTGAGGTGAATTATGTGGTAAACACACCAGATAGAAGGAAGACTCACCGAGTGTGTCATGCGAATATGCTTAAAGGTACTTTGAAAGGGAAGGAGAGAAAAAGGAGGTTTTAATGATTCTAACTCAAAGTGACGAACCAAATCCAGATGACTGTGAATGTGATATACCTCAAATTTAATTGGAAAACGAGGATGTTCTTAAAAATTGGGTAAATTGTTGAGTTACCTTCTAGCGGAAAATGAACTGGCCTAAGAGAGTTATTGATATCACATGGCCATATTTGTGGAGATAAATTGGGAAGTACTAAAATGGCTATACATGATGTAGATGTGGGAAAGCCTGTTCCAATCAAACAACATCCATCCAGACGTAAACCTTTAAAATTGGCACAGGGTAAAAAAGAGATTGAGAGTATGCTTAAAAATGGCATAATTGAAGTAGGTTGCAGCCAATGGAGCTCACCCACAGTGATGGTACCTAAACCAGACGGTACCTAACGGTTGTTTGCGGACTATAGAAAGGTAAATGCAGTTACAAGAGCGGACTCTTCTCCCATCCCAAATTTCGAGGATTGCATTGAAAAAGTGAGACAATCAGCTTTTATTTCCAAATTGGATTTACTAAAAGGTTACTGGCAGGTACATTTATCCGAAAGGGTGATGGAGATTTCAGCTTTTGTGAATCCAGATGGTATACACCAATTCAAAGTTATGCCATTTGGCATGAAAAACGCCCCAGCCACATTTCAACGGTTAACTAACAAAGTTGTTTCAGGATTACCCGATTGTGCGGTATACATCGACGATCTGGTAATTTTCAGCCAGTCATGGAAAGAGCATTTAAAACATCTGATGGAGTTACTCGATCGACTTCAGGAGGCAGGTTTGGTGATAAACCTAGCCAAAAGTGAATTTGGAAAAACGCAAGTCACTTTCCTTGAGGAGTTTCCGATACCCTCAAGACGAAGCGACATAATGCGATTTCTTGCCATGAATGGATTTGATCGAACATTTCTGCAACATTTTTGCAGCGTTGTGGCTCCGCTGATGGACTTTCTCAAGAAAAGTAACAAATTCCAATGGACAGCGGAGTGTTAACAGGCATTTGACTGCCTGAAAGCTGTGATAACCAATGCTCCTGTGTTGGAGAATTACAAGGGACTCTGTGATCAGATTGAAATAAAGTATCTGACTTTAAAGAGAAATGGCGAGACGTAGAGAAACGGACGGATCGTGCAGGGACCTCCTTGTTCAAAGAGACTGTCAATCAGGAAGGATTTCAGTTGCAGAAAGAAGAACAAAAAATGACGATATTACTGTACCTGTTTGCACGTGTTGATTTTTTTGAAACACAAAAGCATATTTACTGTGTGCATTTCTTTAAGTATAGTGAAAAGGTGAGCAATGAAACCATCTTGAAGCTGATGATTTTTTTTTCTTGGGGGGGAGGTGTCATATGAGAGTCCCTTTAAGAAATGGGTGTTTATAAATGGGTATGTATATAAATATTTGTACTGAGAGTACATTTAAGAAATGGGTGTTTACTAATGCAGTGATGTCATTGAGTGGGTGGAAATGGGCTGTCTCTCAGCGTTTTACTTTCGTTTTAGGCTGTTTGCTGCACGGTGTGTTTTAGTTTCGTTTTCAGTGTTGGAGCTGAAGACAGGCCAAGCAGGTGTACTGCTGTTCTCTCTGCCGATCTCTAAAAAACGATCTCTGGATCATTTGGTGAATTCAGAATTATAAATGTTCTCAGTAGTGAATGTAAACCTAATGTGCTTCAGGTAAAAGGTGTTTTAAGTCTTCTGGATGTTAAAAGGACAGCTTACGGATGACTCAGTGTTGTTATCTTTGGTTGTTGTATTTGAATTAATGGTTACTAACTTGTTCACTGTTTGTTTCAAAGAGGTCAACTTGAGTTCATAGAATAAACATTGTTTTGCTTTTAAAAATACTTTTCCATTTCTGCTCTACCACATCTGTAGACTAGGCCTAGTGCTCTATATACCACAATCTACTAAACTTGTGGATCAGGTGAACTCCATGATACACTCTGGGGTTCCCTAATCCCTGATCATAGCAATATCATTAGTTACAGTGTTCCCTATGTAGTCTGTAATTATTTACAGTGGTTCCTGTGCAGTACATCATTAAAATACACTGGTCCCTGGGCAGTATATCATTATTTACAGGTCCCCTGTGTAGTATGTAATTATTTACAGTGATCACTGTGCATAATCACATTCTTTACCGTGACCCTTGGTGGTATATCGTGATTTACAGTGGTTCCTGGTTAGTATACCATTATTTAGAGTGGTCTCTGCGTAGTATATCGTTATTTACAGTGGCCCTGGGTAGTATATCGTTATTTACATTGGTTCCTATGTCGCATATCATTATTTACATTGGTCTCTATGTAGAAGATAATTATTTACAGCGGTTCCTGGATAGTATATCATTATTTATAATGGGCTCTGGGTAGTATATCATTGTTTACAGTGCTTCCTGAGTTTTGTATCATTATTTACAGTGGTCCCTGTGTGGTATATACATGGAATCCTGGGTAGTATATCATTATGTACGGTGCCCCTGGGCAGTATATCAATATTTACAGTGGTCCCTCTATAGTGTATCGTTATTCACAGTGTTCCCTTGGCTTTATAACATTATTTACCGTGGTCCTGGGTAGTATATCTTGATTTACACTGGTCGCTGCCTAGTATATCGTTGTTTACAATCTAGCCTGTTACAGGGAGGTAGCCATACCCAAGGTGCTGGACAAGAGTAGCTAAAACAAACATTACACAACCAATTATTATTTGTGCAACATTGATAGAAAATACCAAATTAGTTTTCAGTCCATTAAACACAGCAAATAACTAAAAACATTGCATTGCATCTTTCACTGTGATTGTCAAAGGATTGTTCATTGCAATAATCAAAGGCGGCTTCTAATTACTGTTCAGACCATAATCAAATGATGATTGTTAATCAGTGGAATATAATCTGTAATTCCTGACCACACAACAATAATAGCATCAATTAAACATGCATTTGCTCAGGTCACAATCCCAATCAATGGGATTCTCCCTCGGCAGCATCCTCCATTCCCGCCGGCAGCGCCCCAATGTCGGCGGGTTTCTCGATGGCGTGGAGTGGTCACGGTGGGAAACCTCATTGACCGGCTGCGGGAACGGAGAATCCCGTTGTGGCGGTGGGTGGGCCGCGACAGATAACGGGGCTGGCGGGACAGAGAACCGGGTACAGGACATTAAACCGATGATCATTTTCCAAGAGAATTATCATGGCAAGATACTGATTAATCCATTGACCACTAACGGTATGAATAAATCTTTTAACTTCCCACAATGATATGTATTTGGAAATATTTACCATGTCTATGATACCAGCAATTATATCTCAGGATTTAATTCCATTAATCATAGTTGTGCCATGACTGAATCGTGTGAGAATTCTCTCTGCCTGTTTCTACCAAAGAAAACTGAGCAAATCGGGCAGCACGGTAGCATAGTGGTTACCACTATGACGTCACAGTGCCAGAGTCCAAGGTTCGATTCCCGGCTTGGGTCACTGTCTGTGCAGAGTCTGCACGTTCTCCCCGTGTCTGCACGGGTTTCCTCCGGGTGCTCTGATTGTCTCCCACAGTCCAAAGATGTGCAGGTTAGGTGGATTGGCTATGATAAATTGCCCTCAGGTTAGGTGCGGTTACTGGGTTATGGGGATAGGGTGGAGGTGTGGGCTTGGGTAGGGTGCTCTTTCCAAGAGCCGGTACAGACTCGGTGGGCCGAATGGTCTCCTTCTGCACTGTGAATTCTATGATCTCTGAAATCCAATGATGGAAGGCAGGATGACATATATTACACCATCATTTTTGCACAACATTGATAGAAAGCATCACATTCGTTTTCAGTCCATTGAACACAGTAAACAACGAAAAACATTTAATTGCAACTTTGAATGTGAGTATTGAAGGATAGATTCTTCCAGTAATCAGAGGCGTAACTAAATATTGTTCAGACAATAATCAAAATAGGATTGTTCTTTCAAATAGAGTCAGTAATTCCTGACCATCCTATAATAACACAATAAATTGAACAGGCACATTTCTGCTCACAATTAACTAAACTGTGATTAACGTTCTATAGAATCATCATGCCAGGAATATGATTATTTTCAGTCCAATGATTAGTGAATATATCTAGAAATCTTTGTACTTTTCACAATAATATGCATTTGAAAATTTCTATGAATATCAGAAATTATCTTTCACGTTTTAAATCCATTAATTACTAGAAATATGGCTGCTATGTGGTGGAATTCCATGTGACATCTCTGCATGTTTCTACTGAAGACGTCTCAGCAATTTGAATGATGGAAGCCGGGAAGTAATGGGCTGAGAAGCTATTATATATTGTGTCACTTATTTATTTAAATTATTGAGGCTATCTGACTGCTGGAACTGGATAACTACAAACTCCCGCTGGTGTTGTTGGGGAGACTGGTCCTTTTGGTTCCCTTCTGTTCCTCTAGTGTTTCTCCTCGGGAAAATACTGACTGTTTCACAATAAGAGAGTGATCAACCATTGTTTCCATTCATTATTTATCAATTAGAGTCTGTTCCCCAGGTTTATGGACTGATCGATGCCAGGGTCTAATGCGATGGTTAAGATTGGAGCTGGCGGATTGGAGGCGAATCAAACCCTGCCATGGCCTTGGTGATTTATTTCTCAGTATTACACAGCAGATCCACAGCTCTCCGTGATACCGACACTCTCCCAATTCTTCAGGATTCCTGATTTGAAGACCGGCACTGTAGCACAGAGGCGTGATGCCTGTTGCTTCACAGCACCAGGGTCCCAAGTTCGATTCCCGGCTTGGGTCACTGTCTGTGCGGAGTCTGCACGTTCTGCCCGTGTCTGCGTGGGTTTCCTCCCGGTGCTCTGAGGATTACTCTCAGGATTACTCCCTGTGCCACGTGACAGTGAGGCCAGAAATAAGAGGATAGTGCAGCTACACACGTGGCTAAACTGGTGGTGTAGGAGGGAGGGTTTCAGATTTCTGGGCCATTGGACTATCTTCCAAGACAGGTGGGACCTGGACAAGAAGGGCGGGCAGCATCTGAACTGGAGGGGCATCACTATCCTCGCTGGGAGGTTTGTTAGTGTCACCCGGGAGAATTGAAACTAATATGAAAGGGAGTGGGAACCAGAGCGGTAGCTCAGAAGGTGTAATAACTGAAGGGGAAATGGAGAACACAAATACCTGAACAACATCACCCTCAGGCAGAGCAAACAAGGTGATAAGTGTGAGAAGGGAGGTGCTCACTGCAGGATTGAGGGTGATGGACCTAAATGTGCGCAGTGTAGTGGACTCGCCAACACGAAGGACATTCAAATGGTCATTGGATAGACATATGGACAATAAGGGAATAGTGTAGATGGGCTTTAGAGTGGTTTCACAGGTCGGCGCAACATCGAGGGCCGAAGGGCCTGTACTGCGCTGTAATGTTCTATGTATACGGAACAAGGTAAATTTGCATGTTGCGCACATTGATATTGGCTGGTACGATTTGGTGGGAATCACAGGGACGTGATCAGGGCTGGGTTCAAAATATGCAAGTGTTCTATCGAAAGGAAAATCAGATGGGCAAAGGGGGCAGCACGGCAGCATTGTGGATAGCACAATTGCTTCACAGCTCCAGGGTCCCAGGTTCGATTCCGACGGGTCACTGCCTGTGTGGAGTCTGCACATCCTCCCCGTGTCTGCGTGGGTTTCCTCCGGGTGCTCCGGTTTCCTCCCACAGTCCAAAGATGTGCAGGTTAGGTGGATTGGCCATGATAAATTGCCCTTAGTGTCCAAAATTGCCCTTAGTGTTGGGTGGGGATAGGGTGCAGGTGTTGACCTTGGGTTGGGTGCTCTTTCCAAGAGCTGGTGCAGTCTTGATGGGCCGAATGGCCTCCTTCTGCACTGTACATTCTATGTTAGTATGGAATTAAGTTAAATCGATAGCGAGGAGCGATATAGGATCAGAAGGCATAGATTCTCTGTGGACAGAGTTGAGGAATGGAGTAGATAAAACGACCCTGATGGGAGTTATTTGTAGGATCCCGAGCAGTAAATAAATCAGGAGATAGAAAAGGCATGTAAAAAAGGCAATGTTACAATAATCATGGGGACATCAATATGCAGGTGGACTGGGAAAATCAGATTGGTCGTGGATCTCAAGAAAAGGAATATGAGGAAAGTCTCAGAGATTTTCTTTGGAGCAGCTTGTGACAGAGCCGACTGGGGAACAGGCAATTCTGGATTTGGTGATGTGTAATGAAGCAGACTTGATTAGTGAACATAAGGTGAAGTAATAATAGGCAACAAAGAAATGGCAGGCCGACTAAGGAGAAGGTTCTGGGGAAACTGAAAGGTCTGAAGGTGGATGAATGACCTGGACGGATGGACTACATCCCAGGGTTCTAAAAGAGATAGCTGAGGAGATTGTGGAGGGAGTGGTGGTGATCTTTCAGGAATCACTGGAGGCAGAAAGGGTCCCAGAGGACTGGAAAGTGGCTAATGTAGCACCGCTGGTTAAGAAGGGAGGGAGGCAGAAGACGGGAAATTATCGGCCGGTTAGCCTGACTTCGGTCATTGGTAAGATTTTAGAGTCTGTTATTAAAGATGAGATTGCGGAGTACTTGGAAGTGCAGGATAAAATCGGACTGAGTCAGCTCGGCTTCGTCAAGGGGAGGTCATGCCTGACAAATCTGTTAGAGTTCTCTTTGAGGAAGTAACACGGAAGTTAGATAAAGGAGAACCAGCGGTAAGATTTATTTAGATTTCCAGGAGGCATTTGAGATGGTGCCGCACAGGAGGCTGTTAAATGGGTTAAGAGCCCATGGTGTTCAGAGTAAGATCCTGGGATGGAAAAAGAATTGGCTGACTGGCAGAGGCAGAGAGCGGCATAAAGGGGTATTTTTCAGGACGGCAGCCGTGTCTAGTTGTGTGCCTCAGGGGTCTGTGCTGGGACCACAACTTTCCACAATATACATTAATGATCTGGAAGAAGGAACTGAAGGCACTGTTGCTGAGTTTGCAGATGATACAAAGATCTGGACAGGTGGTATTGAGGAAGCGGTGGGGGGGGGGGGGGGGGGAGGTGGGCGGGGGGGGGGGGGGGGCGGGGGCTGCAGAAGGACTTTGAGACACGGAGATTCTGCAAAGACGTGGCAGATGGAATACAATGTGGAAAAGTGTGAGGTTATGCACTTTAGAAGGAGGAATTGACTATTCTCTAAATGGGGAAATGCTTCGGAAATCAGGAGCACAAAGGGACTTGGGAGGCCTTGTTCACGATTCTCTTAAGGTTAACGTGCAGGTTCAGTCGGCAGTTAGGAAGGCAATTGCAATGTTAGCATTCATGTCGAGAGGGCGAGAGTACAAGACCAGGAATGTACTTCTGAGGCTGTATAAGTCATAAGTCTCTGGTCAGATCCCATTTGGAGTATTGTGAGCAGTTTTGGGCCCCGTATCTGAAGAAGGGCATGCTTCCCTTGGAAAGGGTCCACAGGAGGTTCAGTGGAACGATCCCTGGTATGAAGAGCTTGTCGTATGAGGAGCGGTTGAGGACTCTGGGTCTGTACTCGTGGAGTTTCGAAGGATGAGGGGGGATCTTACTGAAACTTCCAGGATACTGCGAGTCCTGGACAGAGTGGACGTGGAGAGGATGTTTCCACTAGTAGGAAAAACTAGAAGCAGAGGACACAATCTCAGACTAAAGGCACAATGCTTTAAAACAGAGCTGAGGTGGAATTTATTCAGCCAGAGGGTGGTGAATCTGTGGAACTCTTTGCCGCAGAAGGCTGTGGAGGCCAAATCACTGAGCGTCTTTAAGACAGAGATAGATAGGTTCTTGGTTAATAAGGAGGTCAGGGGTTCTGGGGAAAAGGTGAGAAGGTAGGAGAATGAGGGTGAGAAACATATCAGCCATGATTGAATGAGCAGGCTCGATGGGCCGAGTGACCAAGTTCAGCTCCTTTGTCTTATGGTCTTATGGCCGTAAATGTCCAACTCGGTTTGAAATGTTGCTTTGGGTGTCAGCCTCCATTATTCTTACAGAACATAGAACATAGAACGATACAGCGCAGTACAGGCCCTTCGGCCCACGATGTTGCACCGAAACAAAAGCCATCTAACCTACACTATACCATTATCATCCATATGTTTATCCAATAAACTTTTAAATGCCCTCAATGTTGGCGAGTTCACTACTGTAGCAGGTAGGGCATTCCACGGCCTCACTACTCTTTGCGTAAAGAACCTACCTCTGACCTCTGTCCTATATCTATTACCCCTCAGTTTAAGGCTATGTCCCCTCGTGCTAGCCATTTCCATCCGCGGGAGAAGGCTCTCACTGTCCACCCTATCTAACCCACTGATCATTTTGTATGCCTCTATTAAGTCTCCTCTTAACCTTCTTCTCTCTAACGAAAACAACCTCAAGTCCATCAGACTTTCCTCGTAAGATTTTCCCTCCATACCAGGCAACATCCTGGTAAATCTCCTCTGCACCCGTTCCAAAGCCTCCACGTCCTTCCTATAATGCGGTGACCAGAACTGTACGCAATACTCCAAATGCGGCCGTACCAGAGTTCTGTACAGCTGCAACATGACCTCCTGACTCCGGAACTCAATCCCTCTACCAATAAAGGCCAACACTCCAGAGGCCTTCTTCACCACCCTATCAACCTGGGTGGCAACTTTCAGGGATCTATGTACATGGGCACCTAGATCCCTCTGCTCATCCACACTTTCAAGAACTTTTCCATTAGCCAAATATTCCACATTCCTGTTATTCCTTCCAAAGTGAATCACCTCACACTTCTCTACATTAAACTCCATTTGCCACCTCTCAGCCCAGCACTGCAGCTTATCTATATCCCTCTGTAACCTGCTACTTCCTTCCACACTATCGACAACACCACCGACTTTAGTATCGTCTGCAAATTTACTCACCCACCCTTCTGCGCCTTCCTCTAGGTCGTTGATAAAAATGACAAACAGCAACGGCCCCAGAACAGATCCTTGTGGTACTCCACTTGTGACAGAACTCCATTCTGAACATTTCCCATCAACCACCACCCTCTGTCTTCTTTCAGCTAGCCAATTTCTGATCCACATCTCTAAATCACCCTCAATCCCCAGCCTCCGTATTTTCTGCAATAGCCTACCGTGGGGAACCTTATCAAACGCTTTGCTGAAATCCATATACACCACATCAACTGCTCTACCCTCGTCTACCTATTCAGTCACCTTCTCAAAGAACTCGATAAGGTTTGTGAGGCATGACCTACCCTTCACAAAGCCATGCTGACTATCCCTGACCATATTATTCCTATCTAGATGATTATAAATCTTGTCTCTTATAATCCCCTCCAAGACTTTACCCACTACAGACGTGAGGCTCACCGGTCTATAGTTGCCGGGGTTGTCTCTGCTCCCCTTATTGAAAAAAGGGACCACATTTGCTATCCTGCAGTCCTCTGGCACTATTCCTGTAGCCAATGATGACGTAAAAATCAAAGCCAATGATCCAGCAATCTCTTCCCTGGCCTCCCAGAGAATCCTAGGATAAATCCCATCAGGTCCCGGGGACTTATCTATTTTCAGCCTGTCCAGAATTGCCAACACCTCTTCCCTACGTACCTCAATGCCATCTAATCTATTTACCTGGAGCTCAGCATTCTCCTCCACAACATTATCTTTTTCTTGAGTGAATACTGACGAAAAATATTCATTTAGTATCTCGCCTATCTCTTCAGACTCTACACACAACTTCCCATCCCTGTCCTTGACTGGTCCTACTCTTTCCCTAGTCATTCGCTTATTCCTGACATACCTATAGAAAGCTTTTGGGTTTCCTTGATCCTTCCTGCCAAATACTTCTCATGTCCCCTCCTTGCTCGTCCTAGCTCTCTCTTTAGATCCTTCCTCGCTACCTTGTAACTATCCATCGCCCCAACTGAAACTTCACACCTCATCTACACATAGGCCTCCTTCTTCCTCTTAACAAGAGATTCCACTTCTTTGGTAAACCACGGTTCCCTCGCTCGGCACCTTCCTCCCTGCCTGACCGGTACATACTTATCAAGAACACGCAGTAGCTGATCCTTGAACAAGCCCCACTTATCCAGTGTGCCCAACACTTGCAGTCTACTTCTCCACCTTATCCCCCCCCCCAAGTCACGTTGAATGGCATCATAATTGCCCTTCCCCAGCTATAACTCTTGCCCTGCGGTGTATACTTATCCCTTTCCATCCTTAACGTAAACATCACCGAATTGTGGTCACTGTCCCCAAAGTGCTCACCTACCTCCAAATCCAACACCTGGCCTGGTTCATTACCCAAAACCAAATCCAAAGTGGCCTCGCCTCTTGTTGGCCTGTCAACAAACTGTGTCAGGAAACCCTCCTGCACACACTGTACAAAAAACGACCCATCTAATGTACTCGAACTATATCTTTTCCAGTCAATATTTGGAAAGTTAAAGTCTCCCATAATAACTACCCTGTTACTTTCGCTCTTATCCAGGATCATCCTCGCCATCCTTTCCTCTACATCGCTAGAACTATTTGGAGGCCGATAGAAGACTCCCAACAGTGTGACCTCTCCTTTCATGTTTCTAACCTCAGCCCATACTACCTCGGAAGATGAGTCCCCATCTAGCATCCTCTCCGCCACCGTAATACTGCTCTTGACTAGCAGCGCCACACCTCCCCCTCTTTTGCCTCCTTCTCTGAGCTTACTAAAACACCTAAACCCCGGAACCTGCAACATCCATTCCTGTCCCTGCTCTATCCATGTCTCCGAAATGGCCACAACATCGAAGTCCCAGGTACCAAGCCATGCTGCCAGTTCCCCTACCTTATTTCGTATACTCCTGGCATTGAAGTAGACACACTTCAAACCACCTACCTGAACACCGGCCCCCTCCTGCGACGTCAAATCTGAGCTCCTGACCTCTATACTCTCATTCTCCCTTACCCTAAAACTACAATCCAGGTTCCCATGCCCCTGCTGCATTAGTTTAACCCCCCCCCCCCCCCCAAAGAGCACTGACAAATCTCCCCCACAGGATATTTGTGCCCCGCAGGTTCAGATGTAGACCATCCTGTCTGTAGAGGTCCCACCTTCCCCAGAAAGAGCCCCAGTTATCCAGAAATCTGAATCCCTCCCGCCTGCACCATCCCTGTAGCCACGTGTTTAATTGCTCTCTCTCCCTATTCCTCATCTCACTATCACGTGGCACGGGCAACAACCCAGAGATAACAACTCTGTTTGTTCTAGTTCTGAGCTTCCATCCTAGCTCCCTGAAAGCCTGCCTGACATCCTTATCCCCTTTCCTACCTATGACGTTAGTGCCAATGTGGACCACGACTTGGGGCTGCTCCCCCTCCCCCTTAAGGACCCGGAAAACACGATCCGAGACATCACGTACCCTTGCACCTGGGAGGCAACATACCAAACGTGAGTCTCTCACGCTCCCACAAAATCTCCTATCTGTGCCCCTGACTATAGAGTCCCCAATTACTAATGCTCTGCTCCTCTCCCCCCTTCCCTTCTGAGCAAGAGGGACAGACTCCGTGCCAGAGGCCCGTACCCCATGGCTTAACCCTGGTAAGTCGTCCCCCCACAAGTATCCAAAGCGGTATACTTGTTTCTCAGGGGAACGACCGCAGGGGATCCCTGCACTGACTGTTTTGCACCATTTAAGTTGTGAATAACTGACAGAGTGTGATAGGTCAGTTATTGTGCAGAGCTGGAATAGAACTTGTCTTTCCCCAATCAGAGGCCAGAAAGCAAACACGTGGCACAGCCGCTTTTAAAAATAATTATAAAGCAACCTGAAAAAAGATAGACCTCCCTCTAATGATTAAATGTGCGTCTGCTTTTATTGGGAATACAGAAAATGAGGTAATGAAAGGATGTGAGGAACAAACGGGAAATGACATTGAGGCAGAAGCTGAGCAGTGATTAAATTGAATGGTGGAGGAGGTGTGAGTGACCGTGTAGTCTCCCCATGTTGTCATTTGTTATTTTCTCCGGCTCTGCATTACTCCTGATGAATGTAGCTGCATGATCATATATTTCAGTTACATCTTTCCCACAGATATTTATATTGTTCATGGAAATAGTTCATTTACATCCAGATTATCCAAAACTAATATCATCTTAAATGTGTGGAACGAATCTCACATCATCGTCTTTTATTCCCAATAACCCAGCCCCAGCCGATCCAATCATCCCGAAGGGAAAACTGCTTCTAAACGATTCACACAGCGAGTGGTTCTGATCTGGTCTGCACGGCCTGGGACACTGGTGCCGGCAGATACAACAGTGGTTTCACAGGGAATGGTAGGAGTGACAGAAATCAAATATACGTCTCCAGGGAAAGGGCGGTGCAGTCGGATTGAATCATCTGCTCATCTACAGAGCCGCT